>NC_139707.1:39223084-39245584 GCF_964188405.1 Protomyctophum parallelum | reverse complement strand
TGTGTGTGTGTGTGTGTGTGTGTGTGTGTGTGTCTGGGCAGGGCTGCTGGCAGGTGCTGACATCGTGGTGGCATGTGGGGTCTTTGCCTGTGACCGCATTCTTTGGAAGACCAGGATACACACAACCACACACAGACAGACAGACAGACATATGGGTCCATTTTTACACTCTCCGAGACTCTTGGGATTTGTCAGTAGTACCCTCCCTGAGATCCCCATGTCTTCCTGTCTTTGACAGGTAGCCTTGAGAGCTAATTTTAGTGGCGGCCATTGTTCATGAGTTCATGTGTTTTTCCGGAGGAGGAGCGACGGCTAAGTAATTGGGTTACTGTGTGAGACACAAAGTCGCCTATCGTCTCTGCGCACGGACAATTCCAGCGCTTTTCGAAAGATTCCACGATCTGATCCACATGAGGCCGGTGTTGATCCTGTGAGTCATAATTATGTTTAATTTGAATTCTCTGTTTGTCATCCCGTCATGACAAATCATTCGTCACTAATGGGACATCCTCTTTACTCGTGACATTCAAGTAGAGTTTTGTCTTAAGCTCTCGAGTGATTCAGCACAGGCCATGACATTGGTGTGCGCGCGCGCACACACACACACACACACACACACACACACACACACACACACACACACACACACACACACACACACACACACACACACACACACACACACACACAGTGCACAGATAGAACCCACCTTCCCTCGAAAATGACAAGCGAGTTAAAAACGTAGTCTTATAGAGAGAGAGGGAGAGAGATAGAAGTTTTGGCTTAGTCACAGAGATAGTCGGGGTGGGTGGGTGGGGGGTTCTGAGGAACAACAGCTGGGCGGAGAGCCACCGTTGTAAGTCCACATCTTTAATACACACACCCCGCTGTTCAGCTTGTGACTAAGCCCCCCTTAGACAAACACATGTAACACAGAGCCCCTAGCACTGATTCATACAGCAACCTCCTCCCTGGAACACTCCCTCTCTCTCTCTCTCTCTCTCTCTCTCTCTCTCTCTCTCTCTCTCTCTCTCACTCACATACTGTACATACACATGTGCACATGCACATGCACATGCACGCATGCATGCGCACGCATGCTCACGCACACACACACACACACACACACACACACACACACACACACACACACACACATTACGTCGCTTGAACAGCTGGTGACCGAGGGAAGATCGGGGCGGGCCACAGAGGGCAGGATAAATCTAAACATTAGGTCTCCACTGACCAATGGCAAAACGTCACTCTCGTCTCAGCCAATCACAGTGTCCCGCTCAATGTGTCCATTCATAAAGAAGCTACACTTTGCTATTTGCTCTCTCTGATACTGTATATGCCCCCCCCCCCCCCCGCGCGCGCGCCACGCGCTCCATTCATTCATGCCTTCTGCCACTGAGCAAAAAGAAGTGGAATAAGTCAAATAAGCGGGTGAGCGAGACTAAGTTAGCAGGTAAAAGGCCAATTCGGTTCTTTCACCATATAGCTCTTCATCAAGACTGTCCTCAGCACTTTAAAACTAAGTCTGCCTTTTAAGAGAAGAAGTGAGACTTTGGCAGTGGAAGCCATGTACTGTTATCACACATGCTCCAGTGTCACGGCGGTGCCTTAGTAGATAGCACACATACCACGCATGCTGCTTCCCATAACTAACCCTTGGTCCATAGAATGTGAGAATGAGAGCTGGTTAGAGTTTTTTCTTTTTTTGGGGAGGCTATGTGACAGTGAATCAGCTCTATTGTAACATGACCACGCAGTGAGGTAACGCTTTATGACTGCACTCGGCTCCGAAAGCAGAAACGCAAACCATTTGAAATGCATGCAGTATACTGTGAAGCTCTAAAGTTTTTTCATACTGTCTAATCTACTGTACGGGGCAGAGCCCCGTTGAAGATATAGGATAGGAAATGAGAAATGACAGAGACGAGATATGAGTGTCGCTTTCACTCACGGCCGGTCCTATACAGTCACACTTCTTCCCCTTCTTCTTCTTCAACTCTTCATCAGATCACTGACAAGTCTATACAGTCAGTGGAACACAGAAAGACTCCTATTCTTCCACACTCTACCCCCCCCCCCCCCGCAAACCCCCCACCTCCCCTCAACACCACCATATACCCCGACCCCAGTCGTCTGTACGCTGCTCAGCCTATTAAGAATCTGGGAGCAGTTTCTCAACCTTAACGTATAACATATGATATCCATCAGCGGCATGCATGGCGCTGCTTTCTGGGAGCACGTTTTCTCTTTTTTCCCCCCTTCTTTTTCACTTACCCGTCTGGGTGAGAGTATAGCATGTCCTCCCCGGGCCGGCGCTGGAATGAAGGGGTCCCTCATCTCCTCTCCTTGTCCTCTTTGTTTTGTTGTTTCCGTTTTTTCCTCAGTTTTCTTTAGAACTGTCTTTCAGTCTGTCGTTCCTCTACTGTATGTCTGCCGCTCCCCCCCCCCCCCCCCCCTTTCCTTCGCTGCTACAATCTGGGGTTCCCCTTCTCTCTCTCTCTCTCTCTCTCTCTCTCTCTCTCTCTCTCTCCCCTGGGTCCCAGAGAGAGAGAGAGAGACACAGAGAGAGACATCTGCCCGGCTCCTCACCCACGTCACTGTCCCTAGCTGTGTGTGAAAGTAACACAAAAAGAAAAATCTTCCCCGAGTTCAACTCAGAAAGAATCCGTCCTTACACGTCTCTTCATCTCTGCTTCTCTCTCTGTGTGTGTGTGTGTGTGTGTGTGTGTCTCTCTCTCTCACACACACACACACACACACACACACACACACACACACATACTCTCTCTCTCTCTTTCTCTGTCTTTTTTCCCTCCTCCCGTTGCATTCTTCTGAGTGTAATCAGTAACAGGCTTAAAGTGACAGCAGCAGCACTATAGCTGGCTCATGCATGCACTCGTTCTCACAACACAGCACCCCCCCCCCCCCCCCACACACACACACACGCACACACATGCACGCACATGCGTGTTGCATGCATGAACATACACACACATGTCATGCACGCATACACACACGCGCGCGCATGCGCACGCACGCACTCACAAGCATAAACGGTTAAAATCCTGAGTATTAATTTAACTTAGAAGGTCCAATTACCCTCTCAGTTAAATTAACACACAGGATTTGCGCGTGCGTGTGTGTGTGTGTGTGTGTGTGTGTGTGTGTGTGTGTGTGTGCGCAAGAGCAAGAGAGAGACTCCCTCTGGGCTAAAGGTGCTTTCCCAGCACTCTGGAGACACTACAGCCGTTAAACCTCTCTGTGCCCGGCCCCTGCCTGAAAGCTAACGCTATCACATGTTTCACAGCAATACTGTATCTCTCTCTCTCTCTCTCTCTCTCTCTCTCTCTCTCTGTGTCTCTTCCTCTCCCAAGACCACCCACCCCCCTCCTCCTTCCTCCCCTCTCTCTCTGTCTCTCTCTATCTCTCTCGCTCCCCGAGAGCCCCGACTGACACAGTCACACACAGACACACACTCTCTCTCTCACACACAGGACGGGAGGCTGCGCTCTCTTATAGAGTGGCAGTTAAAGAGGGGGCGGAGCCTATTTGGCCGCTGAGGGCAGTGTCCTGTTACACCGTTCTCAATTGAGGTTAGAGAGAGGACACCCATTCAGAAAAAAAACCGGAGAGGAGGGAAAGGAGGAGGGGAGAGAGGGAGGAGGAAAAAATTAGAGGGGCAGCCTCTCGCTCTCTCTCTCGCTCTCTCTCTCTCTCTTTTGCTCTCTCAGTTTTCTCTCTCTCTCTCTCATATGTGCGTATGTGTGCCTGGGGTCTTTAAAAGCAGGAAACTCCCCTGCCGGAGAGTTGGGGCGTCTGTAGAAAGGAGTAAAGGACCGCGTCTCTAAATAAGGGAAAGCAGGCAGGACATGAGCAGAAGCCCCCCTATACCCCCCCCCCCACTGAAAAACACACACACAGAGCCCCACAGTAGAGGGTCCTTTATGACTTCCAGCCTCACTGGCAGCACTGGTCTCTCACATACAGTACACACACACACATATTATACACACAAAGACTAATGGATCATTGCTGTCGTTGGAGAAACCTCTTATCTCCATACTTTAAACTTTTTGTGTGTGTTTTGTTTTTTTTATTTGTTATAAATGAACTGATTATACTACAGCAGTGTCACACAAAAAGCATCAGAAGTAGCAGATCTGCTAGCTTTCAAACTTTAGAATTTTGGAAAAGCAACCGTTTTGGACATACAGTATGACGATATACAGGGATAATCAGTATAATCAGTTCACACACGCATGTACACACACGCGCACGCAAACACAGGCACGCAATTCTTTTGCTGCACTCCTGACATGGATAATAAACATACAATTGTGTTGGATATTAATTAATAATAGCCTAATAATAATAATAATAAATTCAAGTTGTATAGCGCCTTTAAAAAACAAAACAATAAGGGCGCTTAACATCAATAAAATAAAACTATAGTCTAGCAGCCAAAAGCTTCATGTGGTTCATAGGTGTCTCTTATTGTGAATATGTGTCTTATTAAAATCATTTCAGGAGAAACCATGGAGCCCATTTTGAATCTACAACAGTATATCGGGCAGACGGATGAGAAAACTCCTCAAGTTAGAACTACTGCCACCTGAACAATCAAATGCAGGAGAAAGTACCTAAGATTTACCCCTAAATATGATGCAATGGCCAGTGAACTTGACACCATATATCGTCGCTGTCAGGTGGAAAAACCTTGTAAGTCCAGAACTCAATATCTATAAAACCCACAGACTGAAACCTGTCACTTTCCCAACGTTTCAAAAGAATATCAGATCCAGAAGCTCACAAAGCTTTGCGATGCGTTGTGAGCTTTGTAGATCAACAATTTTTGGCATTAATTTACAGGGGGGGGGGGGGACATGTTTTACGAGGTTTCTGCCCGACAGCAACGGTATTGGCCGCACGGAGCCACAGACACACTGCGAGGGATAATGAAAGGGAAAGGGGGTCTTAGCCATCTGTTGACCCCTGACCCCCCCAGATCCTTATACCTCCAGAGGTGACCTTGAAAACCACCCTGCCCCCAGTTCACCCCACACTTATTCCCAGGCACCTCCTCCACTGCTTGCATCTATAGCCCTCACCTACATCCTGCTATTTTAATCCGCAACTTCCACTCACTATTTTCAAGGAGGCTCAACGCCATCTCTGCCAACCCCACCTCCCAACACTCCCCGCCCTTCCCGTCGTATATACCGCACCCCCCCAGACCCCCATCATGCCAGCCTTTGCTTCTTCTCCTCCTGAGGTTTGGGGCTGTGGGGCAAGGCGGAGGTTTCGGACGGTGCAGGAACTCAAACCTCCTCAATCGCATAGTTGGGGTGTTACTCACAGAAGGGCCATGTGACTCATCGGAGGCCATGCATGCTGCACCCATACTACGCTCCGGTTAGAGCACTAAGCACATGTGTCATGTGGGCATGCGAGCATGTTGCACGCACACACACACACACACACACACACACGCACAGACACACAGACATTTGAGAAATGTGCTTTGACAAGCTCCATTCAGAATTATTTAAATGGCCCCTACCAGTGAGTCATGTCAAGGATAGGACCCATAATATGTTACACACATAACCGTGTCCCTGTTTTTGGAGAACCACACACACGTCTCTTGGACCATCTTACTTCCCGCAGAGCGGAAATGAATCCATAGAAATGTGTCTGTGTACCACACACAGACATTCCCATTCTCAACTAGTTTGTCAAGAACCTGTCCAATGTGTATTGAAAAGACTTAACCACCATACGTGTGTGTGCACGCACGCACACGCACACACATGCACACACACTCGCACCTTTTTGAAGAATCATACAGTATAACCGGCCTTTTTTTTCATCGTGCACTCTAATCCATTTTTACTGTGCAACACATATTGCCGGTATCTTTGTCTACTGCTATTATGATGTTTGCCTGATTGTAACTGTGTTGTATAAGTCTGTGATTGTATAAGTCTGTGCTTTGCCCACAGCACTATTATACCTGCCAGAGAAATGCATGTACAGTACATTATACAGCACACGGCAGAACGCAGCACAGCGGCAGACACCGTGGCTAATCTAAGCGTCTAGGGCTGTATTTCGGAGGCGATCTGGCGCAGTGGCGGTGGATGGAGAGTGGGTGGGTGGGTGGGTGGGTGTGGATGAATCATTGCCTGTCGTGTGTCGGGGCAGTGAAACGGTCTCTGTGTGTTTCTCATTGTGTTTCGGCGGGTGCCGCTGGGCTGTGGCAGCGGGTTGGGCTCCAGAGCAGAGGGATGACTCAGGGTGTGAGTGGTTTAAGTGACTCCAGACCTGCGAGCAAACGAGCGAAAGTGACCTGTTGCAGCCCAATGGTTTTACACTATCTGTCAGGATTTCATTTCCAGGCCCAGTTTTAAACTACTTACACCCTCTATATAAAGCCTCCGTGAACTAATACTTTGTTGACTGGGGTCAGCTCTGTACTTGGTCTGCTCTTTTCCCCCTATTCGCCGTAACGTGCATTTTTTTTTTGCTGAATATTTGCCGCAGCATATACTGTAGGATTCAAGTGGTTAACCTGATGTCCTCACTTCGGGACATGTTCTGAAATGTCTCCAGTTTTGTTTGGTGTTTTAAGTTATATTTTAAATAAATTAACATTTTATTCCTGTGCATTGCTATTCCTGCTCTCTCCCGTTTAATTTGGTGATTGCATGTTCTCTGCCAAAAGCATCAATCTGACAGATTATTCTTGAGCTTGTTATTAGACTGCGAGGCTAGCCAGACACAGTGAGTCATTGGAAACATAATCATTTTTGTGGCTAACTTGACGTTAAACAAAAAATAGTGTCGTAATAATTGTCTTGACAAATGTAATAATTTGAAAAAGTAAAGAAAATCACAACATAACCCTTCGGATAAATGCATGCTGGCACTTTAAATGTAAATAGTGTGGCGTTGCAATTATTTCTTTGTGGTATAATTTTAAATTGTCAGGAGAAACTCTCGACATTGTGGTACCAGATACCGTGTTGTCACATTTAATTACGAACATAATTTAACTTTAACACTTACAGTAAAGCCATTTGTAATTAGATAAAATAACAGTGTAAAGTATTAAAGTAAATAAATTGAAGATTTACATTTACATTACAATTTGTGAAAATATAAAATGTACTTATGTAACTTTATCTAGCGTGAACGTGGGTCTAGTCGGAATCATTCAGCTTGTCTTATCCCATTTTGAGCGGAAACCCCTTTTGGTGTTAGATACATTATGTTATAATTTAGCTATTGAAAAATAGCAGATCTACAAGTGGCGCTATGAGCTTGTAGATCTGCTATTTAAAAAAAAATCTTTGAATATATATTCTTTCAAAGTGAATGTTTTTAAATCAGGTCTAAATGGGTTAAATAGGGTTAGAGAGAGTACGGTTTCAGGGTATAACAACAGAGCAGCGGTGCATTTAGAGAAATGTGACTCAGTCTTTTAGCGAGCACAAACAGCGAGTATACTCCCTGCTCCCTCAAACGATCACTCTGGGTGGATACTAGGGCGGAGATGTGTTTCAACATACACTCACGCGCGCACGCGCACACACACACACACACACACACACACACGCACACACGCACACCACACACACACCGCACGCACACACAATGGAGATTGCGGTGGAAACGAAGCTGGGGATTCCTGAGATTCCTGTGGACTAAAAAGGTGTGAATCCCGGCAGCCAAGCAGCCTGGGAATTCTGCCGGGTCGGCCCGCCGAGAGGTACTTTAACCACCTAAACATACTTTGTTGACTGGGGTGGGGTCCCTGCAGTATAAGGGTCTATACACAACTCTATAGACCCCCCTCCTTATTTCCCTCTGCACCAGACCTGTTCGGCCGGAAATAGCCGAACGTGTCACATTGCGACCCTCATGTGAGCTTGTGGATCTGCTGTTTTGTTTTGCCGAATGTTTGTCTATTATTATGACATGCCCAGAATGGGGACGCTAGGGTCCATGTGGTTAACGACTAACGAGTGACTGACCTTGTTATGGACAGAGATGGGGAGAGAGAGAGAGTGATATAAAGAGAGAGAGAGAGAGAGGGGCGGAAACTAATTATTTTAGCTGCAGAGACATCACACTCTATTACGTGCAAATAGGAGAGGGGAACTGACGTCATGTATGTACGTCCCGTCTTAATATTTCATGTTGTAGGCCCCCTTACATCACTACTAGTGTATACGATTAACACACGGCTGATACTTGTGTCGTTTGCACCTGCAAGACAATGGCAGACTTGGCCACGCCCCCCCAAATACCTGTATGTATATGAGTGTCTCCAAGAACAGGCATTGAAACATTGAAAGCGGAGGCTTTAATTAGCAGACAGATGACCGCTTCAAATGTCCTGTGGGTAAAAAGTCTCCTCCTAACCCGGATTATCTAACCATGGCTGGTCATTGCCCTGTTGGTCCCGCTGAGCCCCGAATGCTGACTGGATGACGGGTCTGAAATGGGTGCCAGGCATGCAGACAGCATGCCAAATAGGCCTAAACCAGCCAAAACACACAATCAATAACATACTGAAATTCAAGTCCAGTGCAGATACCTTTAGACCATGACAAGGATCCCATGCACGCACACGTGCAGTGCACGGTGCACGCGTGCACACACACACACACACACACACACACAGACGCACGCATGTAGAGACCATCATGGAGCTGAAATAAGATCACATGTGTCTGCCTGGAATCTCTCAGCCAGTGATGGACAAGAACAGACGCAAGAGTGACGTCATTTCATTTACACACATACACACACACACACACACACACACACACACACACACACACACACACATGCTGGCATGGCATGGGCCCTGATGGCTATATTAGGTCAGTGTCGTCTATGGCCCGGCACCAGAATGAGCACAGAGATCACAGCCGTGATGTCACAGCCAGCCACACAGTAAAGGCATGACTTCAGGGCCTTATCAACTCTCTGGTCCACTTGTTTGACATTCCACTCCACTGCCCTGCGGTATATATTGCTCTGAGTTTGTGTGAGCGTGTGCGCATCATGTGCCACCACGAAGGCCCAGTTAATTTGGCGCCACCCATGCGGTGCCAGCGGCCCCTTTGGGTTGTTGGTTTGGCAACAGACAGACAGACAGACTTGTGCCAGTGTGGACAGCCTGATACGAGAAACGACCAGCACATTACAACAATGACATCTGAGCAATGTCCGTGTCCGCCTAACTATGTGACGTTAACCCACCCACCCACCCATGCACCTATGTGACTGTGAGCATGAGTATGACTATTAGTACCAGTAGGGGCGCTGTTGTGCCAGAAACAGAGAGAGAGAGAGTGCTGCAATGTTGCCTGCTAATGAGAGAGAGAGAGAGCGAGAGAGAGAGAGAGAGAGAGAGAGGGGGGTGATTTTTTTGTCACGCCACACATTTAGATGTTCCATTTCCTGTTCAATCCATATAGTGTTAGATAATAATTGCATATAGGTTCTGCAACCGTGTGTAATGTAAACAGTGCAGTTCCCATTCCATCCATGCATGCATCTTCTACATCCTGTATAAAAGTGTGTGTGTGTGTGTGTGTGTGTGTGTGTGTGTGTGTGTGTGTGTGTGTGTGTGTGTGTGTGTGTGTGTGTGTGTGTGTGTGTGTGCGGTATTGCCGCACTCACGCGGACATACATAGACACATACATGCATACATATAGGCACATACATAGGGACACACAGAGCCCTTCTTTGGAGACGGTGTGCCACCGCTCAAAAAACTCCCTGTGTGAATTCACCATAGGACTATCCCAGAGAAAGACAGGCAGCAAACAAGACCACAAACATGACTAATTAAATGTTATCCATATTTATCTGAAGCGTAAGTGTGTATCACACACGCACGCACACACACGCACACACGCATGTGCGCGCACACACACACACACACACACACACACACACACACACACACGACTGGGAGGCAAGTCAGGCAACCTTCTTTTGTTCGCCATTCACACAACGTGAGAGAGATATCTGGCCACAGACGCGGCATATAGAACCTCCTCACTCTCGGTTCAGAGCTGCTGTGCTCAGCTTTCCTCACTCGAGTCGTCTTGCACGTCAAAATATCTGCCGCGGTGTTATCGTTTGCGGGTGTTAACTTGCTATAAGATGAGCCTCCGAGTATGGTTTTGAGTGACAAATGTGAGACGCTCTGGACAAAAGTTAGGATTGCACTTCCCGTTTCCATCTCTCCCTACTAGCATGACTTGGCTATATCAAGTATATCATCGCGATGCCTCAAGACAGCTTCACGATATACCTTTTCAGTCACAATATATATAATTCAATCACATCAGACATGTATTTATGTTTATCCTTTATTATTTTTTTTCTTTTTTTTTTAGATTACCCAAGGCAGAGCACGTGAAATGTGTGGTGAATCCATTCGCATGTGCATCAACTCAAATGTTCCATTAAAAACAGCCATTTAAGTATAGCCTAATGGTGTTCACGTGAACAGTGGCTGAGCTCTCTCTGGCTGTTCATTCAGAACGATGCATTCCTTCAGTAAAGGCATTCCACTGTCCCTTCATTGATGGGATCTATGAAGTGAACAGTATAGTCAAGTGACTATGAGCTATCGTTATAATGATAATAATTACACGGCGTTATCACTGCAGCTGGCCCAGCCCAGACTTGCAATCACTATATCATTTTTATAAGAACATGTTGAATCTTTCAGCACACTTTAGTAACACTTCCTATGCATTCCCTACGTACAAGGCATTATAATCTGCTGATAAAACAACGCAAGCATAAAAAAAATCCAGGTCTGGTGAGTCGCGGGCGTGTGCATATAATGAACGCAACAAATTCACCAGACCGCGCTCACGTAAATACGCTTGCGTTGTCGCAAGCGTATTTACGTATTTACGCGTCTATTAGGCGCGCTTTTATCGCTCCCCGTTTGCGAGGCCCTTAATTAACTGTCTCAGTGCCACCTGATGCCTTTGGACGCCACCCCCTGGTTGCCGAGAGTGCCAATGGCGCCTTTGGACGCCTTACATTTTTTTTACAAAAAAATAATGACATAAGGTCAGGTATGTGTATATACATACGCATACGGAAGATGTACTCTGCAGGCCAAAGAGTACACCTTCCGTATGTCACTGATCACAAACGATTATCCACTTCTATAGGCAAACACTCTAAGCCTATATATTAATGACATAGTTCAATGTTGCAAATGAGTGGTATTCCCCTCTAACATGACACTTCAGAGGTAATTACGTCACAGTTCTAAACAGCATTTCTTCATTTCCTCTCTCCTCACCTCGTGTTCCCCATGCATCCTCGCTGGGAGGGACTGAGCCACTATAAGCATGGTGCTAATTGTACCTTGCCACAGAAGGCTGCCTTACTTCCTTATACTCGTGGAGAAGAAGTGATCAACAATTAATGTGTCTTATCTAGTCTATATATTATATTTTTGAGTGGTGCAACCACTCCAAGGAACAGCAATGTCCGTGTTGTTCACCTATGTATGAGCACGAGTATGACTATTAGTACCAGTAGGGGCGCTGTTGTGCCAAACAGAGAGAGAGAGAGTGCTGTACTGTTGCCTGCTAATGAGAGAGAGCTAGAGAGAGAGAGAGGAGGGAGGGGGGGGGGAGAGGGGAGTTGCACCACTCAGTTCACACGGGTGTGATTTTATTTACAATAATAATTTCAATGAAGTTCATGAATAAAATTAAGTCATGTTTTAATACCACGGTATTTTAAAGAACGTATTGTGCCATTTGCTAAATTAGTGAACCCCTTTCACATTGATTTGCTTTCTTTAACTTCAAATGTGTTTTCGGCCAGCGTGTAAAATTATGACTTTATAAAGAATCATTAAAGCTACTGTATATTAACAGTTAAAACACATGCATTAGAAGTATGTTATAACCTTTTGTTACTAGAATCGTTTTTTTTTGTTTCTTAATTTACACCATGGGCCACCTTGATATTTTTCCCCAACAGTTAAAGTATACCCACTTCTCTCTTGGTGAGTGAAATTATTATTATTATATTTTTGTTTCTAATGGACAATTAACGTTTTCATTCAAATGTCAACATGACCACTATAAATTTAGACCACTATAAATGTGAAAAGTGCTTTTGATATGGTGGTGCAACACATCCAAATTATTGCAGGATCCAAAAAAATGACAATGAGAAAAAGATCAGCACACCGTTTTAAAAGCTCCCAAAATAATGTATTAATAACGGAGCAGAAACAAAGAAACACACGTTTCGGCTTGACCGGCCTTCGTTAGGTATATACTCTTATCTGTAAATGAATAAAAACACACTGTATATAACTTACTGTGGCCATTATTATATACAGTACCATAGAGGTTCTGGCTAGAGTTCTCAAACTCTGCCCGAACCCGACCAGGCCCGACCCGACCCGACATTTTAGGGCCGGGCCGGGCCTAAAATGTATGCTAATCAGTAGGGCCGGGCCGGGCCTGGGGCTCCTGGGCTTCCAAAAATATATATATTGAATTTGTTTAGAATAATAAAAATAATAGTTCTGTTCTGTCTGTTTGTGTATTTATCTATTATGAAGATGGTGCTGACTGGCGTTTCACTTTTACTCTGTGTAGAGTTCTCAAATTCTGCACAAACCCGACCAGGCCCGACATTTTAGGGCCGGGTCGGGCCTAAAATCTATGCTAATTAGTCGGGCCGGGCCGGGCCTAGGGCCTGATCAGTAGGGCCCAGTTAGGGCCGGGCCTTAATTTTCGGGCCCGATGAGAACTCTAGTTCTGGCTGCCACGCGGCCGGTCAGAATCGGCTTGTGAAATTCGTTTTTGTGCATCGTTACCCATCATATCGGTATTTCATATACCGGTAAGTAAGTGTGTGTGTGTGTGTGTGTGTGTGTGTGTGTGTGTGTGTGTGTGTGTGTGTGTGTGTGTGTGTGTGTGTGTGTGTGTGTGTGTGTGTGTGTGTGTGCGTGTGTGCGCACGCGCATCGTTTTTGTGCATCGTTACCCATCATATCGGTATTTCATATACCGGTAAGTAAGTGTGTGTGTGTGTGTGTGTGTGTGTGTGTGTGTGTGTGTGTGTGTGTGTGTGTGTGTTTGCACGCGATCGCGGACAGTATACCGTGTCTCCTTTGAAAGGAGCCCACCATCTCTACACCTACAATCCACCATCGTCCGTCCCGCTCCTGTCCGTCCCTTGTCCAACGAACCCCACCTCTTCCTCTTCCTCTCCCCTTCAGATACAGTAGGTGTCATAGCAAAACCAGCTGAGAGCACCTCTCTCTACCCCCCCCCCCCCCTCTCTCTCTCTCTCCCTCTTCCTAACGCAGCCACACAATGTGGGCTATGTAGAGGCTGTGACTCCGCTGGCTGGCTGGCCCACTCACAGGATATACGAGCTGGAAGCCTGGCTAAGGCGGTGAAGGGTCACACACAGTAGAAAGAGAAAGAGTGTGTGCGTGCGTGCGTGTGCGTGCGTGCGTGTGCGTGCGTGCGCGCGCATGGATATAAGAAAGAGGGTGTGTGAGGGGTGGCCGTGTCACATACATCCTCCCCCGCTGGCTGGTGGCTGTCACAGCAACAGCAACCAGGAGAAGACGCCCTTGCGCTCCTGACGCTTCCAGGCCGAGAGTGTGTTCTTTTCAAACATTCCATTCTCCCCCACCACACCAACCAGTGTTTCCTGTGCTAGCTTCCTTATCCTTCTCTCGCTTCAATCCCTCCCTTCCTCCCCTATACCTCGCCAGCTTTCCCCTTCGCCTTGTCCTATAGCCCCACCACCGCACTTCCATACGCCTTTCAACCTTCCTCCAGCCTCTCCCACCACCCCCTCAGTGGCTCCGTCCACACCCAAGGGCTGTGTCCCCGAACTCAAGACCATGCTCCATGCACCCTTTCTCCAGCCCCCTGAGCTGGCCAGACTGGTAGACTCTCTCTAGCAGGGCTTCCTGGAGGACCACCTTCCATTATCACAGCAGCTGTGCCCAGCCCGAGAGAACCTGCTGAGCTGACCGCTTTTATTGTTCCTAGTGCACTGCAGCATACGTCAGTCCAGGTTCAGCATACAACTTTGTTAAACCAGCTAGGGTAGACTATAAGAACAAAATGACGTAATTCAGAACGTCGGCTGCAGTGCCTTTCAGAACTTTGTTCGGTATATAGTTCTTCCTCCTCCGAGATGTCGAACTATAGCCGAGCACAGTTTTGACAGAACATTGTGTGTGATATTGGTCAGACACTCAATGCGCTTGTAATTTATATATCTATATCTATAAAACGAGATGATGCATCTCAAGGGGATATATAAAGGTTCATATCTATCTATCTATATCTTTTATTCACACATACTGTATGTGCACTCTCTCTACTTAGAATAACCTCAAATAAAAAACAAACTCATGGCAGATGATATTCTACATCCAAATCAATGTATTGATTGGGACGTAGCGTCGCAGCTGGTCACAGACCACCTGGAGAGAAGTTTCATCTTTCACCACAACATACTAGAGCAGCTCACCAGGTTAAGGTTAGCACATTTTCGGCAGGACTAATGCCTGATTTATACCTGTTTTGCATGACATGTATTGCACTGGAAATATAGCTGATCTGTACAAGCTCATTGTATAGATGCTATTTTCAGTGTGACACCAGCAGGCAAACAATTATAATATAATTATCCTTTAAGTAGACAGCAGTCCGTTTTTCCAAAGCTGCTTTATAAGTCTCAGACTACTGTACGACTAATGACTTATTAATAGGATATAGGAATTTGATATAAACATACAGTCATGTACAAGTACATGTAAATGAAGTACCTAGATATTCATATTCAATGTACTGCATTACGGTCTGCACACTAGGGGCGCTGCATGATAAATATGTAAATTGAGTATTTTCACAAATCAACCTTCGTCCGAAAAGAAATATTTTTGCTTTATCGCTGTGTGATATTCACCTTCTGTTTAAATGTACTCATGATGACAAGCAACAGTTAAAAAATATATATTTTCTGGCAAATTAATCTCACAAAGAAAAGCCCCCCGGTGTGTAATCAAGCAATTTTATTGCGTATCAAATGTCTCGACGTACAGCATATCAAACAAGAAGCTCCCCTAAAAAGTAGCTCTCGCTTGCAATTATGTCAGACCCCTGCTGTATCTGAATCAACACTCGCTGTATGTCTTATACAGTCATGAATACGTGCACAGCGGCTTATATACCGCATATATGTGCATGTGCTTCATGATATTGTCTGTCTATTCACTTGCGGGAGGACTAAATGAGCTTACAGTATGGAGTGCTGTTTTCTCATTCTTTCAATGGGAGCGCTGAGCTGTGCGAGTAGACGGATGGGGGGGTAAGGAGGGGTGCGGTGTAGTGACTGGTGCCAGCAGACAGAGAGAGACAGGGGACTGGCTCTGATATGGCCATCTGTCTGAGGACGACTGCAGGAGGATGAGAATCCCAACTGCGACTTCTAGCAAGTCTCTATAATAGCAAATACATAAATAGTTGCGCCGGGTGCAAGCTATATAACAAGCCAGCTCTGCGTTGCTTTGATTCTGTTGAAAATATTTGAACACTTCTTACATTTTGAGAGCAGAGCCTGAACTATGCATTATACGCGACGTCATTTGCAGGTAACATTAAAGTCAGATTTGGTTCCAGGACAAATACACCTAATTTACAGTAGATTCAGTAGACTACATGAGTTTAGTTTAGTTTATTTGAACATCAAAAACAATACTTTTATTCAAGTGTACGGTAATACGATAATACCTAGGTAATGGCAATGAGTCAAAATACTGTCATACACTCGCAGCCTAATGTTTCTGCGCGATGATCTGTCTGTATCACTACAATATCTATCTAACCACAGTCTAATTAACCACAGTTGTCCCATTTGCGAATCCCCTGCCATATATATATATTTCCTCATCATGCCAGTGTTCAGAAGTCATTAACTCTATCAACTCATTTTAGAGAGAACGTGTCCCCTCTTTCTTCATCTATTCTCTGTGTCATTCCTCTTCATTATCGACTCGAGTTCGTCCTCGCCAATAAACTTCACTCTCTGGCAGAATGCTGGCAGGAGAAGGAGAAACTGGCAGCATGTTTCTTTCCTCCACGGTCTCGCAGGGCAGAGCGCTCCCCTGTTGGGGGGGGGGGGGCTCCTCAGCAGGCTGACTCACAGCCCCGGCCCACACTTCCCACCCACTCAGCCCTCCCACTCAGCCCTAGCCGCCGTACCCCAGCGTGGGAGGCAGCGCAGCCCAAGACCAGAGCCTCCGGCTGGGCACATACGCAGCCAGCACAGGCCCACGGCTCTGGAGCTTTTGGAAGGCTTTCATTCCCTCTCCCACACAGAAATCCACACACAAAAAAACTCTCTCTCACGCACGTGCGCGCGCGCGCACACACACGTAAAGCAGCACACCGTCTACCCACACGTAGTACCCACACTGATATTTAGAGCACTTCTTTAATGATGTCATGTGCCTTGCATCTAAGGCTGAGGAGAGCAGAGGCAAGGGGAAACACGTGGGAGTGTGTGGGTTGTATCATGTTCGCGTAGTAAAGTGTGCACTGTGGTGTGAGTGCGTGCGTGCGTGCGTGCGTGCGTGCATGCGTGCGTGCGTGCGTGCGTGCGTGCGTGCGTGCGTGCACTGTGGTGTGAGTGAGTGCGTGCGTGCGTGAATCACACTGCCAGTTTCCTTTGACATCAGTTTACATTAATCCAGCTTGCAAGTGCACTCGGATCTTCCGTGTACACATACTACACACATGTATGTACTGTATGTGTGGTTGGCGCTACAGTTAGTACCGCCGAGCTGAAGACACTGGTTAAATTCAGACGTATCCACCTTTACTACAGTAATAATACATGTAAAGGACACTCCATTCAGCGCTAGGAAAGAGGTGCAAAGTGGTTTGTGTAGTGGGAAGTGCAGGAAGCTCAAAAAGCCATGGCGCACGTGTTCCTTCCTTTGATCTGCACCAGGAATCCTCACCTAAAGCGTCCATGTCTGTAAGTTTCAATTCGTCAACTGTCCGTTTTGGGTGAAATTCCCATTTAAGCAATTTCACTTTGAGTGTCTCTAGTAGAGAAACATTTGGCACTTCTTACCGGTGGCAGCAGGGACACCCCATTGTCAGTCACGGCCACCTTGTTGCTCGTCTTCATTCGGAGGAGTCGAGGCTCCTGAAAAATAAACACAGATGGCGGGGAAAGGATATCACTTATACTGCGTTTAACCTTTTAAAATATTCTCACCCCTGACACCTCCGTCAGCCTGCTATTCCAGAGAATGTCTTTTGGACAAGCAACAGGAACTACTTGCTACTGTAGACGTCACACGCCATAAGAAGGTCTGTAGCCTACTCTGAAGTGGAACTGCATTCAGAGGGGCCAGATTGCTCATTAGAATATCTCACATTTGTGTGTGTGGGCGATATTTTAGCAGTCCTTCTATACCTCTCGTCCTCAAACTCTGCTCAAGGCAACACTGCTCTGTCCAATACCCCCCCACCCCGGCTGTCCATTACAAACACTGACTACTGAATACATTCCATTGTCATACTGACACATTTACATTCGTTTTTTATATTCATCAAAAAGGACTAGTCAGCCTCATTGTCTGTCTGTCGTAAAATACAAAAATAAATCTGTTCCCATTATCACAGCATCTATACAGCATGGATGTATCTATTCAAAATGTATACATTCATATTGTGTGAGCGAGTGTGTTTTGATTTGACAAAATGCTAAACCTATTCTGTGGAACTGATGATGATGATGACCATTAAGCCTGCATTTTTCTATGCAGTGGTAAAAGCAGTCATGGGTGTTCTGTCTGGTCCTACAGTGTCACCCAACCTGTACTAACTGTACAAACTATACTACAACCTATCAAAGGTTATGGACACACAGATCACTGGTTCTAAAAAATGGGGTTCGTGGGTCCTTGAGGGGGTCCCCAGCTAGATTTGTTAACCCATTTTGACTTGGGAACGATTCTATAAATGTCTTCTAAATCCTGACAGTTTTCTGAAAAAGCTATATGTTTCTATGTCAGTCGTTCTTCGATTTTTTCAATAGCTAAAGCATAACATAATGTTAACACCAAAAGGGGTTTGCGCCCCAAACATCAAATTAGGTTTAAATGGTACATTTATATAGCGTTTTTTATCCTAGGCGTTTTACATAGATTGTGCATTACAGTTACATTCACCCATTCATACACCGACAGCGGAGGAAACCATCGGGAGCAATTATTAGGGGTTCAGTCTTGCTCAAGGACACTTCGACGCTGACTCTCTAGGGGAGCCCGGGAATCGAACTGGGAACCTCACGGTTGCCATCTGCCTCTTATTCTACCGGCCACTCTACCCCTGAGACACTGCCGCCGTTTAACCACATTAACCATTCAAAACATCTTTCATTTTTTCCCCCCACTCACTCACACAACACAAAGATATGGGGGTCACTAGCTAGTCACAATTTCACAAAATATTTCAGAGGGTCGTCTGCGGCCAAATACATGGACTCATTTAGGGATCATTGACACAAAGGAGTTTAAGAACCAATGCCTGTGATGCAGGTTGTGAAAAGCATGCGTGACAAACAGCAGATTGAAAGTTTATTCCAGATCGGACTATTATAAACCTACTACACTACAACGCAGCAGTTTCAGGATGCATTGTATACCTGACATCAAATGAATTACAACCACCCTGATTATTAAACCACTTCAGCCCAAAATATCTGTAGTTCAATATAATTAAAAAATATATACAAATGAATGAATCAAAACAAGCATTCTAGTTAAATTGAGCTGAAATTGAAGTATTTAAGTAGTGAAGTAATACTGGACACAAGTTCCCATGATGCTGTCTATACGTGTGTCACAAGTGCCCCCTGTTGGAATTTGAAAATGAATGTTTTTAATTATCACACATCAGGATGAACAAGGAAAACAAAACAAAAGACTTGAATATGAGATCTGCGAAAAAATCTTGCACGACGAGCATAGTTGACGCTTTCATGTCATAACATTTTTGAGTAGGCCTATTGTCATCATTTGTAGGCTAAATGCTGATTGGACCAAATAGAATTACATCAGTAGCATATTACAGTGATTTCTTAGAAAGCAAATGTAACCGGAATCTCTCTCTCTCGCTCTCTCGCTCGCTCTCTCTCTCTCTCTCTCTCTCTCTCTCTCTCTCTCTCTCTCTCTCTCTAGCTCTCTCTCTCACCCCCCTTTCTCAGCTCCCCTCTTCTATTCCTAAGTCACGGGGTCTCCCCCGGGGTAAACGCATTCCAAAACACAAGAATTTCCTCCAGCCCAACTCACATACCCCCCCCCCCCCCTCTCTCACTCACACACACGCGCACACACACACACACACACACACACACACACACACACACACACACACACACACACACACACACACACACACACACACACACACACACACACACACACACACACACACACACACACACACACACACACACACACCGAGTGCACAATGGTCTTGCCAGAGTAGCCTCCTAGACCACACACTGTTGCAATACCATGTTCAACAGTCTCCCCATACTGCTGCACAGCACAGCATTTCGACAAACAAGCACAATAGAAATGAAAAATAAAAGTATTATTATTATTCATTATTATTAGCAGCAGTAGTAGTAGTATTAATATTATTATTATCACAGCTGCATTACCAAGCTGCTAAAAAGCCTGTTGACTGGAAGAAAATGAAAATTTACAAAACTTTAAAAAAAAAAGAATAAATAAATAAAAACAATGCATAAAATGTGTAGCCTTTACCTTGGCAGATGTAGCTCTATTCGGGTCACATCCTTCAAATGACGGTCGGTGGGCAGATGGAACGGAACCATTTGCAGCAGCAGAGCAGACACCTTCCCCCCGTGAGCAACTCCTGAGCTATCCGACACAACAAACAAAAAAACAGAAGCAAACACTGAAAAAAGACACATCTCCGAAGGTTCAACTAAAAGTGTCTGTGAAAGACAGTTGAAGAAGAGAAAGGCAAACGTGAGAGAAAGAGACACGAGGAGGAGGACCCGACGAGTCAATCTGCAAAATGCAACAAAGTAGGGCTAATACAGATCACTCACTCACAGTCATTTCCCCTTCTCTCTCTCTCCTTATCACTGCTCGGGGGCTTTTCGTCGTGTGCGCGCACACTGAAAGTCGGAAATGCCACAAGGTTTACTTGCTCAACGGAGGGGAGGCATGCTACCCATTCACATCAGTCGGACTTCTCAGAGGCAGATTCATCCCCCCCCCCCCCCGCCCGCCCGAAAGCCGACCTCAGCCCGCAAAGAAATCCCCCCCTTTCTGGGGCCGTCCCAGCCTGTGCTTTCACTGCTTTTTGCACGCCCGCGTGGAGCACGGAGACCAAAACTCTTGAATCTGACATAGGCTATACCTTAGTATATCGGTGTCAAAAATATGGAAAAAAATGCACAAATAATAATATAGCCTGTATAGGCCTATTAAAAAAATCGTAAGGCCCGTTATACCATGAAAGGCAATGATAGAAATGTAACAAATGACCTGTAACAATTACGAAATGTGCTGTGATGCCCGACATGACCCACCTGTGCACCGAAAAAAACAAAAAAAAACAAAGGAAGGAAAGTTAACCGCATGTTGATTTTCATAATCCATAATACACTGCATACATAAGGCACAAACAACCTTCATTGTAGAGAGAGGAAAACATGCTGTTATTATTACAGGCCAGTCAGTCTCCATCATGGTACAGCCTCAGGGATGTGTCACTTAAGGGAAATACACAAGCATTGGGGATTGTACCTAGCTAGTTAATTGATGCCTCGCAATTTACATAAATTTCCTGTCTCGTTCACCTGCCATTTCCCCTTTCTCGCAGGCTTGTCTGTTTTAGAGAGCGAGAGTGATTGTTCGTAATAATCACAATTATGTCTGAAATTAAAATCACTGGTTGTTGTTTTTTTTTGCTGCTGTTTCACACTGAATAGGTATGAGGTCTGTATAAACCACATGGACAATATGACCGGTATCATGACTGGATTCATATTTGTTTGTGAAATTCCCCTGAATAAATGACAGTGCCCACTCTTTCTCTTATCTGGTTACTGTTCATGAGATCCCTTTCTGCTATTTGGTTGGGGCAATTCTTGAATGTAGATTTCCCAGAAATGTATTTTGAGACTTATTTCTTTTTCTTTTCTTTTCTTTTTAGGTAACCAATTTATATGGTTGATGTATTGTTCATTGAAATGACAGTGTCATATTCTAGTGAAGAGTTAACGAATAGAAAATTAAATGGAATAATAGTGAACGTGAAAAATAGAAAGAATATATATATATATATATATATATAAAAGATTAGGTACTCTTGCATGGCAAATCGTTTCTTAAATCAATTAGGATATTCGCAAAAGATTGAGCATTTGTACATTTGGACCCATTTGTCTGCAGTTTGTATGGCTGTCATTATTGAAGCAAAAAAAAAAGACAAAAGGTATTGAGCAACTTTCTTTTTTTTTTACTTCATGACACACTGCATTGTTGACATTTACTGTTACTGGCAGTATCGTCTGTGCTGCGATAGATTCATTTGAATTCTATTGAATTGAATTCTGAAGTGAAATGAAATGGGGTTGATCATAGACACAATAAAACACCCATAGCGCTCATTTAGCCCTTCTTAACTCAGCGTTGCAGATTTCACAGTCCTCCTGACTTGAGGCTGCCCCCCTCATCGATCTGACTTGCGAGTGAGTATCGATTCCGGGTCAACTACAACGTCCTGCCAGACGTCATAAACAGAGAGTCAGAGCAGACATCAGAGGATTGGTGCTGACCTCTCACCTCTTTCCACAAAACCCTTCCCAGTCCACCATCCCTGTCTGTCTGTCTGCACACACGCACGCATGCACACACACACACACACACACACACACACACACACACACACACACACACACACACACCTGGTGACACTGCAGTTCCAACATGCTGGCGTACTTTGAAGTTAAAGATAAAGATGTTTGCGATGATCAGTTTTGTTTTGAGCTACCACTGCATGACTAAGATAAAAGAATGTCCTACAACAGAGGCATAGAAAAGATTAGACATTAATGTCTCCACGTGTTTGAAGCAACTGGCTATCTAAAATAATAATAATAACTAATAATAATTAAAATAATAATGTGCCATACGCTTACAGAGATGGAAAGCTGGGTGTTTTTCCACCGTTTTTCCATGGGCAAATTTTTGTAAAATGTTTGTAGTGCTCGATTAAGCTAAATGACACAATCTCAAATGTTAAAATGATTATCTACTCTTACGATTAGACCCAAATGTGCCATTGCTTTTTTTTTATGTATGAGCTACTATCAGCCTAT
>NC_139707.1:39193084-39218084 GCF_964188405.1 Protomyctophum parallelum | reverse complement strand
ACCACGACGACGGCAGAATTAATTTCACGTTCTGGTTATTGTGCGGGCAGATTAAAACACACTGGCAAGAGCCTTTTCAGTGAATGGCTTGGCCTCCTCTTCTCCTCCTCCTGGCCAGCTGTGAGTGGAGTGTGGTGTGTGGGAGTGGGAGGGCGAAGGAAGGACCACTCTGCGTGGGCTAAAGCAGTGCTCTGGCTTTCTCTGCTGTGGTGCTAATAGGGCTTTTCTCCCCTCAGCGGGACAGCGAGAGCTGTCATTTACATGGAGGTAATGGAGTGATGGAGAAGTGGATGAAATGTGTGTGGGCGACTAGATGATGAGGGCCTTGCACCTCGCTCTCTGTCTCTCCCTGACTTCTCTCTTTTCCCTGACGCACTCGCTTCGTCTTTTTCCCCGTGTTTTAATTTGTACACTGCCTCTTGTCTCACTCATGCCTCTCTCTCTCTCTCTCTCTCTCTCTCTCTCTCTCTCTCTCTCTCTCGCTCTCAATTTTTCTGTGCTTCCCTTTTCTCCTTCTTAGATGTGTTTTCCCCTAATATGCTAATAGAGTAATGATGGTTCACAACAATATTATTGCAACATAGTGGACATGCCTAAACAAAGCACAGGTCTCCGCCAGGCCGGATCAGCTACACTAGGGCCCGCAAACGTTGGTCGTATAGCCTCTTGGAATGGGAGAAATAATACAAGTAATACATCTTTATCTCATGACCCCAGAGATAACGTTTTTTTTTGTATGGGCTCAAATTGACGACAATATTATTTTGTATGTGTAAAAAAGGAAAAAGAAAAGAAAAAAAAAGTGTGCATCCGTAAAATAATAATGTGTGCACTTAGTTTGTATTTGTAAAAACAATTTGTGCACTCGTAAAACATTTTGTATTCATATGTATTTATTTATTTTATTAGGCAATGCAATGTCCAGCCATAGGTCAACAACGGACCATCTGCTCAGCCTGTGGTGACCTATACTACCAGTCAGCCGGCCTCCCATTGGGCAGCAGACAATTAAGCATCCCGCCAGTGACCTATAGCGGTGGCTGGATTTTCCGAAGACTCCACCACGGGCTGAACAGCCGGTCCGTTTTGGACCTGTGGCCGGACAGTGCTCAAATAGGCCGTGTATAATTTTCCACTGCATTGTCCTACTGTATGCCTGAGGATTAGACATATTATTTATGCTGTGGTCCCCATAAACATTTAATAATAGCTTGTAATGTCTCTGCAGTGAGAGTCAAAGTTTAATAAATGAAAACGGAATATTTTATATTTTAACTCGTTAAACGTGCCAAAATAGTTAATAGCTAACTTACAGTGTTCATAGTTAATTAATGCAATGCACAACAGTCCATGCCTTCTCCCCACACAGTTAAGTCTTCTACATTCAAATAGAACATGCATGCGGACCACATTCACGTCACAGTTCAATTCACGGTATATGAGCTGCATTTGGCCGGCGCAACCGGCGTGGTTCTGACATTAGTGATGGGAACTATCGTTCATTTCAGTGAACCGGATCATTCAAGGTTGTTCAGTGAAAAGACCTGTTCATTTGGGAAGCTATAGGGATCTCCCCCTGCACAGACCCAGTCAGCAGAGCTATAGGGATCTCCCCCTAGACCCAGTCAGCTATAGGGATCTCCCCCTAGACCCAGTCAGCTATAGGGATCTCCCCCTGCACAGACCCAGTCAGCAGAGCCACTCCAGTCAAGTCGTTCCTCGTTCTATACTAGCCAACTGCGGAACACCACTTGACGTATACCGTCACGTTCAGGCTATGGGTTTTCTGTTACTGGCCCTGAGAGGGATGGGATTGTCAATCTCTCAACTAGTATAGGCTAGCACAGTTGGCATCGGATATTTGCGTTCGTAATGGCTAAATATGCATGGCATGGACAAAAAGCAAGTTAAAAACTCTGGGAGTGTGCATGCAAAGCCTCACGCCGATCAGTCCCGTTATGAATCGTGAATCCTGAAAAACGTGAATGGTATAGTGCTAGCATGAGACGGATTTAAAAACTGTAAAGTGACCTTTCTTCCTTGGCCTAGTGGGGGACGCGGAACGGGCCACCGATCGGGGCCAGGTGGGAGTCTTCAATCAATTGCACTTAATGCTGTATTCTCTAATAACGCTTTAAGACGTATTATTCTGTCTTAGTCTGCCTGGCAGCGGCACTGTTTCAGTGGCTGAGCTCGAATGAGCTGTCCAAATACAGATTATAATGGAGTAACTCTGTGGGATATAGAACATAGTGACTTAAATACTGAGTGGAAGGGATTCAGCCTTTTGAAAATAAAAGTCAATTATCCAGACAATCTGTTACCATGATTTTAAGCTGGTGAGAGGGTAATAATATTTTAAGTGAATAGAATGGAAATTCAACAGTCTGACAAAAAGAAATCTACAAAAAATATTGATTCTCTTTTATTCATGGCATCTTTGTCTATCAATGGAATGATGGACAAATGACTTCACTACCATGAAGTTATAATGGATAGATAATAACAAGCTAGCATTTTACTGTATATAATATTATATGTAAAACAAATAACTTCTGTTGCAAATAAAATGGTTGCTGTACAAAAGCCCTGCACAGCATCAATATTTTTTGAGTGCAAACAAACTAAATACATCCATTTAAACTAACTCAATTAGCTCAACGTCTGTGTTACGCCTTGCTGGTGAATCTCCTTACAGTCAGAGGTGAAAAGAAGCGATGTTGTATTGGAGGAGAGGAGACATGTGGTTAGGTTATCAGGGGTTGGCAGTGAGAGGTCCTATAGACAATTGGCAATTCAACAAACAAACAAACAATAAAACAAGAATGACTCTGTTATAATTGGCAGCTGCAGCAAGCTATCATTTAAGAACATTGCGGCATTCAGAGTGTGGGTCAGACTATGGGTTGCATGGGTATAATGTCTCCCATTGGCTTAGAGGCAGCCAATGAGGAAAAGGTTTCTTGCTACGGTCAGTCGCTAGTGGAGGTAGCTGGCAAAAACAGCAATAACCGACTAAACAAAATTTGTCCCTGTCCATATAGCATAGCAGAATGTGTTCATCTTTACTAAGTCAATCGCTGCATCTGAGTCTTGGAAATGCTTATCAGTTGCCTTATAATACAGAATCTTGCCGCATAATAAGTATACTGTACTGAATGCCTGCATGAACTCACTCATATCTTTCAACTGTGAACTGAACATATCCATTTGCAAATAATGAACGTAGCCGACACATGAGCATATTAAATTAATTCCTCTAAGAGTGGAAACTCACGGTTGGTGAATAAAATGCTTGTAAATGAACTGTTTCTCAATATCAAGAACTCAAATTATTGACTTGAGTCCTTAGGAAGAATGTACCCATCACGAGACCAGAGAACATAGCTTTCTAGTGTGAGACGGACTTGTACTTGAAGTCATGTGATCGTGCACTGCAGCTCAGTTGCGTACATTTAAATCAAACAGTGGGACCTCAAGTCTCCAAAAACATATAATATATCAGCACACTGATAATATCTGGGAAAAAGCAGCGACTCTTCCTAAATCAAATTCCATTGCAGCAGGCTATAACTTTACTGTACGTCTTTTTTGTGTGTGGTGCTTTTACATATAATATATGTAAAACCATGGACTATAGAATGTAGTATGTAGACTATAGTATGTAGTTTTTTTTCTCGTGATTTTCAACTTTTTTTCAAATTCTCAAAAATCATGAAAAACTACATACTATAGTATATACAGTCCGAAACCATGGACTATAGTATGTTGTTTCTTCGTAATTTTCATCTTTTTTTCAAATAAATCTTTAATGGTTCATAGTTTTAGAAATATAGGCTAGTGCGTACAAATTTGAGACATTTATAATGGGGGTCAATGGCAGATTTTGGCACTTTTCACAGCCCTTCCCAGATGCATCAATGGGTTACTTTTTAGTACCCAACAACCGTCAAGGTATCCTGTGGTGTCCCGTATGACTAGCCTACTGCGCCATTGGTACCAGGTAATTCACACCGCACTTTTTAGTTTTGAACTTCTTAGAATTGGTCTTGAATGTAAAGACTTTGATGGGGTTTGAACCCACAACCTCCAGATCATGTAGCCAGTGGGTTTCTACCTGCCACAACACAGTCTTCCTTTGCCTTTGAGTAACAACATCGATACAAAAATAAAATAAAAACAAACGATCCCTCGGTTTCTAGCTCAGCAGCGCCACTTTTGCACCTGTTGGTACCTTAAACATATACATACATAGGGACGGACGGATGGACGGACGGACGGACGGACGAACATTGCTGATCCTTGAAGTGGTTGCACCACTTAAAAATAGCAGATATAATTTGTCTGCTGTTATTTAGGCTAAAAGTTCTGATGTGAGAAGTGGGGACCATCAGCTAAAAATGACCCAAAGTCTTCTTAAACCGAACAAGAATCTTTCTGGAGAGCATGAAAGAGTTTTATACTCAGACTAAGCTCTGAGTTCGGCATGCTAGACCTGCCCACTCCTGCCCATCAATCTGCACAGTGTACCAAAAGAGTTGTTCATTTTTTTACTTCTAAGTCAATGCTGAAGTGCAACTTAGGTTATTGAAGGGAAGAAAAACAAAACAAAAAAACCCCACAGATAAGTGCCATCATATCAAGTCATCACCTCGCCAATACACCCAAACACATCATCCTTTATTTCTAATCAGTCTGCATCTATCTTAAAACAAACATATTCCCAAAGGAGCCATCTACATTTATTTGTTGTCTCTGTTGGTTCATACTGATACCGGTCCTGCTCGTGAAATTAGATTAAAAATAAACAAAGTTTTATGAAAGGGGATTTTCAACAACTTATGTTAGTCAATACATTGTTAGTGTTGTGATATAGGATAGCCTAATGATGGGTCAGACATAGCGAGAAATGATAATGACAATACAAATACAATAAAAAATAAACACATCGCACAGTCAATATGTTTACAGAATGACATACTGTATGATTCAGTATATTGTTCATCAGAATGGATGCTCACTTCATTACCGTTATAATTATCTTTATCATTCTTGGTAGCGGCTCTGGTGAATAAATAATGTTATCAGATTTCTCTGTGATGCTGCTTTATGGATATACTGTAGTCAAGTGTAGTGGGATAGTAATTTCAAAGCCTGAAGGTTTAGAGTACATGATTTGTAGGCGGGCCTATTTTTGTCCTCTTTGGATAAATTAGATTTTCCAGTGTCAGTTGATGCTTGTTAACGAATAAAAGGCCCGAACTCTTTTATTTTCTCCCTTTTTCCATTTTCTTCCCCTCATTTTCTCTTTTCTCGTATAGAGGGTATAATTATGTGCATGCATGAAGTGAGTGGCAAAGTCGTTTAATGTCGATTACAATCAGATCTTTTCTGTTTGGATGTATGTGCTGTCAAGGACAGAAAGTCGTTTTTGGCCATTTATAGTGTTCCCGCATAACTTCCGGGTATGATGATGCCACGCGCATACCCTCTATAAAGTGATACAAAAAATAAACTAGGCTATTCTCAAGTAGTGAAGTCATACTCTGAGAAGCACTGAAGCAAATAAAGGAACTTCTTCTGATCCGATTCAGATTAATATTTTGTTATTTCAATAAGTCTTGTTATAAGAATGAGTCAATTCCATGCATCTTACTGTAACATTGTTTTGAAGGACCTTGAAATCTCTTCTGTATATTATTTGTATCGAAGATGATAAAATAAAAAAAGCATTCCTCAGCTCTAGTCTAATTTGAAAGTGTAAAATGGCAATTTGCATTTTTAATACTTTTCACTTCTTCGAAACATAACTTTGTATGGTTAGAAATGTGAGAGAAAACGAGTGAACGGTTGAAAGAAGACAAAGTGATATCACTAATATGTTGACAAGTGATCAGAGAAATTAAGTATTACATTTGCTCACATCATGTTGCTGAAGTGTTATTAACTTATTACTCAACGAGAGAGAGAGAGAGAGAGAGAGAGAGAGGAAGGGGGGGGTGGGACTTTTGATTTGTTCATTGTGCATAAGGTTTCTCATCAAGTGATTGTCCATGGGAAATCCTCAGCTTGGATGATTATATTGGCCATAAATGACACAGAGATGCTACATTTATCACGCACGCACGCACGCGCGCACGCGCACACACACACACACACACACACACACACACACACACACACACACACACACACACACACACACACACACACACACACACACAGACACAGACACAGACACAGACACACACACACACACACACACACACACACACACACACACACACACACACACACACACCATCATATTATTGGGGTTTACCTTTTCTATCCTCATTTTAACATCAAGTTCAAGCTCTTTGACACCTATACCATCTTAGAATTATACCACAATTTAATATGTCTACACATTTATTAGTATACATATTGAACGACTTAAAGGACAACTTTAGTTTTTTTCAACCAAGGTTCATGTTTTAGTTTGTTATTAGAGAAAGTAAAAGATGAGTGTTATTTCTTTTTCATTTGCTGCTTTCTTTCATTTTAGGGATTTTAGCTGTTTTTGATAGGGGGGCATTCGAGCATGGGGCTAAATATGTATTTTTTTACAAAATATTATGGCGATTTATTTTTTTATTATTTACTATAGTCTTAATAAACCCCAGGTAATTACATCTGGCCACAAAAAAATCACAGGATCTACTGAATGTGAAGGTAGCCTACTGGGGGGAAGCCACACTTATAGGCTCAATATGTCAGTTTGACACATTCAGTAGAACTCGTGATCTTTTGTGGCCAGATGAAATTTCCTGGGGTTTATTAGGATAATTAAAAAAGAAATCGCTATAAAATGTTGTAAAAAAATACATATTTAGCCCCATGCTCGAATGCCCCCGCCCCCTGTCAAAAACAGCTAAAATCCCTAAAACGAAAGAAAGCAGCAAATGAAAAAAAGTAAGTAAGTAGTAATATTCGATTATCACCTTGTGATGTGTTAATAGTAATAACATGTTTTAATGTTGTTTTATTTGTGATGTACTAGTCATTTTAACATGGTTTTATCTATGATTCGTTAGAGGTAACATGCTTTAATCTTGTACAGCAGACACATGGTGATTCCAGGGGGCTTCTCCCCTCCTCTGAGAGAAGAGTGGTCTCTCAGTGACAGGAAACGCTTGCCACAAACCAACGTCTACCCCCACCCAGAGTGTGCACGAACATTGTGCACGCACACATGCACACGCACGCACGCACGCACACGCACGCACGCATCATGCAAACGCACGCACGCACACACGCGTACACACACACACACGGGCTGCATATATGTATCATATACTTTTATTCGTCTACTGTAACTTTTCAGATGGCTGAAACAATTAGCAGTAAAGGGAAAGATGTGTGTGTGTGTATGTGTGTGTGTGTAAGTATACAGCCCTGCTGTATACTTTGTCACAACGATGTCTCGCTCAACATCCCATAATCCACCTCTTTGATGCCAAGTGTAAAATTGAAAGTTTGTTCAATTTGTTTGTTATTGAAGTAGCCTATTTTACTATACTGTACATCTACCTCATCTACTGTTCATCTACCCCTATAGGTCTATGCACCACGCCAAGGTGTAGCTCCAGTTGATGTCATCTCCTGGGCACATGTGATAAAATGTAATGTGTTGTGTGATACTATAGTCCTCCATTATTACCGGTAAATGGTAAATGGTAGAGCATTTATACTGCGCTTTTACCCAAACGCGCTTTCCTGATGGTGAAACATGCAAGATCATTTCTGCATGTTAAAGCTGTATAATATTGTGATGGTAATCATCGCTGTATTTGTTCGGTTACTCGGTATCCTTGTCTCTCCATTTCTTTAGTAAACAGAAAATCTATTTTTAGCTGGGTTGCCAGCATTCAAGTTTCAATTTTGTCTGCTCATTTATTTGTTTATCCAGTTTCTTTATATATTCGCGGCGAGTCAATTATGTGCAAGCACTCTTTTTTTAAGACAACAAACATACTGTATATCAACAAAGCAAATTGATACACAAAATACAAACACTTAAAACATTGTACACTGTGTGGGCCATAATACTGAAATGCAGTCTTCCCCAGATCTGTCTCAACGGGAGGCAGTGTACAGCACATGTACCCATATACTTACTGTCACGTTCTGTGACGTGTTATTGTTTTCTTGTGTACCTTTTATTTTGTAGTATTGTTTTGTGCCTTCCTGTCTGCCCCTGTAGTTCTGTACCTGCCTTGTCTAACCTGTGTTGTGATCAGTCTTTGTTTCCACCTGTGTCCTCTTAGTCCCCCAGCCAATCCCTTTCTTGATTTGAGTTTTGTTCACCTGTGTCTAGTTATCCCATGTCTATAAGTATGCCCTTGTGTTTTCAGTTCTTTGTTGCTTCGTAAATTGTTGTCAGTGTATTTCTAGCTCCTCGTGATTCATTGTATTTTCCTAGTCCTAGTGTTATTTGTCTTGCTCCTAGTTATCCCTAGTTTCCCCGTGTTTCCTGTGTTTGTTCCTGTATGGTTTTTGGTTAATAAACCACCGTGCACTTGACCTGCCTTGTGTCTGCCTCAGTCTCTGCCTTGTCCTGCGCTTGGGTCCTACACCTCTGACTCTGATCGTGACACTTACATTTAGTAGAGTACTTCCAAGTATTTCCAATTTTCAATACTTTTACTTCTACTCCACTACACCTCAGATGAAAATATTGCAACCTGTACACGCACGCACGCATGCATGCACGCACGTGTGCACACACACACACACACACACACACACACACACACACACACACACACACACACACACACACACACACACACACACACACACACACACACACACACACACACACACACACATCATCATCAATATTGGCCAGCAACTCTACATCTGACCTCAAACACTCCGAGGTGGATATACTGTAGCTCTGCTGGATAGTCTGATGCGAGGTTACTTCATGGTGGGAAATAAATAATACAAGTACGGTATGATACAAGAGAACTGTCTGTAACTTGTACGTTTTATTTTTGTAGAAAATAATATTGTTTATGCCGTTTGCTTTGATGGAATAATCGATTGAACACACGTGTACGTTGTACTATGATTTGATTTGGGTGTTCTTCTAAGTAAGGTGTTAGTGATTAGCGTGTATTGATCTAATTATAGTAAACTAATACTATATTATACTAAAAGGCCAATCAGAGGCAGGCGGGGCGTTACCATGCCCAGATCATGCCTATGCTCGGACACAAACAAGATTTACGCTGTTCTGACATTCCATATGTTGATCCTTCCCCATCCATCCTTCCATGTCTCCCTTTTGACTGATACCTGTCCATTCAAACTCTAGACGGGCCGGCCCTAAAGTTATTATTGCAGCCGCGCCCGGCAGCTGGCGAAAACTAGAGTTCTCAACAGGACCGAAAATGAAGGCCCGGCCCAACCTGGGCCCTCATCAAACCCTGTACACTCAAGACACTGCCCCCGCTGCCACCCTTAGATCTCCACATATGGAGCTGACCTGATCTGACATTCCTGACATTCCTGTACCTGACCACATCAAACCCTGTACACTCAAGACACGCTCCATATATGGCCAGTACATAATTCATTCCATATGTTGATCTGATCCCCCATGCCAAAGCGCCAAAGCTCGCCCAGCAGTCTGCCGTCACCTAAGCGAATGCATGCACGCGACCTATGGTTTTTACACCAAAACATTTGTGAAATCTGTCAAACTAAATGTCTTCTGCTATAATGCCTGCTAATTCATTTACAATGACAACGCTGCCAGAGCAAATGGCTTCCTCGATCAAATTAATCACTCGGTCAAGGCCAAACTTAATTGTACAGTCCTTGTGTCATTGGCAGGTTAAGATGCAACCCAGCCGACCCTCATCAGCACCATTTTGTGGAAGGCACTAGAGAAAGGTCAACAGGGATTCCTGCCATTCTGGGCCAGGAGTCAACAGGCCCTGTGTTGCTATTTTGAGTAAGTTAAAGTGGCCTTTACTGTGTTGGAGGAGATGATGAAGATTAACTAGAGTTTGAGAGCTGAGCTCGCAGAGGATGTTGGTAATCGTCGCTGTTGTTGGGCAGAAGAAACCACTGCTACATTTCAGAAAATGACAGAAATGTGTTCCAATAAATCCTGTGGTGTTTTTATTTTTCAAACTCCTGTTAAATACTTTTCATTGGTAAAAAAAATAATTATGAATAGACTCAATTAACCACCAGGTGAAAATGTTTCAGAAATAGTGAAAATGGCTTCAAACATGTACACGCTCCCAAGTTTCCCATTTTGTGATGCTACAGTACATGTTCTGACGAGATAGATCGGTCATTTTCGCTATACTTTTGCGAGACACTGATAATCATAAAATAGGCCATTATTTATTCAATTAAAGATTAATGGTTTATGCTCGACACTGATGAAAGTCTGTCAATCAGTGTCACTGAACCTTTTGGATCGACTTCAGGTTTTCATAGCGTCACAACAAAATTATTGGCAGTGTTAACTCTGACCCTGCTATCTCACCAGCAGTGACTTTGCCAGTGTATGTTGCCAAGTCGCTATGTTGCTGCGCCTGCCGCCCACCCCTGGACTCCTTGTCGCTTCTGCCAGCGGGTGGGCGTTGCTTCCGTTGTTTTAAGGAAGTGAATTGTGCTGAAGAGCCATGGCATCTTGTCTGGAAGTGAATAAGTGATCTACATACAGATTCTACACTACATTTTACCTACAGTATAGTACATAAAAAAAGTACTTTCTGATAATATTACATTTTTTGGAAGGAAATCGATCAATCAATCAGTCAATCAACTTAGATGTTTCCATATTGTTGTTATTCAGTGTAATGCATGTGCCACATTGAGACAAATAATTTCTCATTATGTGCAAACAATACACATAGTAACAAGTATTATAGAGCGTCGCAGTCCCGCCTCCTTTCATGACGACGCCAGGCCCAGGAAATGAATCCCAATGCATTTTTCCCATAGACATTTCAAAAAGTATTTATTTAAAGGACAACTTTAGTTTTTTTCAAACAAGGTTCATATTTTAGGTTGAGAAACTAAAAGATGAATGTAATTTTTTTTCTTCATTTGCTGCTTTCTTTCGTTTTAGGGATTTTTGCTGTTTTTGACATGGGGTGGGTGCATTCAAGCATGGGGCTAAATATGTATTTTTTTAGCGATTTATTTTTGAAATTATTTACTATAGTCCTAATAAACCCCAGGAAATTTAAGCTGGCCACAAAACATCACAAGATCTACTGAATGTGTCAAACTGACACACACACACACACACACACACACACACACACACACACACACACACACACACACACACACACACACACACACATACACACACAGTGTGGCTTCCCCCCAATGTGGCTTCCCCCCAGTAGGCTACCTTCACATTCAGTAGATCTTGTGATTTATTTGTGGCCAGATGTAATTTCCTGGGGTTTATTAGGACTATAGTAAATAATAGATAAAAAAATAGCCATAATATTTTGTAAAGAAATACATATTTAGCACCATGCTCGAATGGTGCTAAAACGAAAGAAAGCGGCAAATGAAAAAATCATAACACTCATCTTTTACTTTCTCTAATAACAACCTAAAACATGAACCTTGGTTGAAAAAAAAAGTTTGCCTTTAAAGACCTTTTAAGCGTCGTACGAAGCCAACTCGAGTCGTGACAAATCATGACAACAAACACAATATTTTGGACCAAACAAATAATTACAAAGAAGAAAACCAACAAAAAAAGTGTTGTAACCTACCGTTTTTTTCTACTTCTTTTTTTTTCTTTGTTTGGCCCAAAACATTGTGTTTATTGTCATGATTTGTCACGACAAGAGTTGGCTTTGTCCGCGGCGTAAACGTCTAAATAAATACTTTCTGAAAAGTCTATGAGGAAAATGAACGGGGATTTCTTTTCCAGGTCTCTCGAGGGGGCGGGACTGCGACGCTCTTCTATATAGGCTCACCAGTCTATCCACAAATGAGGAGGCAAACCAAATGATTTCCCCCCTTCTGTCTCCCACCTAATATCCAATTTGTATTATTGTGTGTTTGATACCTTATCAAACATTCCATGTGTAGAAGGAGACATCTATTTCCACCTCATATAAAATTTCACCCCAATAAGAGTGTATTGTATGTAGAGTAACATGGCACTGATGTACGGCTCGGAGGAAAATGGTAAAATGCTGAACTTTAGTTTATAGGGCAGCAGCAGACAGCGAGGCACTGGACAGAAGAGGTAGCAGCAGCCGTGAGCGGTGAGGAGGAGAAGCAAGGAAGAATCAGATAGGCAGTAACCTCCCGATTAAACCAAACTATACACATTTTATACCAGGGGAATCATTATTGTGGAGGTGCATGGCAGACTTGTTTTTTTGGCCGTGGGTTCCCGCCGTCTGATGACATAAACGTATTTCCACTCCAGACTGGATCAGAAAAACTGAAAATGGTATTGATCCCATACAGGCAGGGAAGATGAAATAGTCTGCCCTGATCAGGTGAAGAGTGCTAAATGAGCTAAAGATGGGGGCCACCACTATGCTGAAAATCGAAATATTAATTAATTTTACTAAACAATGTTGAGAAAAAATATCTATTTTTTTTTCTCATGACTCGCATTTGTTTGCCGGCTCGGACGCACCTGTCCTTATAGTCCGTAGGTGTGCACAAGGACTTTTTCTCTACAGACTAAACAATGTTGAAACTTGACTGAATTTAGCTTTTTAAGGTTTTCATATATATATATATATAGAGAATTCAATGCCATATTGTGATTTGAGGAAACGGCTTGAAACTCATTCTGTATGGTGACCCTTTTTTATTTATAGTCAGGGTTATTGCAAACAAACAAACAAACAAACAAACAATACATAAATAAATCCTTGCCATGAAATATATTCAGCAATGTGTATAACACACACATGATTAAAAGAAAATCTAAACCCACTTTTCCTTGTCGTTACAAAACCATGTATTGTGTGAAATGTTATGGTATATTACTGGGTCCATACTGTATGTAAATGAAAACGTTGCTACGAGATACTGCTCCACATGTGAAACGCCTCAGGAATCCAACTCACCTACTGTATAGGGCCTGCATCTCACATGTGAGGAGCGGGTGGTGTGGAGGTCAGTGAAGTGTAGCTTAACTTCCCACCACTGCAAAAAGTACTTAAATGTTTTACTTAAGTAAAAGTATCAATACTGCAATGAAGAAATACTCGAGTCTGTTCCAAGTAAAAGTCCGGAGTTCAAAGTGCGTCCCATCGGGACGCATTGTGAGCTTTTGATCGGCTGTTTTCAAATGACTAAAATGGGCTGAAGTGGTTAATGAATGTTTTGTAATAATAATCCAAATCTACAAAGTTTTCAAATAATTGTAGCGGAGTAAAAGTACAATATTTGCCTCTGACATGTAGTGGAGTAGAAGTAAAAGTACTGGAAATTGGAAATACTCCAGTTAACTTAAGACTTAAGTATTATGTACTTAGTTACTTTCCACCACAGCTTACAAGTGCAGCTATGCCCCAGTCCCAGGTTAACAACGTTCAACCCCTGATTAACCTGGACCAGTGCTCGCAGGAAGCAGGCTGGCCGTGGCATATCTAAAGGAAACAGGAAAAGGGTGTTATAAAAGCAACATTTCATATTATTGCACGGTGAAGTGCTAATTTAATCAGGGTTAAACTAACACTTCAATTTCATGTCTTTGAAATCGATTATGACACACGGCAACAGCAACAGCCTGCAGTGTTTCCTCCCGCCGGTCTGTGCGGCGGCCACCGGTCCAGACGCGGCAACTGCCGATAGAACACTCGCGGGCAGTTTACCGTGGCTCCCGACATGCGTTGCCGGTAAGACACATGTGTGGCTGGTTAAAACTCACGTACCCCTGGCGTTGTTGGTTAAAAATCACCCATGACTTCCCTGTGAGGTTAGTGTTAGGGTTTGGGGTAGGGTGTGAGCGTGGCTGATTTAAACTCACCCATGACTTCCCTGTGAGGTTAGTGTTAGGGTTTGGGGTAGGGTGTGAGCGTGGCTGATTTAAACTCACCCATGACTTCCCTGTGAGGTTAGTGTTAGGGTTTGGGGTAGGGTGTCATTGTGGCTGGTTAAAACTCACCCATGACTTCCCTGTGAGGTTAGTGTTATAGGGTTTGGGGTAGGGTGTCAGCGTGGCTGGTTAAAACTCACCCATGACTTCCCTGTGAGGTTAGTGTTATAGGGTTTGGGGTAGGGTGTCAGCGTGGCTGGTTAAAACTCACCCATGACTTCCCTGTGAGGTTAGTGTTATAGGGTTTGGGGTAGGGTGTCAGCGTGGCTGGTTAAAACTCACCCATGACTTCCCTGTGAGGTTAGTGTTAGGGTTTGGGGTAGGGTGTCAGCGTGGCTGGTTAAAACTCACCCTGTTGGTGGCGACGCTGGTGCTGGAAAATGCACTTGCTCTCTCTCCCCTTACAGGTTAGGGTCTCTCTCCCCCTTACAGGTTAGGGTCTCTCTCCCCCTTACAGGTTAGGGTCCCAGAGTAAAATTAACACAGTGGGCACAGTTTCCGAATTCCTTCCAGCTTCATTGAATACTGAAACAGTGAAACTAGAAACTTGTTAATGTCATTCTATTGAAAGTGTGCGTGCACCCACATTTATTTGGAATCTCTTTGCCTTCTCCATGATACCTGTGAGACGGGGCTGGGCAGGGTTCAGTGTATATATAGGAACAAGATGGAAGAAGAGAGGTATTTAGACCAATGACAAGATTCCTATCGGCCTGTTTCCATTTTAGGCTCCCAGGCCCGTGCATGGCATCATATACGTCTGCATGTGAATACAGATGGTTGCTGGTGGCTGCAGTGGACATGATTTAAAGCGACAGTGCTGTGTTTTATTTTTATTTTGCCCCACCAAAACCTTTCCACCCTGTCTAGGGTGAAACTGGCTTATTAGTGGGGACCTACCTGTCCCATTACATTATGCATCACTGCTGTGCGTGCGTGCGTTTGTTCCCGCACAAATGCACATGCGTGCGTGTGCTAGCCGATGTAACACATATAAACAGACCAATGTGTGTGTAACGTGTTAAAGTGTATGCGTGCGCGCACGTGCATGCGTGCGTGAGTGAGTGTGTGGGAACGCACGTGAAAGAGGCTGCTGGAATTCCCCCAACCTGAGCCCCGTCAGCTGCCATCTAACGGTGCTGCTCGCCTGAAAGCCAAACAATAAGAGGTCCCTTAATCAGTACAGTCCTGGCGTCTGTTATGCAGTGTGAAGGAAAAGCAAAAAGTAAAGGAATTCATATCAACTTTTTGTAGGCTCGAACTGGAAACACTCTCTCAATGATGGAAACATTTATTTTCAGAAACCAGTGTCGTTCTTTGTCTTATAGACGTCGAAGTAAAACTTCCACTAATGGCTAACCGGTGGGACCCAACTGAAATAATAACGGACAACGTTGGGGGAATATCCCAGATAAGTGATTACATCCACCCACGCCCACGCACGCACGCTCGCACAAGCAGCACGGTGGGTTTAGGGACACTCCCCTATTGTCCTCCTCACCAGGAGAATCCAGTTCCCCTTGTCGAACTGTTTTTGCACATTTTGTTAAGACACACTGGAATTCACCTCAGCAAGAACCGCACGTGCACGGGCACACACACACACAACATGACACACAGGCACGGCGTGCACACAAACGCGCGCCGCAAACCAACCATGACCTCTACGATCCTCCCTATTCCCAACCCTTTCTTCCCAACCCCGAGTTTACGGCCGTCTATTGCAGGATTCTCTCCTCCTCCCCGAGTCCTTAACCCTGTTCCTCACCTGGGGGGGGGGGGGGTGTTTTGAGAGAGGCAGCGATGAAAAGCAGCCCCCGGGGGCTTCCTATTGAAGCGCACACCACGGAGGGGGGGGGGGGAGCAGTGTTCTGATCTACTACTGTGGATCTACAGAGGCGAAGGCGTTGGAAGAGAAGGAGGACCCATGAGAAAGGCTGCCCGCTATATCTCGCTTCCAAACCGAAACATCACCATCCAGCCTTTGTGTGCTGTGATCGACCGCTTCTACACCCACGTATAGCCTACGCGGGCGGCGGCCATGTCTTCTCCTATCCACCGCCAGCCTCCTCTTTCCTCCCTCCCCGCTCCGTTTCCGCCCTGCTCTCTGTCCGTCCCTCTGCCGTCTCATGAGGTGTTCATACATCCGTTTGATATTTGCATGTCTTTTGAACTGGTTTTGATATTATGAAACAGGACATTTCAGTGTGTCAGTGGAGGCTGGTTTAAGTTACGTTCTATAGCCAGCCAGGACAGGGACACTAAGGTTAAAGGTAGATAGGAACATCAATTGCTCGAGTCTGTGAGTAATAAAAACTGTATTGGGAGGAGTGACGCCTTGGAGACGTTTCTCTTATTCGTCGGCAAAACAGGCAGGAGTGTGAGCTATAGACAAGGGGTATCCGCTGTGTAGCTGTTCCTGCCTATCCTTTGTCACGTTCATGTATGTGCATGTGAATGTGCATATCTATCTATCGATACTGTATAGATACAACTGCCTCTGTCAATCTATATGTCTCCTGTATATTTCCAGCTATTTCCCTCTCCCTCCCTCGCTCCCTCTCTCTTCAGCATGCACACACACACACGCACGCACGCACGCACGCACGCACGCACGCACGCACGCACGCACGCACGCACGCACGCACGCACGCACACACACACGCATGCACACAAACCCAAGACTTCTAACCTCCACACCCAGTTCTTCATCCCCAGTAATTCCCGGAGCGAGTCGCTCGCCACAATCGGCCAGTTGATTGTTGGATCAGCAGCCGTGTGTGCAACATGTATTAATACAACAACAACCGATTCACCTTCCCAGGTTCAATGCCACTCCTCTCTTAACTGCGAGTCCATGATGAAAATTGTGGGGTTTTTGAGACGGGGAGACAAAAGAAAAAGTGAGGAGCCGCTGAATGGTTTCCAAGCAACAGTTAGTGTGCAGGGTGCAGCGAGAGGAGCCGCGGGTGGGTTCGTGAGTTCCCATGTTCGCCTCTCTTTCGTCTCCACATTCTCCACCTCAGGAATTTGACCTCCGCAACCTAACCCAATATGTCTGGATTTACCCCTCCCTTCTGACACACTATCACAGTGCACTGTAATCGAAAACCTTTTATGAGAGTAAATCTCACTCCCTCTAACATTTTGCCGTCACAGTTATAGCCCTTGCCACAAAGCCGCACGGCCGGCCCGTTCAATGCGATCACAGCCGCGAGTCGCTTCCAGTCTATCCCATTGTATCGGTGTAGGTGTGTGTTATTGAGATTCACCCATTGATCACATTCAATCCAAGAGACCATAAATTCTCTGGACAATAGGCACAGAAGGTTATCCAAGCATGATATTACACTGAGTGTTTAAAGAGTCTGAGAATGTCTCCTTTGTGGAGACTCACTACACGTTTAGGAAGCAGAAATAAGGCAGAGAGAGAGAGAGAGAGATGCACATTTTCTGGACTGGAGAGACTACAGTACAATGGGCTATAATTATGAGAAGAAAGACTTTAACTGGCACTAATTAGAGATGTTATTTACTCATCTCGGCAGACACAGAGACACTCCTGACAGCTTGGAATGCAAATTATCAATTACAGACGCTGCCCTTGATAGACATGGGCAGGATGCAATAGTTTATTCCACCTGTCAGCCACAAGGCTGTTGAACAAGCATTGAGCCCTGTCACCACGTCAGTCTAGCAACATAGGATGTTCATCACTTCATGTATAATGAATATACACTCCGTTGCTGTTTCACTTGTATGTGCTTGATTTCACTATTACATTGTTTGCAATACACGCTATACATTTGTGATATCTGTTGCTAAGGGATGTATCTTACATGTCCAAGAGACTGTACATACACATACATTACCTATACAGCACAGACCTTAAAGTATGTGTCCTAGCCTCAGACTGTTAATGCCACTGACTGTTGTGACACGGCCGCCAGCCAGGCAAACAATAATTATGTAGAAAAAGCCGGACTATGGAGCCGTTTTCAGCTGTCAGGCTGTTGGACAAACCCAGATCCCCATGCTGCCGTCTCAGTCTTTGGCGATGTATAAACACATTCTCTCTCTTTATGTACATAATGACCTTGAATATCGTCGCTGTCTGGGGGGAAACCTTGTATGTCCAAAACCGTTCCTTTTTCATTACTTTTTTTAATTTTTATTCTGAAAATAACACAGAATAAATCATACTCTTGTATGCTGAAGTAGTTCATTCATTTACGGAAAAATATACAATGATGAAATCCAAGGTTTCTTCCCTAAAGTGACGATATTATACAAGTATACAATGCTGCTGTACGTTCTCTATGTCTGTGCACACACTTTCATGTCTGATCGGCGTCAAACCGTTTGTGCATGCTCCTCATTGTAGTGCTACAGCACTCATTCATATATTATACCATTTTGTAATGGCAAAAATCTTGAAAGCATCGTACGATTGACTTGAGTTGTAATCATGTGCAGAGACAAAGCGATTTCACACGTGATCTTATGGGATCTCTGTGTGGAAATTAGTAGGGTTGTCCCGATCCGATCACATGATCGGGAAATCGGAGCCGATCACGTCATTTTCAAAATGATCGGAATCGGATCGGAATCCCTAGTATATCAATATTAGATCCATATAATGATATTAGACTGAATATTGTCTGTGATTATGGAAATTGTAGCCTACTATTGTGATATGGCAGAAACGCGTTCTATAAAAATATAAATATCGGATCGGGAAAAATCAGTATCAGTAAAATCAAATGATCGGAATCGGAAGCAAAAGAAACGTGATCGGGACATCCCTAGAAATTAGCGTCAAACTGCTTTTTGATATTCAATTCTGGTAACCTGTAATTGACCCTCTCACTTCATGCCCTTCGGTTGCTGTTGTTTAATTGGTTGGACAAAAACTGGATATTTTTCTAATCTTTCACCAACTCAGCGTAAACAATGTGAAGGAGCCTCCTGGTTGGTCGGGAAGGGAAAATCAGACGGCTGACAATGGAGTCTATTGGCTCGTCCTGCTGCATGGAAGAAGACCCCGGATGAGTTGGAGGGTTTATATCTCCGATATCTGCTGGGACCGCCCGGGATCCCAGAGAATGAACTTACTAATGTTGCTCTGGAGAGGGAAGTCTGGAGCTCTCTGGTGGAGCTGTTGCCCCCGCGACCCAACTACGGATAAGCGGATGAAGATTGATTGATGGATGGATGTGGTGGGCCCCTTGACACATTGTGAGCTTGTAGATCTGCTGTTTTCCAAAGATTTTTTTAATGCATTTGAAAACATGAAATGGGACATCATAATGTACATTTTGATACCAATACTTTTGTACTTTTACTCAAGTACACTTTGACTTCCGTCCATTTACTTGTAACAGAGCATTTCTACATTGCAGTATTGGTACTTTTACTTAAGTAAACAATGTGAGTACTTTTTCGACCAGTGTGTGTGTGTGTGTGTGTGTGTGTGTGTGTGTGTGTGTGTGTGTGTGTGTGTGTGTGTGTGTGTGTGTGTGTGTGTGTGTGTGTGTGTGTGTGTGTGTGTGTGTGTGTGTGTGTGTGTGTGTGTGTGTGTGTGTGTGTGTGTGTGTGTGTGTGTGTGTGTGTGTGTGTGTGTGTGTGTGTGTGTGTGTGTGTGTGTGTGTGTGTGTGTGTGTGTGTGTGTGTGTGTGTGTGTGTGTGCGCGTGCGTGCGTGTGTGTGCAATTGCAGGGTAGATTGTGGAGGTGTACGGGGGAAGATTGAACAGAAGCCCAATTGAAAGTATGGTACACACACCATCTGGACACTAGACACACACATGCACGTGCATGCTGACACACACGCACACACTGTGAAAACAAATGTGAAAGAGAAGGCGAGAGAGAGAGAGAGATGGAGGATGATGGAAGAGAAACTGTGGGTGAGGTTATGAAGCAGAATTTTAATTGGCAACCTTTAAGATCACCACATTCAAGACACATGATCATGATGTGAGATTTGCACCAATGTAATATACAAAATAACAGCTCCTTTACCCATTCATATGCTTATTTATTTTATAGTTTTCCAAAATGGTGCAATGATGCATGAGTTTTTCTTTTCTTTTTTAAAGTTTATTTAATTGAATGCCGGTATGTAGGTACATATAATACTGGTTTGTGAAACAGGATTCTCTGTGTGATAAGATCATACAATGAAGTTATGTCTTTGTAGCTTCTGTTGTTAAATAAGGTCGAATTTGACAGAAGTTTTTCAGATTGAAGTCGTATATATATATATAAGTTGTATATGTTACTTTGTTTTTGTGTCTCTTGAAGGTCAGATTTAAGTCCAAAATGACTCCAAAGATACCTGAATTGGCAAACTACCGTAGTTCCAGTTCTTCCCCCTTTGAGAACACATCTGACCGTTCAATCCTCACTGCAGGTCTCTTAGTCTACACTAGTTTCCGGAGAGGAAAAGACAAATAAACAGTATGTTTTTGGTACAGTTAAGTTCAATTTAATGAAGAAATAAGAAACGAAAACACAATACACACAGAGAACATTCACAGGGAACCGCACTATTATTGAGCCGATACACACTCACTTGTGTACACACACAAATGGACATAGATGTACGAATGGACACGGATGCATGAACAACACATCGCAGATGCATAGCAGTACGCACATAGCAAAGACATGCGTGTATAGAAATGTGTATGAAAATGCATTGATCTGTAAGCTCAATGCTCTGTAAGCTCAAGCTCACACTGCAACTCTGAATAATGTTGCTTTCAGGCAGAAACCTTGTATCTCCATATTTCAACTTTGTATCTTTTGTAAATGAATGCGTTACTTTGTTGTACAAGAGCGTCGTGCAAGTATCGGAAATTAGCCGATCAACAAGCTCACAACGAGGTGAATACAAGGAAGCATGTTCATTGCTCTTCCCAGGTTGGCAGAGGTAGCGCCCAGGATCACATTAGATCATTGACACTGAGTGAAAAAATTGGTTGCAAATCGTGGGATAAATGTTTTATATAAAATAAAATAAAAAGCTCACAATGCGACGCATCAAGACGCGTTGTATACGCTTGTAGCGTTAAAGTGCATGTGGGTTTTTATAAAAATAGTGAACCGTCGAAAAGCACGAGCTTGTGACTAAACAATAACTAAGTTGGATCCATATGGGAACGCAGCAAAGTATAACCGTCTTGGACATGCAAGTTTCCCGTCCGACAGAGACGATGAAATTGCAGAGGTGTTGGAGAGAGTTGACCTGCGTGGCCTCCTGAACATCAGCGCTACAGTCCGTTATGTAAGAGAGCAGTGTGTGAGTGCTAGTCAGATACTCCTACAGATGCCTGAGCAGTCACGACTACGGGTGTGTGGAGGCTCTCCATCCATCCACTCAGCCTCACTAATGCTGGCTTCACCTTAGCCTCTTGCTCCTCGGTCCCCCACACACACACACACACACACACACACGTGCGCACGCACGCACACAAAATATCCATGTACTATACCATACATGGGCAACTGGAGGCCCAGGGGCCACATGTGGCCCCCACCAGCACTTAATGTGGCCCTCAGGTTAATATTAGAATAATGATATACTATTCATTTCAGCTGTTACAATTCCAAACATGACCCGCTTTAATTACTTTATATTTTATATATTAGTAGCTGAATGACTAGTTCATTGTCTTTTTTTTTCTTCTTTTTTTTATGTCTAATGAATTTGCATTCACGTTCATAAAGTTAACATAAGTATAACTAAGTGCAAAAATCACTTTTCAGGATTCCAATTCAAAAATAGCAAAAAAAAAACATTCAGAATTTCAATTAAAACATAGCAAAAAACAGCTGATCTACAAGCTCAAAACGTGTCGCACTGTGACGTGTTTTGAGCTTGTAGATCGGCTATTTTTGCTATGAACATGCAACTCTGGAGTGAGTGTGGAAATATTGTGGCCCTCTCCATCATCAAAGTCGCCCACCCCTGTACTATACTATACTGTGCTGTACAGTACTGTACTGCGCGTCTCTCTCACACATACTGTACACGCGTACAGCACAGGAACACAAATGCAAATACAAACAAGCCATAAGTGTGCACATGTTTTCATACACCACGTATGGCTGAATGATAATGTACTTTAAATGCACACACGCACCTATAGCCACTAATACAATACATCTGCATGCACACACAGAGACACACTTACTATTATGTGCTTCATTATGGCATTCACTTCTGGTCTCCCGCTGGTCGATCAAAAAGGAGCGTCGGGTATGCGCGCCGTGGAAAAAACCCCTTGGAATTGGAGATGGAGGCGATTTAAAAAAAACAGGTCTATGCTGATCTTGCCTGAAGAAGGTCAGCGTAGACCGAAAGCTTTGCAATCAAATAAATATATTGATTGTGCACAGATCTGAGTGTGCGGAGCTTCCCTTAATTTCTATACAAAGGTTTTGATGTTCAATGAAAGGGGAAGGTTTACGTCATAATGTGCCATTTACGTCATATTGTCTCTTTATTGTTAACGGTGTTTAATGTTTGTGTTTCCACCGTTTGTTTTACATCACCTAATCAACATGACTGGTGTGATTTTTTTCATGACATTGAACTGAGAAATGTGTCTCAACAGAAACTGTTACAGCTGGTTCAACAAAAAGCCCCCCTGTCGGCGTGCCTGGGGTCCATCCCTGATGATGTCACGAGACCTGCAGAGCACCATATATGGGGGCATTCCCATGTATGGGGATTTTGACTGACTGACTGACTGACTGGCGGGAAATGTACGATTTCATAGGAAATGCGACCTGTGGTCGCAATAAATATGAACTTTAGCCAAACTCTTGTGTGACTCAACTGGTTTCATTTTAAGTCTATATAGGAAGTAGATGAATATAAGTTGGCCTATGTGACACACCAGGACTTCGCACCGTATAGCCTACTGTACATACACTAGTAAATGACTCTATAAGAATAATTGACAGTCACAGTTTACTATGAAAACCAAAACGCCGGTCAGTCACGCCTCGTGACACGCTCCATATATAGGGCCAGTACAGAATTCATTCCACATGTTGATCTGACCTAATCAAACCCTGTATACACTCAAGACACGTATATACAGAATGTTGATCTGACCTCATCAAACTCCTATAGATCTCCATATATGGAACTGGCCTATATGTTCTCTGACATCACAGTGATGTGCCGTATTAAGAAGCTCTGTTGTTTCAGCGCGACCTCGCCCCTCTGGGTATATATATATATATATATATATTACACACGCACGCACACAAAAGAAAAAACCTCCGCTCCAGCTGTTTCTGTCCATCCGTCCCCAGTCTCCATGTATTCAAACATCAGTGCAACATGTACAACAGCCAGCCAGCTCCGTTTCTGAAATGTCTTTACATGTTACATTTTAATATTACTTCCTTTCTTTCTTTTCCACTTGTCTCTAGGCGTGTTATTATACCACAGACCTATAGAACTCTTCGCATGCCCCGGGAACTCGGGGTGGGGGGTGGGGGGGTGCGTGGGGTGGAATGGGGGGGTTGGGGGGGCCCGTAGGCTCTCATACAGAAGCCCGTAGCTGAGAATAGCAGCCCCGGCCCTTCTGCCCACCATCTGATATTCTCATGCTTGCCTGTAGGGAAAGCGAGATGGACCCTGATGAATAAATATGAAGATAACCTGCAACCTCTGCTGTGTGTGTGCTCTTTCTCTTCACTCTTATACCCCATATGTTTCTACTGAGGAAAGAAAGGGAAAAATAGCTAAAAGAGACAAAATAACAACAAAAGCGCAGATGATAAAAAAGACAACGGCAATTTGTTTGTGCTGTATTATGTATGTGTGTGTGTGTGTGTGTGTGTGTGTGTGTGTGTGTGTGTGTGTGTGTGTGTGTGTGTGTGTGTGTATACTGTACGTGCGTCTGTGCATATAGAATGTCTTTGTGTATATCCCCAGCATCTGGATGTATACGTGTGTATGCTTGCAAATGTGTATTCTGAGCCCATGGCTGAGAGAGAGAGAGAGAGAGAGAGAGAGAGAGAGTGTGTGTGTGTGTGTGTGTGTGTGTGTGTGTGTGTGTGTGTGTGTGTGTGTGTGTGTGTGTGTGTGTGTGTGTGTGTGTGTGTGTGTGGGCGGTACTGTGTGGGAGGGCGCCATGGCTTTTCGACAGAGCCTCCAGTAGCGTATAGTGTATTTGTGACTCTTTTGTTTTATTTTTCCATCTCCTATTGAGCCTGCACATTAATTGCACCTAGCAGCACATCAAGTGCTCGCGAACCTTGAACAGAGCGACACAAACAAACGCTTTCTAAAGGCTCTCCGCAGGTTCATTCTGTCCCTCAGCCAATCAAAAAAGCCGAGCCCTCACAGTAAATGTTGACGGCAGTGATGAGCACGAGGCACGCTACTTTGATGGTCCAAAAGCAAAGGTATAAATGGTGACGAACTCATTTAGCAGGTTATCTTGTTCCGCGGCTTGATGATCAAAAACAAGGTAATTTCTAAAAAATGCACGTACTGTGCGGGAAGCCTTGGCTGGCGTGTAATCTGTGATGAATATTTAAACAGCTCTGTCAATGGTGGTTGGTTGGCTTGTTTTCAGGCTGGGTAGGAAAGACATGTGGGCGGGGGGGATTTGGTCCATTCAATACCGTGTTTCTCTGCGTTTTTTTTTACTATTGGCAAGTTTATTGGTGACAAGCGGGACCAGGGGGGGTAATCCCGGCATTAAGGACTCTCAGTCATGATGACAGAACTATCACCGCAAAAACACCCGGAACACGCTTACATGAATTATCTGTATGCAAAGCAATCAAAAAATATCCAGGTTGTTTCAGCGTCGTTCGTTGTCAAAAATACCGTCATAGACATCGACGTGTGTTTGTGTTAACCA
>NC_139707.1:39010584-39188084 GCF_964188405.1 Protomyctophum parallelum | reverse complement strand
GCTCACAGCCTCAGCCTGATAACCTCAAAAGTCTCATATCTCCCCTGAGCCATAGGCAGTTGCTTTGGCTTAGTGGTTAAGATGTTGGCATTCAGTGCAGGGGACCTGTGTTCGATTCCTGGGTGTTACACTCTGATGAACGTGAGTCTATGTTCAACTCTTGATTCTTTCAACTTTACTATCTGAAGGCTAACATACAAAAGATCGCTTCAACAGTACAAAGAGGCAGATGTTACTGAGTGATGTTGTAGTAGGGGCTATTCAGCACAGAGAGTTCATGTTCAAATCCCACTCTTCCTAAAGTTTAATGCTAGTTATTGAGCTTCATTTACTGCTATTCTAGCAGTGGCTCACAGCCTCAGCCTGACTACCTCAAAACTCTAATTGTCGTAGTGGTTAAGATGTTGGCTTTCCACGTGGGAGACCAGGGTTCGATTCCCGGCTATTACACTATCATACAAAAGAAGACCTCAACAACAGCGCTAAGAAACATCTGATTAATATGAGTCTGTGTTATTTAAACTTTACTGAAGGCTAACGCACAAAAGATCACTTCAAAATTACCAGGAGACTTTGCCTGAGAGTGTCTGACTGATGGTGCAGTGGTCTAATCATCAGGCTTTCAGTACAGACATTCCATGTTCAAGTCCTGTTCCTCCTACAGCTCAATGCTGCAGTAATTTGAACTTTTCAAGGCTTGAATAAAAAATAAAAACTCAAAAGCACCAGGAGACATCTGCTGAATGCCCCAAGGTGCCTTGTGGGGCGGCAGTGGCTCAGGGGTAGAGTGCCTGGATGGTAACCGTAAGGTTGCCAGTTCAAACCCGGGCTCCCCCAGAGTTACTGTCAAAGTGTCCTTGAGCAAGACACTGAACCCCTAATTGCTCCCGATGTGCTAGTTGGTGCCTTGCATGGTTTCCGCTGCCATCGGTGTATGAATGGGTGAATGTAATGCACAATCTCTGTAAAGCACCTTGGATAAAGGCGCGTAGCGCCTTTATCCAAGGTGCTTTACAGAGATTGTGCATGCACCATTTACCATTTATGTTAAATTGGACATTTTCATGGTAAAAGGTTAGCTGGACAGGGTTCTTTCAGACATAAGCCCCAACCATTACATCTCAGGAAACAGGGGGAGAGAGCACGGTCTCCCAATGGTCCTCCAGCACCTTGATGTCATGACATGGGACTTGAACCTGCCAACTGTCTGTAGCAGAGGCAACGGGTCAAGCGCTCCACACCATTGAGCCAAGGCACCTTTGGGCAATCAGTAGATGTCTCCTGGTGCTTTTGAGTTTTTATTTTTTATTCAAGCCTTGAAAAGTTCAAATTACTGCAGCATTGAGCTGTAGGAGGAACAGGACTTGAACATGGAATGTCTGTACTGAAAGCCTGATGATTAGACCACTACACCATCAGTCAGACACTCTCAGGCAAAGTCTCCTGGTAATTTTGAAGTGATCTGTTGTGCGTTAGCCTTCAGTAAAGTTTAAATAACACAGACTCATATTAATCAGATGTTTCTTAGCGCTGTTGTTGAGGTCTTCTTTTGTATGATAGTGTAACAGCCGGGAATCGAACCCTGGTCTCCCACGTGGAAAGCCAACATCTTAACCACTACGACAATTAGAGTTTTGAGGTAGGCAGGCTGAGGCTGTGAGCCACTGCTAGAATAGCAGTAAATGAAGCTCAATAACTAGCATTACACTTTAGGAAGTGTGGGATTTGAACAACTCTCTGTGCTGAATAGCCCCTACTACACCATCACTCAGTAACATCTGCCTCTTTGTACTGTTGAAGCGATCATTTGTATGTTAGCCTTCAGATAGTAAAGTTGAAAGAATCAAGAGTTGAACATAGACTCACGTTCATCAGAGTGTAACACCCAGTAATCGAACACAGGTCCCCTGCACTGAAGGCCAACATCTTAACCACTAAGCCAAAGCAACTGCCTATGGCTGAGCCATAGGCAGTTGCTTTTTTCATTTTTTCATTTTTTTCAAATCCTCAAAAATGATGAAAAACGGCGTGCTATAGTATGCCGTACGATATGGGCTATAGCCCATTGTCCAAAATGATAAAAAACGAGGATACATTTTTTTTATCAAAAATTAAAAAAACGATGGGCTATAACCCATCGTTTTTTTCATTTTTTCACTTTTTTTCAAATCCTCAAAAATGATGAAAAACGCCGTGCTATAGTATGCCGTACGATGTGGGCTATAGCCCATGGTCCAAAATGATGAAAAACGAGGATAAAAAAATTAATTCAAAAATTCAAAAAACGATGGGCTATAACCCATCGTTTTTTTCATTTTTTCCAAATCCTCAAAAATTATGAAAAACGGCGTGCTATCGTATGATCGTATGGGCTATAGCCCATGGTCCAAAATGATGACGTTCTCTCTACCGCAACATACTTAAAAGTATAGCGGTGTATGAGAATGGGTGTTGCGGAGGATGAGAAACATTAACATTGTGCTATAGGAGCAATGGGACTTGAACATAGAATGTCCGTACAGAGAGACTGATCATTAGACCATTGCACCATCAGTCAGACACACAGTGAACATCTCCTGGTAATTGTGTGTGTTAGCCCTCAGTTGGTAAAGTTGAAACACTCCAGCATTATAAAGCTATAGGAGAACAGGGATTTGAACATTTAGAGATGTATTAACTGAAGGCTCACAGCCTCAGCCTGATAACCTCAAAAGTCTCATATCTCCCCTGAGCCATAGGCAGTTGCTTTGGCTTAGTGGTTAAGATGTTGGCATTCAGTGCAGGGGACCTGTGTTCGATTCCTGGGTGTTACACTCTGATGAACGTGAGTCTATGTTCAACTCTTGATTCTTTCAACTTTACTATCTGAAGGCTAACATACAAAAGATCGCTTCAACAGTACAAAGAGGCAGATGTTACTGAGTGATGTTGTAGTAGGGGCTATTCAGCACAGAGAGTTCATGTTCAAATCCCACTCTTCCTAAAGTTTAATGCTAGTTATTGAGCTTCATTTACTGCTATTCTAGCAGTGGCTCACAGCCTCAGCCTGACTACCTCAAAACTCTAATTGTCGTAGTGGTTAAGATGTTGGCTTTCCACGTGGGAGACCAGGGTTCGATTCCCGGCTATTACACTATCATACAAAAGAAGACCTCAACAACAGCGCTAAGAAACATCTGATTAATATGAGTCTGTGTTATTTAAACTTTACTGAAGGCTAACGCACAAAAGATCACTTCAAAATTACCAGGAGACTTTGCCTGAGAGTGTCTGACTGATGGTGCAGTGGTCTAATCATCAGGCTTTCAGTACAGACATTCCATGTTCAAGTCCTGTTCCTCCTACAGCTCAATGCTGCAGTAATTTGAACTTTTCAAGGCTTGAATAAAAAATAAAAACTCAAAAGCACCAGGAGACATCTGCTGAATGCCCCAAGGTGCCTTGTGGGGCGGCAGTGGCTCAGGGGTAGAGTGCCTGGATGGTAACCGTAAGGTTGCCAGTTCAAACCCGGGCTCCCCCAGAGTTACTGTCAAAGTGTCCTTGAGCAAGACACTGAACCCCTAATTGCTCCCGATGTGCTAGTTGGTGCCTTGCATGGTTTCCGCTGCCATCGGTGTATGAATGGGTGAATGTAATGCACAATCTCTGTAAAGCACCTTGGATAAAGGCGCGTAGCGCCTTTATCCAAGGTGCTTTACAGAGATTGTGCATGCACCATTTACCATTTATGTTAAATTGGACATTTTCATGGTAAAAGGTTAGCTGGACAGGGTTCTTTCAGACATAAGCCCCAACCATTACATCTCAGGAAACAGGGGGAGAGAGCACGGTCTCCCGATGGTCCTCCAGCACCTTGATGTCATGACATGGGACTTGAACCTGCCAACTGTCTGTAGCAGAGGCAACGGGTCAAGCGCTCCACACCATTGAGCCAAGGCACCTTTGGGCAATCAGTAGATGTCTCCTGGTGCTTTTGAGTTTTTATTTTTTATTCAAGCCTTGAAAAGTTCAAATTACTGCAGCATTGAGCTGTAGGAGGAACAGGACTTGAACATGGAATGTCTGTACTGAAAGCCTGATGATTAGACCACTACACCATCAGTCAGACACTCTCAGGCAAAGTCTCCTGGTAATTTTGAAGTGATCTTTTGTGCGTTAGCCTTCAGTAAAGTTTAAATAACACAGACTCATATTAATCAGATGTTTCTTAGCGCTGTTGTTGAGGTCTTCTTTTGTATGATAGTGTAACAGCCGGGAATCGAACCCTGGTCTCCCACGAGGAAAGCCAACATCTTAACCACTACGACAATTAGAGTTTTGAGGTAGGCAGGCTGAGGCTGTGAGCCACTGCTAGAATAGCAGTAAATGAAGCTCAATAACTAGCATTACACTTTAGGAAGTGTGGGATTTGAACAACTCTCTGTGCTGAATAGCCCCTACTACACCATCACTCAGTAACATCTGCCTCTTTGTACTGTTGAAGCGATCATTTGTATGTTAGCCTTCAGATAGTAAAGTTGAAAGAATCAAGAGTTGAACATAGACTCACGTTCATCAGAGTGTAACACCCAGTAATCGAACACAGGTCCCCTGCACTGAAGGCCAACATCTTAACCACTAAGCCAAAGCAACTGCCTATGGCTGAGCCATAGGCAGTTGCTTTTTTCATTTTTTCATTTTTTTCAAATCCTCAAAAATGATGAAAAACGGCGTGCTATAGTATGCCGTACGATATGGGCTATAGCCCATTGTCCAAAATGATAAAAAACGAGGATACATTTTTTTTATCAAAAATTAAAAAAACGATGGGCTATAACCCATCGTTTTTTTCATTTTTTCACTTTTTTTCAAATCCTCAAAAATGATGAAAAACGCCGTGCTATAGTATGCCGTACGATGTGGGCTATAGCCCATGGTCCAAAATGATGAAAAACGAGGATAAAAAAATTAATTCAAAAATTCAAAAAACGATGGGCTATAACCCATCGTTTTTTTCATTTTTTCATTTTTTTCAAATCCTCAAAAATTATGAAAAACGGCGTGCTATCGTATGATCGTATGGGCTATAGCCCATGGTCCAAAATGATGACGTTCTCTCTACCGCAACATACTTAAAAGTATAGCGGTGTATGAGAATGGGTGTTGCGGAGGATGAGAAACATTAACATTGTGCTATAGGAGCAATGGGACTTGAACATAGAATGTCCGTACAGAGAGACTGATCATTAGACCATTGCACCATCAGTCAGACACACAGTGAACATCTCCTGGTAATTGTGTGTGTTAGCCCTCAGTTGGTAAAGTTGAAACACTCCAGCATTATAAAGCTATAGGAGAACAGGGATTTGAACATTTAGAGATGTATTAACTGAAGGCTCACAGCCTCAGCCTGATAACCTCAAAAGTCTCATATCTCCCCTGAGCCATAGGCAGTTGCTTTGGCTTAGTGGTTAAGATGTTGGCCTTCAGTGCAGGGGACCTGTGTTCGATTCCTGGGTGTTACACTCTGATGAACGTGAGTCTATGTTCAACTCTTGATTCTTTCAACTTTACTATCTGAAGGCTAACATACAAAAGATCGCTTCAACAGTACAAAGAGGCAGATGTTACTGAGTGATGTTGTAGTAGGGGCTATTCAGCACAGAGAGTTCATGTTCAAATCCCACTCTTCCTAAAGTTTAATGCTAGTTATTGAGCTTCATTTACTGCTATTCTAGCAGTGGCTCACAGCCTCAGCCTGACTACCTCAAAACTCTAATTGTCGTAGTGGTTAAGATGTTGGCTTTCCACGTGGGAGACCAGGGTTCGATTCCCGGCTATTACACTATCATACAAAAGAAGACCTCAACAACAGCGCTAAGAAACATCTGATTAATATGAGTCTGTGTTATTTAAACTTTACTGAAGGCTAACGCACAAAAGATCACTTCAAAATTACCAGGAGACTTTGCCTGAGAGTGTCTGACTGATGGTGCAGTGGTCTAATCATCAGGCTTTCAGTACAGACATTCCATGTTCAAGTCCTGTTCCTCCTACAGCTCAATGCTGCAGTAATTTGAACTTTTCAAGGCTTGAATAAAAAATAAAAACTCAAAAGCACCAGGAGACATCTGCTGAATGCCCCAAGGTGCCTTGTGGGGCGGCAGTGGCTCAGGGGTAGAGTGCCTGGATGGTAACCGTAAGGTTGCCAGTTCAAACCCGGGCTCCCCCAGAGTTACTGTCAAAGTGTCCTTGAGCAAGACACTGAACCCCTAATTGCTCCCGATGTGCTAGTTGGTGCCTTGCATGGTTTCCGCTGCCATCGGTGTATGAATGGGTGAATGTAATGCACAATCTCTGTAAAGCACCTTGGATAAAGGCGCGTAGCGCCTTTATCCAAGGTGCTTTACAGAGATTGTGCATGCACCATTTACCATTTATGTTAAATTGGACATTTTCATGGTAAAAGGTTAGCTGGACAGGGTTCTTTCAGACATAAGCCCCAACCATTACATCTCAGGAAACAGGGGGAGAGAGCACGGTCTCCCGATGGTCCTCCAGCACCTTGATGTCATGACATGGGACTTGAACCTGCCAACTGTCTGTAGCAGAGGCAACGGGTCAAGCGCTCCACACCATTGAGCCAAGGCACCTTTGGGCAATCAGTAGATGTCTCCTGGTGCTTTTGAGTTTTTATTTTTTATTCAAGCCTTGAAAAGTTCAAATTACTGCAGCATTGAGCTGTAGGAGGAACAGGACTTGAACATGGAATGTCTGTACTGAAAGCCTGATGATTAGACCACTACACCATCAGTCAGACACTCTCAGGCAAAGTCTCCTGGTAATTTTGAAGTGATCTTTTGTGCGTTAGCCTTCAGTAAAGTTTAAATAACACAGACTCATATTAATCAGATGTTTCTTAGCGCTGTTGTTGAGGTCTTCTTTTGTATGATAGTGTAACAGCCGGGAATCGAACCCTGGTCTCCCACGTGGAAAGCCAACATCTTAACCACTACGACAATTAGAGTTTTGAGGTAGGCAGGCTGAGGCTGTGAGCCACTGCTAGAATAGCAGTAAATGAAGCTCAATAACTAGCATTACACTTTAGGAAGTGTGGGATTTGAACAACTCTCTGTGCTGAATAGCCCCTACTACACCATCACTCAGTAACATCTGCCTCTTTGTACTGTTGAAGCGATCATTTGTATGTTAGCCTTCAGATAGTAAAGTTGAAAGAATCAAGAGTTGAACATAGACTCACGTTCATCAGAGTGTAACACCCAGTAATCGAACACAGGTCCCCTGCACTGAAGGCCAACATCTTAACCACTAAGCCAAAGCAACTGCCTATGGCTGAGCCATAGGCAGTTGCTTTTTTCATTTTTTCATTTTTTTCAAATCCTCAAAAATGATGAAAAACGGCGTGCTATAGTATGCCGTACGATATGGGCTATAGCCCATTGTCCAAAATGATAAAAAACGAGGATACATTTTTTTTATCAAAAATTAAAAAAACGATGGGCTATAACCCATCGTTTTTTTCTTTTTTTCACTTTTTTTCAAATCCTCAAAAATGATGAAAAACGCCGTGCTATAGTATGCCGTACGATGTGGGCTATAGCCCATGGTCCAAAATGATGAAAAACGAGGATAAAAAAATTAATTCAAAAATTCAAAAAACGATGGGCTATAACCCATCGTTTTTTTCATTTTTTCATTTTTTTCAAATCCTCAAAAATTATGAAAAACGGCGTGCTATCGTATGATCGTATGGGCTATAGCCCATGGTCCAAAATGATGACGTTCTCTCTACCGCAACATACTTAAAAGTATAGCGGTGTATGAGAATGGGTGTTGCGGAGGATGAGAAACATTAACATTGTGCTATAGGAGCAATGGGACTTGAACATAGAATGTCCGTACAGAGAGACTGATCATTAGACCATTGCACCATCAGTCAGACACACAGTGAACATCTCCTGGTAATTGTGTGTGTTAGCCCTCAGTTGGTAAAGTTGAAACACTCCAGCATTATAAAGCTATAGGAGAACAGGGATTTGAACATTTAGAGATGTATTAACTGAAGGCTCACAGCCTCAGCCTGATAACCTCAAAAGTCTCATATCTCCCCTGAGCCATAGGCAGTTGCTTTGGCTTAGTGGTTAAGATGTTGGCCTTCAGTGCAGGGGACCTGTGTTCGATTCCTGGGTGTTACACTCTGATGAACGTGAGTCTATGTTCAACTCTTGATTCTTTCAACTTTACTATCTGAAGGCTAACATACAAAAGATCGCTTCAACAGTACAAAGAGGCAGATGTTACTGAGTGATGTTGTAGTAGGGGCTATTCAGCACAGAGAGTTCATGTTCAAATCCCACTCTTCCTAAAGTTTAATGCTAGTTATTGAGCTTCATTTACTGCTATTCTAGCAGTGGCTCACAGCCTCAGCCTGACTACCTCAAAACTCTAATTGTCGTAGTGGTTAAGATGTTGGCTTTCCACGTGGGAGACCAGGGTTCGATTCCCGGCTATTACACTATCATACAAAAGAAGACCTCAACAACAGCGCTAAGAAACATCTGATTAATATGAGTCTGTGTTATTTAAACTTTACTGAAGGCTAACGCACAAAAGATCACTTCAAAATTACCAGGAGACTTTGCCTGAGAGTGTCTGACTGATGGTGCAGTGGTCTAATCATCAGGCTTTCAGTACAAACATTCCATGTTCAAGTCCTGTTCCTCCTACAGCTCAATGCTGCAGTAATTTGAACTTTTCAAGGCTTGAATAAAAAATAAAAACTCAAAAGCACCAGGAGACATCTGCTGAATGCCCCAAGGTGCCTTGTGGGGCGGCAGTGGCTCAGGGGTAGAGTGCCTGGATGGTAACAGTAAGGTTGCCAGTTCAAACCCGGGCTCCCCCAGAGTTACTGTCAAAGTGTCCTTGAGCAAGACACTGAACCCCTAATTGTTCCCGATGTGCTAGTTGGTGCCTTGCATGGTTTCCGCTGCCATCGGTGTATGAATGGGTGAATGTAATGCACAATCTCTGTAAAGCACCTTGGATAAAGGCGCGTAGCGCCTTTATCCAAGGTGCTTTACAGAGATTGTGCATGCACCATTTACCATTTATGTTAAATTGGACATTTTCATGGTAAAAGGTTAGCTGGACAGGGTTCTTTCAGACATAAGCCCCAACCATTACATCTCAGGAAACAGGGGGAGAGAGCACGGTCTCCCGATGGTCCTCCAGCACCTTGATGTCATGACATGGGACTTGAACCTGCCAACTGTCTGTAGCAGAGGCAACGGGTCAAGCGCTCCACACCATTGAGCCAAGGCACCTTTGGGCAATCAGTAGATGTCTCCTGGTGCTTTTGAGTTTTTATTTTTTATTCAAGCCTTGAAAAGTTCAAATTACTGCAGCATTGAGCTGTAGGAGGAACAGGACTTGAACATGGAATGTCTGTACTGAAAGCCTGATGATTAGACCACTACACCATCAGTCAGACACTCTCAGGCAAAGTCTCCTGGTAATTTTGAAGTGATCTTTTGTGCGTTAGCCTTCAGTAAAGTTTAAATAACACAGACTCATATTAATCAGATGTTTCTTAGCGCTGTTGTTGAGGTCTTCTTTTGTATGATAGTGTAACAGCCGGGAATCGAACCCTGGTCTCCCACGTGGAAAGCCAACATCTTAACCACTACGACAATTAGAGTTTTGAGGTAGGCAGGCTGAGGCTGTGAGCCACTGCTAGAATAGCAGTAAATGAAGCTCAATAACTAGCATTACACTTTAGGAAGTGTGGGATTTGAACAACTCTCTGTGCTGAATAGCCCCTACTACACCATCACTCAGTAACATCTGCCTCTTTGTACTGTTGAAGCGATCATTTGTATGTTAGCCTTCAGATAGTAAAGTTGAAAGAATCAAGAGTTGAACATAGACTCACGTTCATCAGAGTGTAACACCCAGTAATCGAACACAGGTCCCCTGCACTGAAGGCCAACATCTTAACCACTAAGCCAAAGCAACTGCCTATGGCTGAGCCATAGGCAGTTGCTTTTTTCATTTTTTCATTTTTTTCAAATCCTCAAAAATGATGAAAAACGGCGTGCTATAGTATGCCGTACGATATGGGCTATAGCCCATTGTCCAAAATGATAAAAAACGAGGATACATTTTTTTTATCAAAAATTAAAAAAACGATGGGCTATAACCCATCGTTTTTTTCATTTTTTCACTTTTTTTCAAATCCTCAAAAATGATGAAAAACGCCGTGCTATAGTATGCCGTACGATGTGGGCTATAGCCCATGGTCCAAAATGATGAAAAACGAGGATAAAAAAATTAATTCAAAAATTCAAAAAACGATGGGCTATAACCCATCGTTTTTTTCATTTTTTCATTTTTTTCAAATCCTCAAAAATTATGAAAAACGGCGTGCTATCGTATGATCGTATGGGCTATAGCCCATGGTCCAAAATGATGACGTTCTCTCTACCGCAACATACTTAAAAGTATAGCGGTGTATGAGAATGGGTGTTGCGGAGGATGAGAAACATTAACATTGTGCTATAGGAGCAATGGGACTTGAACATAGAATGTCCGTACAGAGAGACTGATCATTAGACCATTGCACCATCAGTCAGACACACAGTGAACATCTCCTGGTAATTGTGTGTGTTAGCCCTCAGTTGGTAAAGTTGAAACACTCCAGCATTATAAAGCTATAGGAGAACAGGGATTTGAACATTTAGAGATGTATTAACTGAAGGCTCACAGCCTCAGCCTGATAACCTCAAAAGTCTCATATCTCCCCTGAGCCATAGGCAGTTGCTTTGGCTTAGTGGTTAAGATGTTGGCCTTCAGTGCAGGGGACCTGTGTTCGATTCCTGGGTGTTACACTCTGATGAACGTGAGTCTATGTTCAACTCTTGATTCTTTCAACTTTACTATCTGAAGGCTAACATACAAAAGATCGCTTCAACAGTACAAAGAGGCAGATGTTACTGAGTGATGTTGTAGTAGGGGCTATTCAGCACAGAGAGTTCATGTTCAAATCCCACTCTTCCTAAAGTTTAATGCTAGTTATTGAGCTTCATTTACTGCTATTCTAGCAGTGGCTCACAGCCTCAGCCTGACTACCTCAAAACTCTAATTGTCGTAGTGGTTAAGATGTTGGCTTTCCACGTGGGAGACCAGGGTTCGATTCCCGGCTATTACACTATCATACAAAAGAAGACCTCAACAACAGCGCTAAGAAACATCTGATTAATATGAGTCTGTGTTATTTAAACTTTACTGAAGGCTAACGCACAAAAGATCACTTCAAAATTACCAGGAGACTTTGCCTGAGAGTGTCTGACTGATGGTGCAGTGGTCTAATCATCAGGCTTTCAGTACAGACATTCCATGTTCAAGTCCTGTTCCTCCTACAGCTCAATGCTGCAGTAATTTGAACTTTTCAAGGCTTGAATAAAAAATAAAAACTCAAAAGCACCAGGAGACATCTGCTGAATGCCCCAAGGTGCCTTGTGGGGCGGCAGTGGCTCAGGGGTAGAGTGCCTGGATGGTAACCGTAAGGTTGCCAGTTCAAACCCGGGCTCCCCCAGAGTTACTGTCAAAGTGTCCTTGAGCAAGACACTGAACCCCTAATTGCTCCCGATGTGCTAGTTGGTGCCTTGCATGGTTTCCGCTGCCATCGGTGTATGAATGGGTGAATGTAATGCACAATCTCTGTAAAGCACCTTGGATAAAGGCGCGTAGCGCCTTTATCCAAGGTGCTTTACAGAGATTGTGCATGCACCATTTACCATTTATGTTAAATTGGACATTTTCATGGTAAAAGGTTAGCTGGACAGGGTTCTTTCAGACATAAGCCCCAACCATTACATCTCAGGAAACAGGGGGAGAGAGCACGGTCTCCCGATGGTCCTCCAGCACCTTGATGTCATGACATGGGACTTGAACCTGCCAACTGTCTGTAGCAGAGGCAACGGGTCAAGCGCTCCACACCATTGAGCCAAGGCACCTTTGGGCAATCAGTAGATGTCTCCTGGTGCTTTTGAGTTTTTATTTTTTATTCAAGCCTTGAAAAGTTCAAATTACTGCAGCATTGAGCTGTAGGAGGAACAGGACTTGAACATGGAATGTCTGTACTGAAAGCCTGATGATTAGACCACTACACCATCAGTCAGACACTCTCAGGCAAAGTCTCCTGGTAATTTTGAAGTGATCTTTTGTGCGTTAGCCTTCAGTAAAGTTTAAATAACACAGACTCATATTAATCAGATGTTTCTTAGCGCTGTTGTTGAGGTCTTCTTTTGTATGATAGTGTAACAGCCGGGAATCGAACCCTGGTCTCCCACGTGGAAAGCCAACATCTTAACCACTACGACAATTAGAGTTTTGAGGTAGGCAGGCTGAGGCTGTGAGCCACTGCTAGAATAGCAGTAAATGAAGCTCAATAACTAGCATTACACTTTAGGAAGTGTGGGATTTGAACAACTCTCTGTGCTGAATAGCCCCTACTACACCATCACTCAGTAACATCTGCCTCTTTGTACTGTTGAAGCGATCATTTGTATGTTAGCCTTCAGATAGTAAAGTTGAAAGAATCAAGAGTTGAACATAGACTCACGTTCATCAGAGTGTAACACCCAGTAATCGAACACAGGTCCCCTGCACTGAAGGCCAACATCTTAACCACTAAGCCAAAGCAACTGCCTATGGCTGAGCCATAGGCAGTTGCTTTTTTCATTTTTTCATTTTTTTCAAATCCTCAAAAATGATGAAAAACGGCGTGCTATAGTATGCCGTACGATATGGGCTATAGCCCATTGTCCAAAATGATAAAAAACGAGGATACATTTTTTTTATCAAAAATTAAAAAAACGATGGGCTATAACCCATCGTTTTTTTCTTTTTTTCACTTTTTTTCAAATCCTCAAAAATGATGAAAAACGCCGTGCTATAGTATGCCGTACGATGTGGGCTATAGCCCATGGTCCAAAATGATGAAAAACGAGGATAAAAAAATTAATTCAAAAATTCAAAAAACGATGGGCTATAACCCATCGTTTTTTTCATTTTTTCATTTTTTTCAAATCCTCAAAAATTATGAAAAACGGCGTGCTATCGTATGATCGTATGGGCTATAGCCCATGGTCCAAAATGATGACGTTCTCTCTACCGCAACATACTTAAAAGTATAGCGGTGTATGAGAATGGGTGTTGCGGAGGATGAGAAACATTAACATTGTGCTATAGGAGCAATGGGACTTGAACATAGAATGTCCGTACAGAGAGACTGATCATTAGACCATTGCACCATCAGTCAGACACACAGTGAACATCTCCTGGTAATTGTGTGTGTTAGCCCTCAGTTGGTAAAGTTGAAACACTCCAGCATTATAAAGCTATAGGAGAACAGGGATTTGAACATTTAGAGATGTATTAACTGAAGGCTCACAGCCTCAGCCTGATAACCTCAAAAGTCTCATATCTCCCCTGAGCCATAGGCAGTTGCTTTGGCTTAGTGGTTAAGATGTTGGCCTTCAGTGCAGGGGACCTGTGTTCGATTCCTGGGTGTTACACTCTGATGAACGTGAGTCTATGTTCAACTCTTGATTCTTTCAACTTTACTATCTGAAGGCTAACATACAAAAGATCGCTTCAACAGTACAAAGAGGCAGATGTTACTGAGTGATGTTGTAGTAGGGGCTATTCAGCACAGAGAGTTCATGTTCAAATCCCACTCTTCCTAAAGTTTAATGCTAGTTATTGAGCTTCATTTACTGCTATTCTAGCAGTGGCTCACAGCCTCAGCCTGACTACCTCAAAACTCTAATTGTCGTAGTGGTTAAGATGTTGGCTTTCCACGTGGGAGACCAGGGTTCGATTCCCGGCTATTACACTATCATACAAAAGAAGACCTCAACAACAGCGCTAAGAAACATCTGATTAATATGAGTCTGTGTTATTTAAACTTTACTGAAGGCTAACGCACAAAAGATCACTTCAAAATTACCAGGAGACTTTGCCTGAGAGTGTCTGACTGATGGTGCAGTGGTCTAATCATCAGGCTTTCAGTACAGACATTCCATGTTCAAGTCCTGTTCCTCCTACAGCTCAATGCTGCAGTAATTTGAACTTTTCAAGGCTTGAATAAAAAATAAAAACTCAAAAGCACCAGGAGACATCTGCTGAATGCCCCAAGGTGCCTTGTGGGGCGGCAGTGGCTCAGGGGTAGAGTGCCTGGATGGTAACCGTAAGGTTGCCAGTTCAAACCCGGGCTCCCCCAGAGTTACTGTCAAAGTGTCCTTGAGCAAGACACTGAACCCCTAATTGCTCCTGATGTGCTAGTTGGTGCCTTGCATGGTTTCCGCTGCCATCGGTGTATGAATGGGTGAATGTAATGCACAATCTCTGTAAAGCACCTTGGATAAAGGCGCGTAGCGCCTTTATCCAAGGTGCTTTACAGAGATTGTGCATGCACCATTTACCATTTATGTTAAATTGGACATTTTCATGGTAAAAGGTTAGCTGGACAGGGTTCTTTCAGACATAAGCCCCAACCATTACATCTCAGGAAACAGGGGGAGAGAGCACGGTCTCCCGATGGTCCTCCAGCACCTTGATGTCATGACATGGGACTTGAACCTGCCAACTGTCTGTAGCAGAGGCAACGGGTCAAGCGCTCCACACCATTGAGCCAAGGCACCTTTGGGCAATCAGTAGATGTCTCCTGGTGCTTTTGAGTTTTTATTTTTTATTCAAGCCTTGAAAAGTTCAAATTACTGCAGCATTGAGCTGTAGGAGGAACAGGACTTGAACATGGAATGTCTGTACTGAAAGCCTGATGATTAGACCACTACACCATCAGTCAGACACTCTCAGGCAAAGTCTCCTGGTAATTTTGAAGTGATCTTTTGTGCGTTAGCCTTCAGTAAAGTTTAAATAACACAGACTCATATTAATCAGATGTTTCTTAGCGCTGTTGTTGAGGTCTTCTTTTGTATGATAGTGTAACAGCCGGGAATCGAACCCTGGTCTCCCACGTGGAAAGCCAACATCTTAACCACTACGACAATTAGAGTTTTGAGGTAGGCAGGCTGAGGCTGTGAGCCACTGCTAGAATAGCAGTAAATGAAGCTCAATAACTAGCATTACACTTTAGGAAGTGTGGGATTTGAACAACTCTCTGTGCTGAATAGCCCCTACTACACCATCACTCAGTAACATCTGCCTCTTTGTACTGTTGAAGCGATCATTTGTATGTTAGCCTTCAGATAGTAAAGTTGAAAGAATCAAGAGTTGAACATAGACTCACGTTCATCAGAGTGTAACACCCAGTAATCGAACACAGGTCCCCTGCACTGAAGGCCAACATCTTAACCACTAAGCCAAAGCAACTGCCTATGGCTGAGCCATAGGCAGTTGCTTTTTTCATTTTTTCATTTTTTTCAAATCCTCAAAAATGATGAAAAACGGCGTGCTATAGTATGCCGTACGATATGGGCTATAGCCCATTGTCCAAAATGATAAAAAACGAGGATACATTTTTTTTATCAAAAATAAAAAAAACGATGGGCTATAACCCATCGTTTTTTTCATTTTTTCACTTTTTTTCAAATCCTCAAAAATGATGAAAAACGCCGTGCTATAGTATGCCGTACGATGTGGGCTATAGCCCATGGTCCAAAATGATGAAAAACGAGGATAAAAAAATTAATTCAAAAATTCAAAAAACGATGGGCTATAACCCATCGTTTTTTTCATTTTTTCCAAATCCTCAAAAATTATGAAAAACGGCGTGCTATCGTATGATCGTATGGGCTATAGCCCATGGTCCAAAATGATGACGTTCTCTCTACCGCAACATACTTAAAAGTATAGCGGTGTATGAGAATGGGTGTTGCGGAGGATGAGAAACATTAACATTGTGCTATAGGAGCAATGGGACTTGAACATAGAATGTCCGTACAGAGAGACTGATCATTAGACCATTGCACCATCAGTCAGACACACAGTGAACATCTCCTGGTAATTGTGTGTGTTAGCCCTCAGTTGGTAAAGTTGAAACACTCCAGCATTATAAAGCTATAGGAGAACAGGGATTTGAACATTTAGAGATGTATTAACTGAAGGCTCACAGCCTCAGCCTGATAACCTCAAAAGTCTCATATCTCCCCTGAGCCATAGGCAGTTGCTTTGGCTTAGTGGTTAAGATGTTGGCCTTCAGTGCAGGGGACCTGTGTTCGATTCCTGGGTGTTACACTCTGATGAACGTGAGTCTATGTTCAACTCTTGATTCTTTCAACTTTACTATCTGAAGGCTAACATACAAAAGATCGCTTCAACAGTACAAAGAGGCAGATGTTACTGAGTGATGTTGTAGTAGGGGCTATTCAGCACAGAGAGTTCATGTTCAAATCCCACTCTTCCTAAAGTTTAATGCTAGTTATTGAGCTTCATTTACTGCTATTCTAGCAGTGGCTCACAGCCTCAGCCTGACTACCTCAAAACTCTAATTGTCGTAGTGGTTAAGATGTTGGCTTTCCACGTGGGAGACCAGGGTTCGATTCCCGGCTATTACACTATCATACAAAAGAAGACCTCAACAACAGCGCTAAGAAACATCTGATTAATATGAGTCTGTGTTATTTAAACTTTACTGAAGGCTAACGCACAAAAGATCACTTCAAAATTACCAGGAGACTTTGCCTGAGAGTGTCTGACTGATGGTGCAGTGGTCTAATCATCAGGCTTTCAGTACAGACATTCCATGTTCAAGTCCTGTTCCTCCTACAGCTCAATGCTGCAGTAATTTGAACTTTTCAAGGCTTGAATAAAAAATAAAAACTCAAAAGCACCAGGAGACATCTGCTGAATGCCCCAAGGTGCCTTGTGGGGCGGCAGTGGCTCAGGGGTAGAGTGCCTGGATGGTAACCGTAAGGTTGCCAGTTCAAACCCGGGCTCCCCCAGAGTTACTGTCAAAGTGTCCTTGAGCAAGACACTGAACCCCTAATTGCTCCCGATGTGCTAGTTGGTGCCTTGCATGGTTTCCGCTGCCATCGGTGTATGAATGGGTGAATGTAATGCACAATCTCTGTAAAGCACCTTGGATAAAGGCGCGTAGCGCCTTTATCCAAGGTGCTTTACAGAGATTGTGCATGCACCATTTACCATTTATGTTAAATTGGACATTTTCATGGTAAAAGGTTAGCTGGACAGGGTTCTTTCAGACATAAGCCCCAACCATTACATCTCAGGAAACAGGGGGAGAGAGCACGGTCTCCCGATGGTCCTCCAGCACCTTGATGTCATGACATGGGACTTGAACCTGCCAACTGTCTGTAGCAGAGGCAACGGGTCAAGCGCTCCACACCATTGAGCCAAGGCACCTTTGGGCAATCAGTAGATGTCTCCTGGTGCTTTTGAGTTTTTATTTTTTATTCAAGCCTTGAAAAGTTCAAATTACTGCAGCATTGAGCTGTAGGAGGAACAGGACTTGAACATGGAATGTCTGTACTGAAAGCCTGATGATTAGACCACTACACCATCAGTCAGACACTCTCAGGCAAAGTCTCCTGGTAATTTTGAAGTGATCTTTTGTGCGTTAGCCTTCAGTAAAGTTTAAATAACACAGACTCATATTAATCAGATGTTTCTTAGCGCTGTTGTTGAGGTCTTCTTTTGTATGATAGTGTAACAGCCGGGAATCGAACCCTGGTCTCCCACGTGGAAAGCCAACATCTTAACCACTACGACAATTAGAGTTTTGAGGTAGGCAGGCTGAGGCTGTGAGCCACTGCTAGAATAGCAGTAAATGAAGCTCAATAACTAGCATTACACTTTAGGAAGTGTGGGATTTGAACAACTCTCTGTGCTGAATAGCCCCTACTACACCATCACTCAGTAACATCTGCCTCTTTGTACTGTTGAAGCGATCATTTGTATGTTAGCCTTCAGATAGTAAAGTTGAAAGAATCAAGAGTTGAACATAGACTCACGTTCATCAGAGTGTAACACCCAGTAATCGAACACAGGTCCCCTGCACTGAAGGCCAACATCTTAACCACTAAGCCAAAGCAACTGCCTATGGCTGAGCCATAGGCAGTTGCTTTTTTCATTTTTTCATTTTTTTCAAATCCTCAAAAATGATGAAAAACGGCGTGCTATAGTATGCCGTACGATATGGGCTATAGCCCATTGTCCAAAATGATAAAAAACGAGGATACATTTTTTTTATCAAAAATTAAAAAAACGATGGGCTATAACCCATCGTTTTTTTCTTTTTTTCACTTTTTTTCAAATCCTCAAAAATGATGAAAAACGCCGTGCTATAGTATGCCGTACGATGTGGGCTATAGCCCATGGTCCAAAATGATGAAAAACGAGGATAAAAAAATTAATTCAAAAATTCAAAAAACGATGGGCTATAACCCATCGTTTTTTTCATTTTTTCATTTTTTTCAAATCCTCAAAAATTATGAAAAACGGCGTGCTATCGTATGATCGTATGGGCTATAGCCCATGGTCCAAAATGATGACGTTCTCTCTACCGCAACATACTTAAAAGTATAGCGGTGTATGAGAATGGGTGTTGCGGAGGATGAGAAACATTAACATTGTGCTATAGGAGCAATGGGACTTGAACATAGAATGTCCGTACAGAGAGACTGATCATTAGACCATTGCACCATCAGTCAGACACACAGTGAACATCTCCTGGTAATTGTGTGTGTTAGCCCTCAGTTGGTAAAGTTGAAACACTCCAGCATTATAAAGCTATAGGAGAACAGGGATTTGAACATTTAGAGATGTATTAACTGAAGGCTCACAGCCTCAGCCTGATAACCTCAAAAGTCTCATATCTCCCCTGAGCCATAGGCAGTTGCTTTGGCTTAGTGGTTAAGATGTTGGCCTTCAGTGCAGGGGACCTGTGTTCGATTCCTGGGTGTTACACTCTGATGAACGTGAGTCTATGTTCAACTCTTGATTCTTTCAACTTTACTATCTGAAGGCTAACATACAAAAGATCGCTTCAACAGTACAAAGAGGCAGATGTTACTGAGTGATGTTGTAGTAGGGGCTATTCAGCACAGAGAGTTCATGTTCAAATCCCACTCTTCCTAAAGTTTAATGCTAGTTATTGAGCTTCATTTACTGCTATTCTAGCAGTGGCTCACAGCCTCAGCCTGACTACCTCAAAACTCTAATTGTCGTAGTGGTTAAGATGTTGGCTTTCCACGTGGGAGACCAGGGTTCGATTCCCGGCTATTACACTATCATACAAAAGAAGACCTCAACAACAGCGCTAAGAAACATCTGATTAATATGAGTCTGTGTTATTTAAACTTTACTGAAGGCTAACGCACAAAAGATCACTTCAAAATTACCAGGAGACTTTGCCTGAGAGTGTCTGACTGATGGTGCAGTGGTCTAATCATCAGGCTTTCAGTACAGACATTCCATGTTCAAGTCCTGTTCCTCCTACAGCTCAATGCTGCAGTAATTTGAACTTTTCAAGGCTTGAATAAAAAATAAAAACTCAAAAGCACCAGGAGACATCTGCTGAATGCCCCAAGGTGCCTTGTGGGGCGGCAGTGGCTCAGGGGTAGAGTGCCTGGATGGTAACCGTAAGGTTGCCAGTTCACACCCGGGCTCCCCCAGAGTTACTGTCAAAGTGTCCTTGAGCAAGACACTGAACCCCTAATTGCTCCCGATGTGCTAGTTGGTGCCTTGCATGGTTTCCGCTGCCATCGGTGTATGAATGGGTGAATGTAATGCACAATCTCTGTAAAGCACCTTGGATAAAGGCGCGTAGCGCCTTTATCCAAGGTGCTTTACAGAGATTGTGCATGCACCATTTACCATTTATGTTAAATTGGACATTTTCATGGTAAAAGGTTAGCTGGACAGGGTTCTTTCAGACATAAGCCCCAACCATTACATCTCAGGAAACAGGGGGAGAGAGCACGGTCTCCCGATGGTCCTCCAGCACCTTGATGTCATGACATGGGACTTGAACCTGCCAACTGTCTGTAGCAGAGGCAACGGGTCAAGCGCTCCACACCATTGAGCCAAGGCACCTTTGGGCAATCAGTAGATGTCTCCTGGTGCTTTTGAGTTTTTATTTTTTATTCAAGCCTTGAAAAGTTCAAATTACTGCAGCATTGAGCTGTAGGAGGAACAGGACTTGAACATGGAATGTCTGTACTGAAAGCCTGATGATTAGACCACTACACCATCAGTCAGACACTCTCAGGCAAAGTCTCCTGGTAATTTTGAAGTGATCTTTTGTGCGTTAGCCTTCAGTAAAGTTTAAATAACACAGACTCATATTAATCAGATGTTTCTTAGCGCTGTTGTTGAGGTCTTCTTTTGTATGATAGTGTAACAGCCGGGAATCGAACCCTGGTCTCCCACGTGGAAAGCCAACATCTTAACCACTACGACAATTAGAGTTTTGAGGTAGGCAGGCTGAGGCTGTGAGCCACTGCTAGAATAGCAGTAAATGAAGCTCAATAAATAGCATTACACTTTAGGAAGTGTGGGATTTGAACAACTCTCTGTGCTGAATAGCCCCTACTACACCATCACTCAGTAACATCTGCCTCTTTGTACTGTTGAAGCGATCATTTGTATATTAGCCTTCAGATAGTAAAGTTGAAACCAACCTAGTCCCCATATATGGGGGACAAGGGGAGAGCAACGGACTTGAACTCATGCTTCCTTCGTGCCTGAGTGTCCAAGTTGCTACCTTGACCAGTATGTGGTCCGTGCCTTTCTCTTTTCCGCGATTTTCACCTTTTTTTTCAAATCCTCCGATATCGTAAAAAACGACATACAATTGTATGCCCTCCGAGACCATGGACTAATGACCTTGACAAGTATAAATGACCTTCACCAGTATAAATGACCTTGATCAGTATAAATGACCTTGACCAGTATAAATTACCTTGACCAGTATGCAGTCCGACACCATGGACTATATAGCCCTTGGCCTTTTCCTTGATTTTCACCTTTTTTTAAATCCTCCACAATGATGAAGAATCGCGCACTATAGCGTGCCGCTCAATGACCTCTGAGACCATGGACCAATGAACCATGTAAATACAACACATTGAGCAGGGCACTGCAGGGAGTTGAACCCCGTTCCGGTAAACCAGAAGTACGACACCAGTGCCTTAGTTTTTGTGTTGTCCTTTACAGGTCCTTTCGTTGAAATGTAAATTTTACATTTCAACAGTAAAGTAATATATAAAGAAGAGAAACACAAAAGCACAAAAATAACATTTTCGAATTACCTTTGCTTTGATTTTCAAAACTTTCTCTTGCCTATATGGTGCCTGTCAAGTATAAAAATGATGAAAAACGGCTTGCTATAGTATGCCGTACGGTATGGGCTATTAGACGAGCTTCTAAAAATGGGATTAAAACGTCAAAAAATAGACGTGTTTTAGACGTCTATTTTAGACGTTTTTTAACCCCTTTTTGACCATGGGCTATAGCCCATACCTTACGGCATACTATAGCACGCCGTTTTTCATCATTTTTGAGGATTTGAAAAAAAAAAAAAAAAACGATGGGCTATAACCCATCTTTTTTTTTTTTTTTTTTTCTTTTTTCAAATCCTCAAAAATGATGAAAAACGGCTTGCTATAGAATGCCATACGGTATGGGCTATTAGACGAGCTTCTAAAAATGGGATAAAAACGTCTAAAAATAGACGTCTAAAAATAGACGTGTTTTAGACGTCTATTTTAGACGTTTTTCAACCCCTTTTTGACCATGGGCTATAGCCCATACCTTACGGCATACTATAGCACGCCGTTTTTCATCATTTTTGAGGATTAAAAAAAAAAAAAAAAAAAAACGATGGGCTATAACCCATCGTTTATTTATATTTTTTCATTTTTTTCAAATCCTCAAAAATGATGAAGAACGGCTTGCTATAGTATGCCGTACGGTATGGGCTATTAGACGAGCTTCTAAAAATGGGATAAAAACGTCAAAAAATAGACGTCTAAAACACGTCTAAAAATAGACGTGTTTTAGACGTCTATTTTTAGACGTTTTTATCCCATTTTTGACCATGGGCTATAGCCCATACCGTACGGCATAATATAGCACGCCGTTTCAAATCCTCAAAAATGATGAAAAACGGCTTGCTATAGTATGCCGTACGGTATGGGCTATTAGACGAGCTTCTAAAAATGGGATAAAAACGTCAAAAAATAGACGTCTAAAAATAGACGTGTTTTAGACGTCTATTTTTAGACGTTTTTTAACCCCTTTTTGACCATGGGCTATAGCCCATACCTTACGGCATACTATAGCACGCCGTTTTTCATCATTTTTGAGGATTTAAAAAAAAAAAAAAAAACGATGGGCTATAACCCATCGTTTTTTTTTTTTTTCTTCATTTTTTTCAAATCCTCAAAAATGATGAAAAACGGCTTGCTATAGTATGCCGTACGGTATGGGCTATTAGACGAGCTTCTAAAAATGGGATAAAAACGTCAAAAAATAGACGTCTAAAAATAGACGTGTTTTAGACGTCTATTTTTAGACGTTTTTTAACCCCTTTTTGACCATGGGTTATAGCCCATACCTTACGGCATACTATAGCACGCCGTTTTTCATCATTTTTGAGGATTTGAAAAAAAAAAAAAAAAAACGATGGGCTATAACCCATCGTTTATTTTTTTTCTTCATTTTTTTCAAATCCTCAAAAATGATGAAAAACGGCTTGCTATATGGGCTATTAGACGAGCTTCTAAAAATGGGATAAAAACGTCAAAAAATAGACGTCTAAAACACGTCTAAAAATAGACGTGTGTTAGACGTCTATTTTTAGACGTTTTTTAACCCCTTTTTGACCATGGGCTATAGCCCATACCTTACGGCATACTATAGCACGCCGTTTTTCATCATTTTTGAGGATTTGAAAAAAAATAAAAAATAAAAAAACGATGGGCTATAACCCATCGTTTTTTTTTCTTTTTTTCAAATCCTCAAAAATGATGAAAAACGGCTTGCTATGGTATGCCGTACGGTATGGGCTATTAGACGAGCTTCTAAAAATGGGATAAAAACGTCTAAAAATAGACGTCTAAAAATAGACGTGTTTTAGACGTCTATTTTAGACGTTTTTCAACCCCTTTTTGACCATGGGCTATAGCCCATACCTTACGGCATACTATAGCACGCCGTTTTTCATCATTTTTGAGGATTAAAAAAAAAAAAAAAAAAAAAACGATGGGCTATAACCCATCGTTTATTTATATTTTTTCATTTTTTTCAAATCCTCAAAAATGATGAAGAACGGCTTGCTATAGTATGCCGTACGGTATGGGCTATTAGACGAGCTTCTAAAAATGGGATAAAAACGTCAAAAAATAGACGTCTAAAACACGTCTAAAAATAGACGTGTTTTAGACGTCTATTTTTAGACGTTTTTATCCCATTTTTGACCATGGGCTATAGCCCATACCGTACGGCATAATATAACACGCCGTTTCAAATCCTCAAAAATGATGAAAAACGGCTTGCTATAGTATGCCGTACGGTATGGGCTATTAGACGAGCTTCTAAAAATGGGATAAAAACGTCAAAAAATAGACGTCTAAAAATAGACGTGTTTTAGACGTCTATTTTTAGACGTTTTTTAACCCCTTTTTGACCATGGGCTATAGCCCATACCTTACGGCATACTATAGCACGCCGTTTTTCATCATTTTTGAGGATTTGAAAAAAAAAAAAAAAACGATGGGCTATAACCCATCGTTTTGTTTTGTTTTTTTTCATTTTTTTCAAATCCTCAAAAATGATGAAAAACGGCTTGCTATAGTATGCCGTACGGTATGGGCTATTTGACGAGCTTCTAAAAATGGGATAAAAACATCAAAAAATAGACGTCTAAAAATAGACGTGTTTTAGACGTCTATTTTTAGACGTTTTTTAACCCCTTTTTGACCATGGGCTATAGCCCATACCGTACGGCATACTATAGCACGCCGTTTTTCATCATTTTTGAGGATTTGAAAAAAAAAAAAAAAACGATGGGCTATAACCCATCGTTTTTTGTTTTTTTTTTCAAATCCTCAAAAATGATGAAAAACGGCTTGCTATGGTATGCCATACGGTATGGGCTATTAGACGAGCTTCTAAAAATGGGATAAAAACGTCTAAAAATAGACGTCTAAAAATAGACGTGTTTTAGATGTATATTTTTAGACGTTTTTTGACCATGGGCTATAGCCCATACCTTACGGCATACTATAGCACGCCGTTTTTCATCATTTTTGAGGATTTGAAAAAAAAATCAAAAAAAAAAAACCGATGGGCTATAACCCATCGTTTCTTGTTTTTTATCTTTTTTTTCAAATCCTCAAAAATGATGAAAAACGGCTTGCTATAGTATGCCGTACGGTATGGGCGATTAGACGAGCTTCTAAAAATGGGATAAAAAAACGTCAAAAAATAGACGTCTAAAACACGTCTAAAAATAGACGTGTTTTAGACGTCTATTTTTAGACGTTTTTATCCCATTTTTGACCATGGGCTATAGCCCATACCGTACGGCATACTATAGCACGCCGTTTTTCATCATTTTTGAGGATTTGAAAAAAAATCAAAAAAAAAAAAAAACGATGGGCTATAACCCATCGTTTTTTTTTTTTTTTTTTCAAATCCTCAAAAATGATGAAAAACGGCTTGCTATGGTATGCCGTACGGTATGGGCTATTAGACGAGCTTCTAAAAATGGGATAAAAACGTCTAAAAATAGACGTCTAAAAATAGACGTGTTTTAGATGTATATTTTTAGACGTTTTTTGACCATGGGCTATAGCCCATACCTTACGGCATACTATAGCACGCCGTTTTTCATCATTTTTGAGGATTTGAAAAAAAAATCAAAAAAAAAAAACCGATGGGCTATAACCCATCGTTTCTTGTTTTTTTATCTTTTTTTTCAAATCCTCAAAAATGATGAAAAACGGCTTGCTATAGTATGCCGTACGGTATGGGCTATTAGACGAGCTTCTAAAAATGGGATAAAAACGTCTAAAAATAGACGTCTAAAAATAGACGTCTAAAAATAGACGTGTTTTAGACGTCTATTTTTAGACGTTTTTTAACCCCTTTTTGACCATGGGTTATAGCCCATACCTTACGGCATACTATAGCACGCCGTTTTTCATCATTTTTGAGGATTTGAAAAAAAAACAAAAAACGATGGGCTATAACCCATCGTTTATTTTTTTTTCTTCATTTTTTTCAAATCCTCAAAAATGATGAAAAACGGCTTGCTATATGGGCTATTAGACGAGCTTCTAAAAATGGGATAAAAACGTCAAAAAATAGACGTCTAAAACACGTCTAAAAATAGACGTGTTTTAGACGTCTATTTTTAGACGTTTTTTAACCCCTTTTTGACCATGGGCTATAGCCCATAACTTACGGCATACTATAGCACGCCGTTTTTCATCATTTTTGAGGATTTGAAAAAAAAAAAAAAACGATTGGCTATAACCCATCGTTTATTTTTCTTTCTTCATTTTTTTCAAATCCTCAAAAATGTAGAAAAACGGCTTGCTATATGGGCTCTTAGACGAGCTTCTAAAAATGGGATAAAAACGTCAAAAAATAGACGTCTAAAACACGTCTAAAAATAGACGTGTTTTAGACGTCTATTTTTAGACGTTTTTTAACCCCTTTTTGACCATGGGCTATAGCCCATAACTTACGGCATACTATAGCACGCCGTTTTTCATCATTTTTGAGGATTTGAAAAAAAAACAAAAAAAACATGTGCTATAACCCATCGTTTTTTTTTTTTTTTTCATTTTTTTCAAATCCTCAAAAATGATGAAAAACGGCTTGCTATAGTATGCCGTACGGTATGGGCTATTTGACGAGCTTCTAAAAATGGGATAAAAATGTCAAAAAATAGACGTCTAAAAATAGACGTGTTTTAGACGTCTATTTTTTGACGTTTTTATCCCATTTTTGACCATGGGCTATAGCCCATACCGTACGGCATACTATAGCACGCCGTTTTTCATCATTTTTGAGGATTTGAAAAAAAAATCAAAAATGGGCTATAACCCATCGTTCTTTTTTTTTTCAAAAATGATGAAAAACGGCGTGCTATAGTATGCCGTAAGGTATGGGCTATAGCCCATGGTCAAAAAGGGGTTAAAAAACGTCTAAAAATAGACGTCTAAAACACGTCTATTTTTAGACGTCTATTTTTAGACGTTTTTATCCCATTTTTAGAAGCTCGTCTAATAGCCCATACCGCACGGCATACTATAGCAAGCCGTTTTTCATCATTTTTGAGGATTTGAAAAAAATTAAAAAAAAAAACCGATGGGTTATAGCCCATCGTTTTTTGATTATTATTATTATTATTTTTTTTTAATCCTCAAAAATGATGAAAAACGGCGTGCTATAGTATGCCGTAAGGTATGGGCTATAGCCCATGGTAAAAAAGGGGTTAAAAAACGTCTAAAAATAGACGTCTAAAACACGTCTATTTTTAGACGTGTTTTAGACGTCTATTTTTTGACGTTTTTATCCCATTTTTAGAAGCTCGTCTAATAGCCCATACCGTACGGCATACTATAGCAACCGTTTTTCATCATTTTTGAGGATTTGAAAAAAAAAAAAAACGATGGGCTATAACCCATCGTTTTTTTTTTTTCATTTTTTTCAAATCCTCAAAAATGATGAAAAACGGCTTGCTTTAGACGTCTATTTTTAGACGTTTTTATCCCATTTTTGACCATGGGCTATATAGCCCATACCGTACCGCATACTATAGCAGGCCGTTTTTCATCATTTTTGAGGATTTGAAAAAAAAAAAAATATATATATATATATATATATATATAACCCATCGTTCTTTTTTTTTTTTTTTTTTTTTTCAAATCCTCAAAAATGATGAAAAACGGTTGTTATAGTATGCCGTACGGTATGGGCTATTAGACGAGCTTCTAAAAATGGGATAAAAACGTCAAAAAATAGACGTCTAAAACACGTCTAAAAATAGACGTGTTTTAGACGTCTATTTTTAGACGTTTTTTAACCCCTTTTTGACCATGGGCTATAGCCCATACCTTACGGCATACTATAGCACGCCGTTTTTCATCATTTTTGAGGATAAAAAAATAATAATAATAATAATCAAAAAACGATGGGCTATAACCCATCGTTTTTTTTTTTTTAATTTTTTTCAAATCCTCAAAAATTATGAAAAACGGCTTGCTATAGTATGCCGTACGGTATGGGCTATTAGACGAGCTTCTAAAAATGGGATAAAAACGTCTAAAAATAGACGTCTAAAAATAGACGTGTTTTAGACGTCTATTTTTAGACGTTTTTTAACCCCTTTTTGACCATGGGCTATAGCCCATACCTTACGGCATACTATAGCACGCCGTTTTTCATCATTTTTCAGGATTTGAAAAAAAAAAAAAAAACGATGGGCTATAACCCATCGTTTTTTTTTTTCATTTTTTTCAAATCCTCAAAAATGATGAAAAACGGCTTGCTTTAGACGTCTATTTTTAGACGTTTTTATCCCATTTTTGACCATGGGCTATATAGCCCATACCGTACCGCATACTATAGCACGCCGTTTTTCATCATTTTTGAGGATTTGAAAAAAAAAAAAAATATATATATATATAACCCATCGTTGTTTTTATTTTTTATTTTTTTGAAATCCTCAAAAATGATGAAAAACGGCGTGCTATAGTATGCCGTAAGGTATGGGCTATAGCCCATGGTCAAAAAGGGGTTAAAAAACGTCTAAAAATAGACGTCTAAAACACGTCTATTTTTAGACGTCTATTTTTAGACGTTTTTATCCCATTTTTAGAAGCTCGTCTAATAGCCCATACCGCACGGCATACTATAGCAAGCCGTTTTTCATCATTTTTGAGGATTTGAAAAAAATTAAAAAAAAAAAACGATGGGTTATAGCCCATCGTTTTTTGATTATTATTATTATTATTTTTTTTTAATCCTCAAAAATGATGAAAAACGGCGTGCTATAGTATGCCGTAAGGTATGGGCTATAGCCCATGGTAAAAAAGGGGTTAAAAAACGTCTAAAAATAGACGTCTAAAACACGTCTATTTTTAGACGTGTTTTAGACGTCTATTTTTTGACGTTTTTATCCCATTTTTAGAAGCTCGTCTAATAGCCCATACCGTACGGCATACTATAGCAACCGTTTTTCATCATTTTTGAGGATTTGAAAAAAAAAAAAAACGATGGGCTATAACCCATCGTTTTTTTTTTTTCATTTTTTTCAAATCCTCAAAAATGATGAAAAACGGCTTGCTTTAGACGTCTATTTTTAGACGTTTTTATCCCATTTTTGACCATGGGCTATATAGCCCATACCGTACCGCATACTATAGCAGGCCGTTTTTCATCATTTTTGAGGATTTGAAAAAAAAAAAAATATATATATATATATATATATATATATAACCCATCGTTCTTTTTTTTTTTTTTTTTTTTTTCAAATCCTCAAAAATGATGAAAAACGGTTGTTATAGTATGCCGTACGGTATGGGCTATTAGACGAGCTTCTAAAAATGGGATAAAAACGTCAAAAAATAGACGTCTAAAACACGTCTAAAAATAGACGTGTTTTAGACGTCTATTTTTAGACGTTTTTTAACCCCTTTTTGACCATGGGCTATAGCCCATACCTTACGGCATACTATAGCACGCCGTTTTTCATCATTTTTGAGGATAAAAAAATAATAATAATAATAATCAAAAAACGATGGGCTATAACCCATCGTTTTTTTTTTTTTAATTTTTTTCAAATCCTCAAAAATTATGAAAAACGGCTTGCTATAGTATGCCGTACGGTATGGGCTATTAGACGAGCTTCTAAAAATGGGATAAAAACGTCTAAAAATAGACGTCTAAAAATAGACGTGTTTTAGACGTCTATTTTTAGACGTTTTTTAACCCCTTTTTGACCATGGGCTATAGCCCATACCTTACGGCATACTATAGCACGCCGTTTTTCATCATTTTTCAGGATTTGAAAAAAAAAAAAAAAACGATGGGCTATAACCCATCGTTTTTTTTTTTCATTTTTTTCAAATCCTCAAAAATGATGAAAAACGGCTTGCTTTAGACGTCTATTTTTAGACGTTTTTATCCCATTTTTGACCATGGGCTATATAGCCCATACCGTACCGCATACTATAGCACGCCGTTTTTCATCATTTTTGAGGATTTGAAAAAAAAAAAATATATATATATATATAACCCATCGTTGTTTTTATTTTTTATTTTTTTGAAATCCTCAAAAATGATGAAAAACGGCTTGCTATAGTATGCCGTACGGTATGGGCTATTAGACGAGCTTATAAAAATGGGATAAAAACGTAAAAAAATAGACGTCTAAAAGACGTCTAAAAATAGACGTGTTTTAGACGTCTATTTTTAGACGTTTTTATCCCATTTTTGACCATGGGCTATAGCCCATACCGTACGGCATACTATAGCACGCCGTTTTTCATCATTTTTGAGGATTTAAAAAAAAAAAAAAAAAAAAAAAAAATGATGGGCTATAACCCATCGTTGTTTTTTTTTTCTTCCAAATCCTCAAAAATGATGAAAAACGGCTTGCTATAGTATGCCGTACGGTATGGGCTATTAGACGAGCTTCTAAAAATGGGATAAAAACGTCAAAAAATAGACGTCTAAAACACGTCTAAAAATAGACGTGTTTTAGACGTCTATTTTTAGACGTTTTTTAACCCCTTTTTGACCATGGGCTATAGCCCATAACTTACGGCACTATTTTTTTTCAAATCCTCAAAAATGATGAAAAACGGCGTGCTGTAGTATGCCGTACGATAATATGGGCTATAGCCCATGGTCCAAAATGATGACGTTCTCTACCGCAACATACTTAAAAGTATAGCGGTGTATGAGAATGGGTGTTGCAGAGGATGAGAAACTGTTTCTCATCCTCCGCAACACCCATGATGATGTTTTGCTAACAACATAGAAGCCTACATTCTTACACCTAGCAACCCCATTCTAGCCTACTTAGGTTCATCTTACGGTGGACATGTTTGCCTGAAAAGGAATATTTGAAATGTTTCATAGTTTTAGAAATATAGTGCTTTCAAATTTACAATGGGGCTCAATGGCAGACATTGGCACGTCAAAAATCACTTTCACCTAGAAACTCCATTCACACTTTTTATTATTCAGCTTACTGTGGAGACACATGCTGGAACTTTTTTACTTTGAAATGTTTTATAGTTTCTGAGTTATTTAACTTAAACGCCCAATGCATTCTCTATGGCAATAGCACAAACTTTGGCATGCTACTAGTCCTACATACAAAATGATGAAAAACGAAGATGAATAAAATTCAAAAAACGATGGGCTATAACCCATCGTTTTTTTTAATTTTTTCAAATCCTCAAAAATGATGAAAAATGGCGTGCTATAGTATGCCGTACGATATGGGCTATAGCCCATGGTCCAAAATGATGAAAAACGAGGATAAAAAAAAAATCGTGCGTGCGTGTGTGTGTGCGTGCGTGCGTGTGCCGTGTGGGTGTGTGTGTCTGTGTCTGTATGTCTGCCTTCCTATAGAGTTGGGACGGTGGCGGCGGGGGTCCCAGTGATGAATGTGTCCCAGGTGAGGGTGTCGACTCGGGGCCAGTGGAAGCACTAACAGGCTATACTTCGTTTCCCCTCCCAGGGGACTTATACTGTCGAGCGGAAAACCACGTATGTCGAAAAACCTTCCCGTTTCATCATCATTTTTATAAACTTCTCGCATCAGGCGAGGCGTTTGTTGGGCATGTCTTCACTACTCTTGCGAGACACTCTTGTATGACATTAGGTAGGACATTATGAAATATGGATATAAGAGGTTTGTGGCCGACAGCAATGATATCCTCTGCTGCGTGGACCCATGGTGGGTGGTATAGTGGGGATGGGGGGGGGGGGGGGGGGTCGACATATTCCAGACAGACATGGCCCTTGGGAGCAGCAGAGGTTGTGAATATGGGTCTGGGCTTGAGATGGCTTGTTTTTATTTAGTACGGGGTGATGATATTCCCTATTCCTTTGTGGTATGTCAGGTATATATCTGTGGGCGAGTATGTGGGTATGTCCCATTCTTTTGCCATGTGTCAGGAGGTATGTCTACAATAGTGTGTGTGTGTGTGTGTGTGTGTGTGTGAGACTGTGTGTGTGTGTGTGTGTGTGTGTGTGTGTGTGTGCGTGCGTGCGTGCGTGTGTGCGTGCGTGCGTGCGTGCATGCGTGTGTCGCGGTGCATACTGTGGATTCCTGGCCTGTACGAAGCGTGTGGGTGCAAAGCAAGTACCTGGCTTAAAGGTGAGTCACAGACACAAGTAATCACTCTGACATTTAGCAGCTCCAATGAAGCACCGTGAAGATAACGCCACTTATCAGCATCAGAGCTAATGGCACGCGCGCGCGCGCGCGCACGCACGCACGCACGCACGCACGCACACACACACACACACACACGCACACTGACTGACACTATATACACGAAACTTGTAGTGGTGCTACTGTATGGTTGTGACACAAACACACAAATACTATACCGTCGTGTGTGTATGTGTGTGTGTGTGCGTGTGCGTGTGCCTGTGTGCGTTTCTCCCCAACACTTACCATTTCGAAGACTTCTCTTAAGCCCTGAGTCACGCACATTAACGAGGAGAGCGGCATTGCGGAGGAGGGAGAGGTTTAATCGGGTCTCGGACCTGATGGCAGTCATAAGGACTTTCAACAGACAGGGTGACTGCTAACAGCCTGGCAGACTGCATGTTGAGCAAAACAACAGTACGGGGAGATGGAGATGGACTTGCGGGAGATGACTAATGCAAGAGGTGCTGTCATAATGGTATAGCTTTACTTGGAAACATTGGTTTTTAGACTTTGAAAGAAATGGAAAGTGAGCAGGTTATTTGCATGCCTCTGAGCGTCGAAAGTGTCTGCAATTGTGGCTTTTGCTGAATCAGCGTGGACAACGGGATGTACTCACAGGTGTGCGGTATAACGGCACCGGTGCAGATTAAACAATGTTTTTTTTAAGGCTTTGTTTTTGGCTTTTCTGCCTTTATTTATTTACAGTGAAGATGGACAGGAAAGACAGGGAGAGACATGCAGCAAAAGGTCGTCATGAACGGGACTCGAACACGCAACGCGCTGTCAGGCCAGAGCCTATTATGCGCCTGGACCACTAGGCCAGCGTGCACCCAAGTACTCAATTATACTTTAGTAAAAGTATCAATACTGCAATATAGAAATACTCTGTTACAAGTAAAAGTCTGGAATAAGAAGAGTACTTAAATACATGTAATTAGTTACTTTACACCATGGGGGTGGGCAACTTTGACAATGGAGAGGGCCACTATATATTTCCACACTCACTCCAGAGGTCCACATTGCATATTACTGTCTACGAGGATTGAAATCCTGAATAATCTTTTTGCTATTTTTGATTTGGAATCCTGAAAAGTAACATTTGTATTTAATTTCAAATGCATTTAGTTGGAGTTATGTTAACTTTATACAAATAAAAATAGACAGTGACATTTTAATACTAGTAATTAGCTGAAATCAATAATAGATCAATGTTCGGATATTAACCTGCAGGCCGCATTAACCCATTCTGAACGGGAACCCATTTTGGCATCATGTTATGCTTTAGCTATTGAAAAATAGCAGATCTACAAGCTCATAGCGCGCCACCGAGTGGCGCGCTACGAGCTTGTAGGTCTGCTATTTTTGAAAAATCGAAGAACGACTGACATTTTTAGAATCTGATCTCAGGTCAGAATGGGTTAATCAGACTAGTGTGTGTCCAGTGGAAACCTCGTATGAATCTGATCTCAGGTCAGAATGGTGTTAAGTGATGGTGGGGGCCGCATGTGGCCCAATGGCCCATGTATGCTTTGCACCACTGAAATTAAACAAAAGCGTGACACATTTAGTGTCACTAGTTGTCATGTACTGTACTAGTAGAAAAGGTGATAGGTGAGTGTACATTGGAATGGGGTTTTCTCACTATGTACTGTATAGCGTGATTTCATTGTTTCTGGTCCAGAACTCATCAGCATATATACTTAAGGTCACTTGTGATGTTACCGTGCTTTCCCATAAGCTAGGGTTCAATGACTCACTGTGGTTTCCCTCTACAGTATATCTCCATCACTGTCTGTGTGACGCGCGCGCGCACGCACGCACGCACGCACGCACGCACGCACGCACACACGCACGCACACACGCACACACACACAGTACATTTTAGGACGTCACATCAATCTGTGTTTGCGTGCATGTGTGTATATTCCCCATCTATAGAATTAGCTCTCGGTTGTGTCGTCATGAATTATTTTAATATGGCCACGCGCAAAAGCCGTCAGTGATTTAACCTCTGTCAACGTTTTGTTGTTTTTGACACATTTTAAAACGCCCATGTGGTATTGGGAAATTCTGCCTCTTTTGTTCTTTTTTTGTCCCCCCCTTTTCTCTATAGAACAATCCCTCTGATTGTTCTGTCAGGCCGCATTAAAGGCAACTACAAGTATGTGAGTGCCTGCAATTATGCGGAAATGGATGTTAATGATAAATGTATAGTCAGGAGAGCGAAAGGAAGGGAGAGAAAAAAAGAGTGAGAGAGAGAGAGAGAGAGAGAGAGAGAGAGAGAGAGAGAGAGAGAGAGAGAGAGAGAGAGAGAGAGAGAGAATGCAGTAAAGAAAGCCGTGTTGGACCATCAATACAGGAGAGGTACCCTTGAAACCATGGTTGTTGCTAGGGTAACAACAAGGACACCGAAAGGGGTGTGTGCGTGTGTGTGTGTGTGTGTGTGTGTGTGTGCGTGCGTGTGCGTATGCGTGTGCGTGTGAGCTCGTGCACGCGCGCTTACATGTGTTTGTCCATAAGTGTGTGAGTAGGATGTCGGTTCTGAGCGCGTCCGACCAGCCTCGCAATTATGCATTCCACGATTTCCAATTTTCCCTCCCACTGGAGAACACACATTTTGCTGGAGGTCGTTTAGATTTTGAATCACACAATGGGAACTCAACAAGTGTTTTTAGTGGTCCAATACAAAGCTGTCCATCGCCAGGCGGTTCGAAGTTCTTCCATGCATCCCCGCAATCATTTTGATATACAGTATACTGGCTGGCTGGCGTAGCACTTTCCCCTGCATTAACCATGGGCCTTAGTTGAACGTGGGCATGCTTGTTCCCCACACAAACATGTTCTCGCCTCGACCATTTTCTTATTTCTTCTTTATTTTTTGCAGCTGCGTTCATAGCGGTCCTTTGTTTTGTCGCCTCATCTTGGTTTTTGGGAGGCGTCACTGTAGCAACGTTAGAGACGTTGCTTTTCGTCCAAGAAAATCGCTGGCTCTTTGTTTTCACCAGATTTTTCTCAACCCTCCACATTGTGCTGCTTTAAAGCGATAGTTCCTCCCAAACTCGTGGGATCTTGAAATCTGACAGTCAGTTTTCTTTTTTTTTTTTGCCTTTCAATTTTACTTTCAAATTAATACGTGTGTATGTTATCTTTTTCAAAGCCTGCATGTTTGAGTGGTGGAGGTGAAAGCCATTATAGGATGTGTTGGTGGAGAGAAGGACAGAAAGAGGGGGGGGAAGAGGGGCGGTGCAGGGAGAGCGAGGGAGAGAGAGCGAGGTAGAGAGGAGAGGGAGGGAGAGAGAGTCACTCTGTGGTGCACGATGAGTGGGCTGCCGTGCATTCTTTTAGCCTTATTCACCGAGCGAGCGTGGGCGGGTAATTCGTGTTTGCATTCAGCAGGTTTACCTAAGGGGGAAGTGTTTTATTATATGCTGTCTTTGAAAATCGATGACTAATTGTATTCTCTCTCTCTCTCTCTCACCCCTCTCTCTCTCGCTTTCTCCCTATCCCTGTCTGGTCTCTGATCTTCTTGTCCCTCACGGTCGGTACTGTTCTCCTCCTGGCCTTGGCTATAGGACCGTTTGGGTCAGTTCAGTTAAAATGAAAGGCTGATATCAATGTACAGCCAACTATAGCATCATGTTATAGTATACTTGTCATACTTGTCAGAACAAGGTGCAGGGCTCATCATCGTATACACTGGCTAACTCTTTGTTGTGAAAATGTGTATTTGGTCCATTGTCTGCAGCCTCTCAAAAGGAAAAGCACATAGAAACAAAAGAACAAGAAGCCTCGCTTTCTCCCCAGTGGTGCAGACTCCCCAGGGGTACTATTTTATTTTTGAGCAAGGCAACAAGTATAACCAGCAACGCGTTTCAACTATTGGGTCTTCAACAACAAACTAGGCCTGAAGACAGTGCTGTGGAGATTCTGCAGGACCTTTCGGGGGTTTTGTTTTGTTCCTTACATATACCTGTTCCACTAAAGAGCACCTGTTGAGTGAGTGAGGCACTGCTGAACCCAGGTAGCGCTCATGCTTCCTTTGTTTTAAACAGAATACAAGAGCATTTGAAAGAACCGATAGAAACATGGCCTTGGGAACTGACAGAAAATGGGGCGGTGGTGGGGGACGGGGGGACGGGGGGGACGGACGGGGGACTGTGATCTCAAGGAGGAGAGGGGGAGAGAGTGATTGAAAGGCAACGAGACAGTGAGAGAGAAAAAACTAGAGGGAGAGAAAGAGGTGCATTCTCCAGACATGAGTCACTTCTGAGTGAAAGCTTTGTAATTTAAGCCACACACAGTGCAGAGAAAGACAGAGAGAGAGAGAGAGAGAGAGAGAGAGAGAGAGAGAGAGAGAGAGAGAGAGAGGATGGAAAACTGACAGAGAAACAGAGATATAGAGGCTGAACTGGAGACAGGGGAGTGGGGACTGGGGCGGAGGTGAAGAGATGAAGGACTGAGTCAGATAAAGGGACAGACAAGACGGATGCAGACGTAAATATCACCAAAAACCTAATAATCGCCGGTGTACATCTGCCAAGTGCCAGAAAGTAGTCTGCTTCAAGTGAACCAGTGGTTATACTTGAACTGGTAATAGGACGAACCCTGAGGGCAATACAATTGTATACTGGAAGACATAAAAGATATGTAATACCTCAGGCTATATAGTGTCTCAGATGTGGAACCCAATACACACACAGAGGCAAACACATGCACTTTTCTTGGCATGATCGCTAGGCAAAGTCTCGGTCGAATTGACACTGAGGATTTTGCGGTGCATTGTAGGTTGGTTCACCACTGAATCTATATAGTAGTGCATCTATACCATACACCCCACCTCATTCTGAACAGAGGGTCCACCACATCCCCATGAAACACATTGTGTCTCCTCTTCTAGATTTCTTTCTATAGAAACATAGCTTTGTTACACGCACGCACGGACGCACAGACACACGTAATACCATTCTACACATACCAGTAGACATAACTGTCATAATGCATCGGTTCTACAGGTACGTACATGCAAAGCCTTCTCAAGCTGAAAGCCTCGCTGTCTAATTCATCTTGCTGTAAGGTCACTGTTATCTTCCCTGGGATTATATGACTTACTCCAGGCTCTTATTAATATTGACTCTTTTTGCCCCTGCAGCGTTCCACCGTGATCCTATTATTAACTTTGATGTATTGCATTGCTTCACTGACAACGGGGAGATTTCCCAGTTGTGCAGGTCTCGCAATGTGGACGTAGTCGGCGTGAGAGGCCCCGCATGCAGCCGTGATGGACGTCGGTAGGACCTTGGGTCGTATATAGCTATAGCTGGGCATGATATACATGAGTCCAAATATCCACCATCATCTGTATGTATATCTGTTCTCTGTGGCGAGACACGACATTAGCGGCTATGGGCGCTATAGGCAGCCGTCACCTCTAGAGTCTGGGCCGTGTAGTAGGAGTTTTTGATATTACTACTATTAGTAAGTAAACAACATCAGGAAGAAGCAGGACACGACCATCAGGATTGCATTTTTGCCACCACAGCCGCTAGGCAGCCGTCACATCTAGAGTCTGGGCCGCTATAGGCAGCCGTCACATCTAGAGTCTGGGCCAATAGGCAGCCGTCACATCTAGAGTCTGGGCCAATAGGCAGCCGTCACATCTAGAGTCTGGGCCGCTATAGGCATCTGTCATATCTAGAGTCTGGGCCAATAGGCAGCCGTCACATCTAGAGTCTGGGCCGCTATAGGCATCTGTCATATCTAGAGTCTGGGCCGCTATAGGGGCAGTGGTTTTCATCCTATTTCACGTCGTTGGATCAGATTTTGGCAAACGCTGACCAAAATAACAATTCTTCTACATTCTCCAAATTGCGTAGACGTCTTGTAAATTAAGTATAGGCACAAATTAATTAAACAATGATGTAACTCTTGAGAGCTCAAGAGTTAAAGATCAGGGTCCCTTTGGTCACCGACTTTCCATCATTTAGCTGGGGACCACCTGGAACCCCCTCAAGGACCACTGGTGGTCCCCGCACCACTGGTTGACACAGGCATTCTGATTGGCCAGTATATGATTCATGATGTTGTATGACGACAAGAGCTAATAATTCCGCCAAACATGACGTGAATCAATTAAACGCCATTGACATTGAAGGGAAAACCACAATACAGCTTTTGTCCCCACACGTCTCAATATTTGCCGTTGACAATGAAAGAAGAAATTAGGTCAAAATTCGGCCAAATATGGCGTGAATGAAACATCAAAACATTAAACGCCATTGACATTGAAGGGAAATGTACGTCATGTACTGTATGTAAACAAGCAAATCGGCTAACCAATCACATGTCGGTGGGAGCGCTTGGCCAATAAGGGACCACCATTCTTGGTCCAGAAGATATCAAGGCTCTACCGATTGGCCAGTATGAGATGATTCATGATGATGTATACGATGACAAGAGCGGCGGCCCTCACTTCACACGGGTGTGATTTTTATCGATCAACGCCATAGGCGCTCCTATGTGCACAGCTTTGTGTGTCCGTACGAGCGCGGAATGTGCTCAGCCGATTGGCCGAGCACGGAATGTGAGCTGTATGATGATGATGTATATGTCTTGTATGATGATAAGAGTGCCGCTAACTTCACACAAGTTTTTATTTTTTTTAAGATACGTCAGTCGACATAATGTATACGCCCGTAGCATGGAATTATATAACAGAACAAAGCGTAACGCGTTTGAACGTGATTATTGTCTCATGTCAGGCCAGCCGACCAAAGACCGTCCGTCCGTGTGTCCGTGTGCAGGTGTCTGTGATGGGCCGTTAAAGGTGTGAAACTACACACACACACACACACACACAGTGTTGTTTTCGTCAACTAAAACTAGGACGAAAAATGTTCGTCGACTACCTTTTTTCACTGACTAAAACTAAATAAAAACTAAATAAAAACGAATATATGATGACTAAAACTGAGACTAAATATACTGACAATTTCGTCAACAAATAAAAACTAGACTAAAATGTTAGGAAGGGACTAGTGGACAAGAGATCCAGTTCAAAACACATTTTAGTCGACTAAATCAACTGTAGATTTAGTCGACTAAAATCATATGACATTTAGTCGACTAAAACTAGACTAAACACTAGAACATTCCAGGTGACTAAAATGTGACTAAAACTAAGTGAAAACTATTCAAGAGACTATGACTAAAACTAAAATAGAAATTTGCTGCCAAAAACAACACTGCACACACACACACACACACACACACACACACACACACACACACACACACTCACAGAACAGTATATACACCAAGGAATTAAGAACCTCTGCACCCACATTTTTTAAATCGGCCTCATGGTGGCCCTATAACAGACCGCTTCAGGTGTTGGTGTGTATGGGTATGTGTATGTGTGTGTGTGTGTGTGTGTGTGTGTGTGTGTGTGTGTGTGTGTGTGTGTGTGTGTGTGTGTGTGTGTGTGTGTGTGTGTGTGTGTGTGTGTGTGTCAAAACACACACATGAAACACTTCCAATCATAACATGAAATACTGCAATGTGGTCCTTCTCCAATCCAAACTGTAGCAGTTACTAAACACATTAGCCCATTAAAGCCATATTTTAAACACATTAAGCAGTATTTACAAATATCACTGATTAAGACAAAATAATATCACCGACCATTGGCGTCTTTGGACTTGGAACATACCGAGTAGATCTTGCTTCTTGTCTCTGGTGTATAGTTTGTTTGAATGCTCCCTCCAGCCTTTTCAGGTGTTCCAGCTCAGCCAAACGAGCAGCCATCTTGCTGTTGCACTCTGGTAGATGTAGTTACCAGAGTGTGATGTTGGAAGATTCAAGATGCCTAGCAAACTCTCCACTTCTGAGTTTCGACCAAACAGTGTGTGTGTGTGTGTGTGTGTGTGTGTGTGTGTGCGTGTGCGTGTGCGTGTGCGTGTGCGTGTGCGTGTGCGTGTGCGTGTGCGTGTGCGTGTGTGTGTGTGTGTGCGTGCGTGCGTGCGTGTGAACCTGCAAGACTAAGGAGAGCAGTGCTGTTGACTATACGTATTATATTTTCTGTGGCAAGATGACATCCATGTAAAGCGAAGGTTTTCTTGGTTGGCAATTAGCTACAGCACAAGTTAACTGACACTGATTGATGGATAACAGCCATTCGTGGCTGTTCTTTCTGGTGAAGCGGGAAGTGAGTGACTTTGGGGTTGCCAGGTTGCAGTGAAAAGATTGGGTAGTGTGTGTATTATGTTAAATGATAGAATCAACTTCACTTACAGTATCTGTCAGACAAACACAGAGACAGACTATAGTTGATTCGGTATTGTTGAATGATTAAAGCTGAATATATTAGGGACGTTTCCTGGGTAAAACGACAAAACGGAAGCACGCTATAGTAGATACTGCAATACTGTATAAAAGTCGAGTGCTGGTACAGAATGTTATTTCTTTTCCAACTATTTCATTGTGTGTGGAGGTGGCAGCAGCACTTGCATTAAACCGGTATTGGTGAACCATCCATTTTTGTTGTGTCAAGGAACTTCTCTCAAGGTTAATATAACATGAATACATTCCACATTCACCAAAGTACACAAAAAAAATCATTTCCTGAAAAATGAACATTTTGGAGTTATGAGGTTTCCTCTCGACAGCAGAGATATAATATCTAGACAGAATCTGCTTTGTTTGCGTTCAATTAAGTTCTAAAAGTACGATTAGAGTGAATGGAATTATGGCTTTCTACCAATGTTCAATGTCCCTTTTTCCCCAACCCAAAATGAATTTAGCTGCATGATTTTTGTGCAACACAGAAACATTTCATTGCAATCTGAGCTGTACTCTGTACCAGTGTGAGGACTTTATGCACTCCGCTTCTGAATAATAGTTGAAAAACCAAGAAGTTGGCAGAAACACATCCGATCTGTCCGGTCCACATGCTGCCGACCGTCTGTTGTTGCCCGAGTCATGTGATACGCACCCTGACAGGCCTCAAGTCCCAGCTCCTCTGACCACCGGCTACTATTTAATTTACTGTGGTCTGGCCATGATGACGAACTACTGACTGCACAGTGCACGCACGCACGGCACACACACACACACACACACACACACACACACACACACACACACACACACACACACGGTATACGTACACTCAGTAGCCGCATCGCGTCCACGAATACAGTCCTCCTCAACAGCTGGTGTTGTGAAATAAGCGGTCTGCGGCCCTCTTTGTGTGTTTTTGCTCCTCTCTCTTGGCACATGTCGTGTGTGAGTCACTGCAGTATACGTGTGTCACTCACTGCGCTCCGTCAGAGTCGGCGGGGGGTCTTGTGTTGGCAGACTCGCTTTGATGGCAAACGGCATCCTACCTTAAAGGCGAGCTGAAACCCGATATGGCAAGCATTCATCCCACGCTGACGCGCTGCATGTGGCGGTGAGACTCGCTGTTTCCAAATGACAGGGAGCGCTTCCTTTGACTGGAGGGAGGATGGCGAGGGATCATTTTGGGATGTGGGAAAGCTTCAATGGACAGGCACATTCGAAGGGTCTGCGCGTGGCAAGGTCTGACATTTGTAGAACTGGACAAATCCTATAAATGTCTGCATGACACTGCGCTCACGCGTTGAGCAGTGACCACCTTCTGATGATGATGATGATGATGCGTGGGTGCGTGCGTGCATGCATGCGTATGTGTGCGTGCGTGCATGCATGCATGCGTATGTGTGCGTGTGTGTGTGTGGGGGGGGTGTATTGTAAAGGCTCATATATAGTCTGGATTTTCGGTGGTGGGGTGACCACCGAACTACAACATGACGTGACGAGCCGCGGTGAAGAGCAAACCAACCGCCACCGCTCAATGTTATTTCAGCTCCGGTGGTCACCTCACCACCGGAGCGGTGGTCGCCTCACCACCAAAAATCCAGACTATGAATGAGCCTTTTGTTTTGAGGGACGGTATCCCCTCAAAACGCATGCGTGCATGGCTTTCCGAAAATTACGTCATATAGGCCACCCAAGTCTATGGACTTACATTTTTTGTTTAGGGTAAAATGATGATGTAGGCCTACTGTAATTCATGTCCAGCCACGTCTATGGACTTCAATGTTTGTTTAGGGTAGTAAAAGACAACGTAACACACATCTCACTGATATAAATAATTATATAAATGTATCACGGACATGAGAACATCAACATGACCCCAAAAATCTGGGCGCCACTCACTTCACAAGAGTGTGATTTATTTTGTCCAAATCATGACACACACACGAGCGTGCGTGCTCACGCACACGCAAACGCACACGCACACGCACACGCACACACACACACACACACACACACACACACACACACACACACACACACACACACACACAGTCCTTGTAGTACTATTCCATGCAAAGTGGGATATTACACAATTACAACAAGCCAATAAAACTGCTTTTAGATATGCTTGTCCAAAGAATAGAAACACAATCATTAGCCCCTAACGGCACCTCTTACATTTCCCATAGACTGCATAGTGTTGAAACCAATATAATATATGCCTCACAGGCATGGCAAACACTACTCCACGGCCGATTGAAAACTGAACCTGAATTGGGATGAAATATACCAGTGACTTCCTGGACCCAGTCTTAAATTCCATCTGAGGGGCTTCCCCCTGAAATATCCACCAAGCCTCTCTCAGCAGACACTGAATGAGAATTGACAGAATACAAAAGGGATTCTATTTCAAATTCAAAATCTTGACCCAACAAACAGCCTCCACTGCCTTTAAAGGACTGCAGCGTTGGATACAGGAAGGACTCCGACCCGGTTTTGAAACTGAGCTGGGCACGAGGGAAGCCCCTAATATGGAATCAGACACCTTTGCCTGCCAAAGAGCTGTAAGTGACTCAGGTGGAGCAAGAGAGGACCAGTTCCAAAGGCTGTGCACTCTGCCTGCCTGCCGCCTGGCCCCCGTGTGCACCTCTGTGACGCTAACAGTTATTACTCAAGCACTCGAGCCCTCATGCATCGGAGTCAGTGACAGGGCAATGAGCAAGGGCTTCCGGTTGAAGGTCCATGAGTAAAAGCATGCATTCTCTACAACAACAGGCTGGCCTATAGCTTGCTCCTGTCAGAGAAGGAACATTTTATTTTCCTGGCCTAACGTTCCCTGGGAGTCGGCCTGGGCCGCTTTGATCTTCCCCCGCAATGAACCTGTATCAAAGGACACGCAGGTGATAAAGCAGTGTGCCGCTGTGCGTCCCTTCCTCCCCTCCCCTCCCAGCCCCGCCGGCTTGAGCCTTATCAGCGCGGCCTACATCACACAGTTCGCAGGTCATATATGGACAAGCCCACGCATTCGCATTCGCGTTAACTTATAACCGCGCCATACTGCACAATGCAGTTGTTTATATGTGTGGGATTACGTGCAGGGTGGGGCAGGGACAGGGGATCAACTTATATCGCTGTGTTTCCTGTAGCGTCACTGGGTGAAATGTGACAGAATGTGGTGCATTTAAATGCACATGCGACACTCCTTTTGCTCCGTGGACGGCTGGTGCCGAAACACGTTGAACCAATAAGGAATGAATAACTGAGCCTTTTGTTAGCATCCTCTTATGTCCTCTTGCGTGCTGCCACTTCCACCTTTAGTGTGGTCACCTTTTCTAGTTCCCGTGGCTGAACACCCACTGCTCATGAAAGCATCCAGAGGAAGCGCACCTGCCTATCTTCCAGATGTATAGAGCACCGAAGTCTGGCGTCAATAACAGTGTTTGAAAAATAAACGTTTCACTCATATGGATATGAAGAATCAACTGACTGAGAGAAAACGCTATTGTTACTGCTACTGAATTAGTTACATTGTCGCTAGAAACAGACTGTATCATATATGAGTGACTGACTGTCGCAAGCGATACAGAGACACCTCCCTGACAATAACGCAGAGACAGCGTGTTTATTTTTGGACCACAACACTTATATGAAACGATTTTAAGATGACCCCATGTTATTCTCCATTGAGAAATTACTTCCGTGAACCAGGCAGAACCAGGGGACGTCAGGAGGACTTCGGCGCTGTAGGCTACAGTATATGCAACATGTCAGCCCGAGCCTCAGAGAAGCCACATCAATAACACAATTTGTCACATAATTAGATGGCTGACCTCAATTAAGTTTTTGCAATGCAATGCCACTGTCTCTTCTCTATGCATCAGAACCATCACAACTGCAACCTTTGAGCCGTTATATGTCACGACACAAACAACCTTTTCAAACACAATTTTATCCTTCAACTACTACCGTTGTGTGGATTTCTTTATCCATGGGATAACGCTATGTGAACGGCACTCAGGTGTGACATAAGCACAGTCAGTTTTTCATTTGCCATTTGGCACCCTGTTGATGATAAGGATCAAGACATCAAATGTTTTCCTCGGTGGGTAACTTAGCAACCTCCCGGCCTAGCCGGGAACAGCAGGTTGTAGATTTGAGTCTAGCCAAAGGTCTCACCGTCAAACTGCTGACATCAAAGAGGACTTTCACAAGCCATGTGACATCACCCGGTGGCGGTGCAGTGGTCGGGCACGCGTGCACGCGCATACACACACACACACACACACACACACACACACACACACGGCATTGACCTAAGCTACATAACCTCTGAGTACATGAGGCCAGAATAACAGTGTGGGCTGTGCTAAGCGTGCGATAGGCCAAACTATGACACAGCAGGTTGACGTGGGGGAGTGTTGGTGGGTGCTTAGTGTGACTCTAGTGTAAATGTAACTGTACATGTATTGTACCTGATGTCCATTCAGCGACTACATTGCATAGGACGTTTGTCGCTGTTCTGGAATAGCCGTTCTGTTGAAAGAAAGGATTTTTAGTTTTCATTGTGTGTTTTTCACGATAAACCCATTGAAACCGGGAAATGATCCGTGCCATACTGTCACTTTAGAGTTGGCTATTCAAAAATAGCAGATAATAGGGCATTACAGTACAGTACTACAATTGCTATTTTAATACATTTTTGAAAAATCTTGAAAGACAATTCTTGAAACTTTAGTGCAGAAGGCACTGTCTATATTCAGCCTCAGGTGTTGACTTAGAATGTGAATCATCATATTACGGTATTTTGATGGTTATTATTGTCACTCTAAACCCACAGTGTTCAGAGTGTTATATGGGAACGAGGGAGGGGGCTTGGGTCGCTTGTGTATTGGATAGCTTCTTTTTTCTTTTCTTTTTTTACAAAGCAACAAGGTCTCTTTCTGCCATACAGTCTTTGTGTTTGCAGAGTGAAGAGTGAGCGAAGGCTCCGGCTCTCTCCGCTTTTTACGGAAAGTCGTATTCTTTCTAAATGAAAAGCCTTTCGCGGCAAGGTTGCAATCATGTTTTCTCTGAAAACGTCTGTCTGGCCTTTAGCCCCAGAGATGTGTGGAAGGGCCTGACGAGAACAGGAACGCTGCGGAAAATAAATGAAAGGCGAGAGAAGACACACTGCACACACTGACAAACCCTTTTCCCCTCACACTCCTCATCATCACCCACTTTCTGAGACCTCTGTCACCATTCTTTTCAAGGCTATATGTAACCATTCATCAGTGTATGTTAACTCCATCCTTCCTGGACGTCCATTTATCTGTCCGTCCCTCCGTCGTCCACCCCAGCCATGCATCAACCCATCCATCCATCCACCCATCCATCCACCCATCCGTCTCAGGTATTTGTAAAGGACTTAGTTCCCAAAGCCATGGGCATTGTTTCCCACGCCGCACACGGAGGGGTTAACAAGGCAGCGTAGGTGTAGTTTCGATCCGTCAGGTAGGTCAGGTTTCTCTTAACGTGACTGCATACCTGTGGAAGTGTGTGTGTGTGTGTGTGTGTGTGTGTGTGTGTGTGTGTGTGTGTGTGTGCGCACGCGCGCGCGCGTGTAGCCATCTATGTGAGTATGGGTGCACACAAGTGCATGTGTTTGTTTGCGCATGTGTGCGTGCGCGTGTGGTATGTGGCTTTGAGTTGCAATGGGGAACATAAAAAAAAAGGAGTCCAAGCATTCTCTACATGCATGGCCCAGACAGCAAACATAACTCTCCTTTAGACAGCCTATCATGTCTCTGTCCTTCCTCCTTGCATCAGGTTCACAGGTCATTCCATTTAGGACACACCAGCGCCTCTGTCTCCAGCAAGGACAAAACACTTAGGCTGAAATGTCTTGCAATTGAATGTATGTCATGTGAATGTTAACAACTTAAGCCCTACTCAAAAAAAAAGAAAACATTTTTAAAATGTTTTTTTTATATAAGAACGGTTAAATGACAAATAGGGACTCCAGGGCCATGTTGAAAATGGTTAAAGGACAACTTTAGTTTTTTTCAACCAAGGTTCATGTTTTAGGTTGTTATTAGAGAAACTAAAAGGTGAGTGTAAACTTTCTTTCATTTGCTGCTTTCTTTCGTTTTGGGGATTTTAGCAGTTTTTGAAAGGGGGGCAGGGGCATTCGAGCATGGGGCTAAATATGTATTCTTTTACAAAATATTATGGCGATATATTGAGCCTATACACACAGTATAAGCCTTCCCCCAGTAGGCTATACCTTCACATTCAGTAGATCATGTGATCTTCTGTGGCCAGATGTAACTTCCTGGGGTTTATTAGGACTATAGTAAATAATAAATAAAAAAATCACCATCAAATTTGGTAAAAAAATACATATTTAGCCCCATGCTCGAATGCCCCCGCCCCCCTGTCAAAAGAGCTAAAATCCCTAAAACGAAAGAAAGCAGCAAATGAAAGAAAATTAACACTCACCTTTTAGTTTCTCTAATGACAACCTAAAACATGAACCTTGGTTGAAAAAAACTAAAGTTGTCCTTTAAGGTGCAGACCAGGTTTGGCTTATTTTTTGGGATTGTCAGTGAACAATGTCTTTCCACCTTTTGTTGATGTTAGCCTGCATGGTGTTAGCCATGTCAGCTTAAACACATTTGGCTGTCTGTGCTGTCAGCAGACTGTAAAATGATAGGGATTAATGACTTCATAAGGCTAAAAGGCATATAAATGGACTGGTAGCAACATGAAAGTGTTCGTATGTACTTACTCCTTCATTCACAGTTTGTACTACTTGACATGAATAAGCAACAAATTCAGACAACAATGCTTGGAAGGGAGCAGTGTAGCCTCGAACCATCACAAAAAACATGGTTATATTTTCCCATTCACGTTTAGGGGTATATAGCATATAGGCTAAATGTATGTCGTTTATGTTGTGGACGCAACATTACTAACCTATATACAGTAGTGTGTTGACTGAGACCTGCCCTTGAGTCTATACTTGGAGCCCTCCTGTTTTCCCTCTACACTAGATCTCTTCGCTGAAAATAGCCAATCTACAAGCTCACAACACGCTTTGTAGATGAGCCATCTTCATTGAATGCATGTTTGCCTATTATCCCCAAAAATAGAGCCATACACCATAAATATTGTACAGTCAAATATTTCTGATTTGACAATGAACAAATTGACCCCAAGTTCACTGTCATTGTATTACTTAGTGTGGTCTGAGCTCCATGCTAGAGTTAAAGGCCACTGACATTGACTGAATTCAATGCATTTGTGTTTCTGTATATTGCGTTTGTGTGTATATGGCGTATTTAATTTGGTGTATTTGTATGTGTGCGTGCGTGCGTGCATCCCAAGTTCACAGGTATTATACTTCAGACAGTGTGTTGCAACTGTGAGAAAACACCATGAAGCAGAAAAATAATAATCTCGGTTGTGTCGCCTTGCCCTCTAAAGACTAGTGTGAGCAATTGCACTGACACACGCAACACACCGCACCACACACATGCAGGCACGCAGACGCGCGCGCACACACACACACACACACCTTATTTAATCCCTTTCATGGCGGGTGGCTGTGCAGGCGGATGCTGTTTAAACAGAGCGGGCCCTTGATGTGGGGCCCCCAGGGGCCAGGGCTTGTGCGGGTGCGTGTGTGTGCGCGTGTGTGTGTGTGTGTGTGTGTGTGTTTCACCCTGGATGTGTATGTGTGTTTCTACAAGTCTCTGGCCATGGGAACAATGGTCCTTTAGAATGTGAGGTTACTAGTGCGCTGACCCCTGGCAAATAAGAGCCATGTTCTGGCATTCCAGGCCTGATTGGCACTTTGAGCCTGCAGAGAGCTCAAAGGAGACACAGGAAATGTGACCAGTGTAATTGGTTATATATTAGTGCAGCATTCTCCCCCGTTTAAATGATGGAACATTCCTCAGTGACACTTAGGTGGATTGGGCTGGGACTCCATCAGCTACGTACGTGTGTGTGGTGGGTGGGGAGAATCGGCGAAGATGGTGGTTGGCCCGAAGATGGTGGTTGGCCGAAGATGGTGGTTGGTCGAAGATGGTGGTTGGCCGAAGATGGTGATGGATTGATTTGCTGGGGAGGATATGGGGAGGTCCTCCATATACCTCTGCTTTTGATACCCCGCCCCCCGGCGCCACCTTGTCATTCGCTTTTATCATCCTTATTGGGGACAGGTTTTTTATCCCTGATTCTGGTCAGACTGAACATGCACAAGTGCATTTCCTTTTGGTAAAGGTCTGATATGTTTGATATTTATGTATCTTGTTTCAGTGTTAATGTACTGATCTGCTTGTAGAGTGGTAAAGTGGTAAACTTCAGAAAGCAGATTTGTTTTGGTTTTGTTTTTCTGACTGGCTTTGAACACTCACACTCACTCAACAGTTGGCGTAATCTATTTTCCATCATTTTGTTCAATTGCTCCCATGGAGGTGAATGGGGTTGTCAGTTCATGACACGTTCATTACCATGCATCCGCATTGTGAAGTGTGGCAACAGGAGTGTGTGTGCATGCGTGTGTGCGTGCACGCGTGCGTGCACTTGTGTGTGTGTGTGTGTGTTCGTGTGCAGGGAAGGACCGGGTCAAATCAGTAGCTTGACCTTTGAACTGGGGTGCTTGGTTGCAGTTCATGAAGACCTCATCCCACGCTCCTAAGTGAGTGTGTGTGTGTGTGTGTGTGTGTGTGTGTGTGTGTGTGTGTGTGTGCGCGTGTGTGTGTGTGTGTGTGTGCGCGCGTGTGTGTGTGTGTGTGTGTGTGTGCGTGTATACGAGAACACACACATGTGTGTCCGTGCCTGTGTAAACAAAATGCGTTCTGAACTTCTTTTCATTTCAATCGTCCTGCTGGACAAAATAATAATTATTATTCACTACTGGTGTCCAGTAATGCAACATACTGTATAGTGTTCACTGTTAGCCTGTGGATGTTTTTTTTGTAGCTTTAAAGCCCATCCATCCATACATTTGTAGAGAGTTATTATCCCCCAGAGGTACTGCCAGGGGAAGCTACAGAGGCAGAATACCCTCAGCACCACCCTGCATTCCAGCCCTATATAGCAAAGGGTGCTAAAGCATTCACTAAGGAGATCTTATCTAAACCCAGCCCATTCAAAACAAAACGCTTGTTGGAGTAGTGTAGATAACGTCCGTCTGGCCGAAACAGGGTGGCAACGCGGGCGTTCATTTGGACGGAGCATGCACACACACACAAACTCACACGCAAAGCACACACGCACGCACACTTTGGTATGTGACCTAAGGGAAAAAAAAAAAAAAAAAAGACTCAGATGTTGTCATAAATTTAACAGAAGTTGTCACATTCTCTGTCTCAGGCTGTTAAAAGCATTGCCGACCATGGGATTCACGTTAACAAGAGCCTATCAGAGGCAGCCATTTGGGACGGTGAAGTTCAGATGAAATCCCCTACCTTAGTTAGTGCAGGGGTTCTCAACCTGTGGGACGTGACCCCTAGGGGGGGCGTCGCCAGATTATTTTGGGGTGTAGAAAATAAAAAAATAAAAATTGAAAAAAACTGAAAATGGAAATGGAGAGTTTACATACAGTAGTATAGTAGTACAAACTTACATGCATAAACCTTAATGATTATATCTGGTTTCAGTATTAATTTATGATATATCTTCTCTAATATTAAGGTTATTTTTGCAGTCAGTTTGTATTGGGGGTGGGGGGGGGGGTCGCGAGAGCATTTCCGTGGGTCCCCAGCCAAAAACGTTGACAACCCCAGTTAGTGAAAGCTCCAACCAGACGTGTACGGACGTGCAGGTTTAAATTATATCGTTATTACTTACCTCTGGTAGACTCTTGGGTTGTAAGCTTACCTGGGCATGTGATTGTCACGGTGCGACTCAGGATAATGTAGAACCCAATTGCAGAAACAGAGCAGGAGCAGAGCAGGACAAATGTAGGTGATTTATTCTCCAAAATACAGGAACACAAGAGAACGCAGGAGAATACAAAGAACTACAAGAACATAACTAGGACTGAACACTGTAACAACATCTATAATCAAGCAGGGAACATAAGGGACTGAGGGTTTAAGTAGACACAGGGATCACAATACACAGGTGAACAGAACAAACAATCAACACTGGGAGACTAACAGGACACAGGTGGAGAAAACTAGTAATCACAGGGAGGTGAGACATGACAGGCAAACACAACTAGGCAGAACAGGAAACACTAGGGCAACACTACATAATAAAAGTGTACAACAGACACTGATATCGTGACAGTGAAGAATCAAAATTGTGCATAATCTTTATCTTTTGCTAAGCCCTGCATGTGATTGATCAACTGGAAGTAGTGAATGCTATATCACTTTCATTGCATGATGCAACAGGTCTCCACCTACCAGCACCACCACCACCACCACCACCACCACCACCATCATCATCATCATCATCATCATCACCATCAACATAGTGTTGTTGTCATGCAGATTCATCTTAATTGAATTAATAATTCCAAGAGTGCATTCAGTTCCGTATCCCGTGCACATTGGTAACCTGTAGTGTGACACCATATACAGCACGAATTCACGTTCTGCATCCACTCTGCCCACTCACCACACTTTTAGCATCAACATGCAAATGACCTTTCACTTAGTAGTTAACAAGTAAACACAAACACACACGGTTGCAGATACCGTGCTGTATGCAAACATGCTTTAATTGCTGCCACCACATTATTTTCCTTCCATATACCGTATACCCACTCGCCCACTCACCAGTCACCACACCACTATCAACATTTCTACGGCATGACTTTCCCTATACAGTACAACGCAGGCACGCACGCACCCATTAGCCCGGTCCTCTTATTTACAGATGTAAACAGGACGAGTTGATTCATATCCTGGATGGTTCCCCATGAGAAGAGAGCATTCCTTGGCATTCCATGCCGAGGTGAACACCAGGGTTGAGAGGAGCCATAGGAGAAGAGAGAGGCATGTGAATGTCAGTGACTCGCACCCTGGTTCATCTGTCTTCATTCGACAACTGCTACTGTAATAGCACACTGACGCCACCAGCATGGAATGGGACAAAGATGGACGGTACCATCATTTTTCATCCTCTCCAAGTCCCTGGGGACTTAGCACAGCAGTGTACTGTCAGTCAATAATGTCCACAGCATTTCTGAGAGGACAGTTCTTATGGAATATTGATCCAGGAGAAGGAGGGTATAGCTTATAGGCAAGGCGTGTTGTTGCGAGCCGTGTGATCAATCAAAGTAATTTATAGGGTAAGAAGACAAGATGTTTCCCCAAGTACCCGAACCAGGGATTACATGCTGATGCTCACTTCTCATATGTTAATAAATGAAAGATAGGGACATGTGCATGCACGCATGCACACACATACGTACTCACGCATGCATGCTCGCACTCACACATGCACGCACACACACACACACACACACACACACACACACACACACACAGGTGCACGCACATGGGGATTACACAGGCATTTAACAAGCTCTTTGTGCAGGTCAAAGTTGACTGCAGGCCCCTCAGGAAGAAGGGGGCTACACAGTAAAATACTCAGTGTTCATTTAAACCCGAGAGTGTACAAATATACAAGCATTATTGGACACTCTTCAGACTTAAATTATGACTGAGGATTTTACTGTGTGGGCATGCACAGAATTGAAGAGGATCTATTCTCTTTTTTTTTATTCTGTGGTCTTCTGTTCTTTTCTATAATACATTAGGCAAGGAAAGTCTATTTGTATAGAACATTTCAACAACAAGGCAATTCAATGTATTGGAATTCAGTAGCCTGGAGGAACACCAAATATATGAATGCCATCATGCAGTATTTTTCAAATTAGATCCAGTTCATTCCACTAAATATGGTTCAATCGGTCCAATTAAAACACTCCGTTTTCAGAACAGGTATACTGATGTCTGGTCATTTTGCCACCCAGCAGTGTACTGGAGATATGTCTACTTTTCAAAAAGACATGCACCGACAAGGGCAGATCATTTGCGGTCTCCAGGAGAAGGATCTGTCTGTGGGTGGTTTAAAATGCCCTTTATAACCACTAAACACTTGCGGTTATAATACTCCCAGCAATTGGGCAAATTGCAGCTACTTACAGTAGTACAATGCAATGCAGAAGAAAGGGTGACAAGACACAGTCATCAAATGAAAACCTTGTCAAGGACCGAGGTCAGTGGTTTTAAAACATTTACACATGCAAGAAAATAATCTCAAGGCACACACGTATTTGTAGCAAAAAAAGAAAGAAAAAAAAGAGCGATCTACAAGCTCACAACTTGTCGAGATGCAATACTGAACAATTTTTTTTAAGATATTTTTTTGCGGCTTACGCCTTTTATTGGTTTTTTGAAGGGACAGGAAACGGGAGAGAGATGGGGGAAGACATGCAGTAAAGGCCGTGTCGGGCTCGGGAGTCGAACCCGCGGCACACTGCGACTGGATTACCAGTCGGGTGCCCAGATGGTGCCCAATGTTTTTATACTGCAGGCCAGTTATATTCCAATAATAATATTGTGTGGTTGTCACAAAAAATCCCAAGGCACACCTGGAATCGTCTCACAGCACACCGGCGTGCCGTGTGCCTTGCACACAGTTTGGTAACCACTGGCCAAGGTTAGGAGTTTAGGACAGACAAACTCTGGTCACAGACACGAGAATGAGGAAAGGGTCACTTCAGGTCATTATGAAATCTGTGAAGCGATAGTGCTCTCTTGTGTCCGTTTGCCGGCAATGACTTCACCAGGCGCTGCTTCCGTGGCGACCAGCAGGTGGCAGCCTCCTCATAGAATGTGCTGCTATAGTTCACCAAAAACAGATTGGCTTATATCTATAATAATGAAATAAATAAGTACTCATAGGAATTAAATTAAAAAAACAAAAAAATAATTGACGAAAAATAAATACATGTATTTATGTATGTGACAATTTACTCATTTATTTATCTATGTATTCATGTGTGAAATGTATTTATTTATATTTACAGAATTATTTGTCCGGACTTCACAGTTGAAACTTGTTGCATTGCTGCATGATATGATGACATAACTGATAAAAGAACTGCACACAAGGTTTATAAAATATAGGCCTACTAAAAGTGAATATTTTTTATTTTACATAGAAATATTTCTCATTCATCTGTTTTAAACCATTAAGACCTGACGCTGATCAAAAAAGAAAGTCTTATAAATCCTAACAGTTGTCTGCGCATCATAGATATCAAAGGGGGCTTCAGCACCTGCCCTTTTACCCGTCTGTAAAACAACTGTCCTCTCCAGACCACGAATGGAGCATTTACTATTATTACAATCCAGTTGGCCTAGGGGTGGAAAAGGATGCAATATAGGTGGCAAGTGAAGTTTTGTTTTATTATAGGCCTTTTATTGGCTCTTAAGGTCAATTTAAAGTACAAGTTCACAGACTTTTAAGGATTTCAAACCTATAAAGCCAAGTCTCTTTTACAATGAAAATAATATGGAGCAACTTCAAGAAACTAAAAATAATCTCATCCTCACCTTTAAAAAAGAAAGAAAGCACTGGCTTGCCTAGCAAACTCAAAAGGAAAATACAAGTATCAATGCTAGCAAACTCTGGCTGCACTGACTCACCGGTAACAAGACAACTCACCCTTTTTACTCTTTTTGGTGAGTTGTCCGGACAACTCACCCCGAACGTGAAGCAACTCACTTTAGGGGTGAATTGTCTGACTGAATATGTACCCTTTGAGCTCTTTTATATACTTTAATGAATATTTCACCAGAATACTTTACTGAATATTTCACAAGAATATAACACAAGAGTCAAATGTACTGTCAAATGTAATGTAGTTTATTTAAATATAGAAACATCGAAAAACAAAAACGATAGAAAAAAGTTGTATCTAAAAACATCAGTTTGTACAACAAGTATAGAAAAAAGTTGTAATATCTAAAAAACATCAGTTTGTACAAAAACACTGGTTCAGTGATAGAAGCAAAAAAGTTGTCATAGCTGCAGTGTGCTGTCCCATTTTGGTCACTGGGACATTCAATTCAGAAGCAATCGTCAGCATGTCCACGATGGTCAGATCGTTCCTTTCCAAGTCCTTCCACAACTGGGCCAGATTGCCCTGTGTAGCCTTGGTCTGCTTTCGCTGGTAGCGGCGTAGCTTGTTCTCTGAAACCATACACAGCTGGAAGTCGATCAAGGTAGCTTCCTTGTGCAGCAAATCGATGAGCAAATAAATCGGCAAGTTTGCTCGCTGTGCTTTCCGATTTAGGCGGTTATGCCACCCCTCATTGGCCCTCAACATCATTGTTCGTCCTGATGGCACGCTTGTACATACACCAGTGCTCTGGCTTCCACTGGCCACTTATCCAGGTGGAAAGCCCTGGACAGCATGCAGCACAGCTACAGACACACTGCCAGAACAGAGCGCCCAGGTGCTAACACTTGTTTAAATAGTGGACTGATGATGATTGGTCCAGTCCTGATTGGAGGCAAGGCGAAGCAGCAGGTAAGTCTCCTCCCAATCACTCAGCAGCAAGCTGCAGTCAGTACCATGCCCAGCAACAAACCACATACTTGAAAACACAAGTATGTGACAACTATGGTGAAAGAAATGCAAATGCCCTCCTCTCCTTTCCACGCCTATACCGGAAAGCAGCATTCAGGAGACTTTTTTTTTTTTTAAGTCTCCTGAACTAATTTGTTTCGAAATCCATGTCGTATCCGCATCTCCAATATATAAATAGTGCAGGGCTGCGCCCCGAAAATAGCTGATCTACAAGCTCTCAACGTGTCGCAGCGCGACACGTTGTGAGCTTGCAGATCTGCTATTTTCACTATTTTGGGCCAAAAGTGCCCTCTTATGGGATTTCAGCCCCTGCCTCTTTAACACTATGCACGTGCCTGCGCATTGGACTTATATATGTCAAAAGAGATGATCAATGGCTCTGGGTTGGTCAGAGTCCCACCAGAGTCGCTTATACTACACGATAATCGATATAAACTACGGTTGATTCAAAATATTCTCTAATAGAAACCAGATTGGGCTGTACTAAACCAATGACCATATTATATGAAAATTCACTTAAGGTTGAAGTCTCTGTGGTGCAACAATAGGCTAGCGTGCTCGGCTGTTAATCGAGAGGATAGTGGTTCGAGCCCACCCAGGCCAGGAGCATTGTCTGACAGTGGCTTACTGTACTAGTGAAGTGTTTATCAGACATGATATCATAATTATTAATAAGGCTATTATTCCAGTGAGTTTTTTTTTTAAATATTCATTAAAAGCCAAATCTATAATTGTCTCCACCAGGCCGAAGGCATGGGGAGAGAGTATGTTTTGCACTCCGTCCGTCCGTCCGTCCGTCCGTGTGTGTGTGCACCGTTAACCCGGTCGATGCCAAATTTTGCACACACACTCCCTGGATGCCAACGATGAACCTCAAAATTTCCAGAACGGCCTGTTATAGCGCCACCAGGAGGCCGCTTTGTGCAAAACAAGTTTTTGGACAGTACACCTACAGATTTTGTCCAAACATCACGCAAATTGGTAGACAGTCTCTTTAGAGCCATTCAACGAAACGGGTTGGAAAGGAGTGCTCAGTTTCAAACAAAATGCTGCAAATCATGAACAGATCGTGTGATTTCCATGAAATTGTGCACGCACATTCCCACTAGGCCAAAATGCCACATGAACATTTTCAACTCAGCCTCATGGTGGCGCTATAACTTGCCGAAAAGTTTTACGCAAATCGGTACACATGCTCTCCATAGTCATGTGATCAAGACGGGTTTGTTTGATTTCTCATAATCCACCCTCATTGGCTACAATTGGCTTCTAAACTTTTCAGGAGTAGCCCGCTTTGTACTACTCAACTACTCAACGCAAACTGTGCATGCATATTCCCACTAGGCTTTGGAAGAAATGCCACTTGACAGGGGATTGGTTGTCTTGTGTATGATGTTACATCCAGCTCATTACTTGCGCAAGCAGAGCGTGCAAGTACTAGTTTCGCCCGGGACTCGTATGCACCGTCCCATCTGTCCCGCCAATTTTGATGCGTATGCACCGTCCCAGCAAATGACGTAATGACTACTTGTGCCTGATACGGCAGTGGTGCCAGATTATGTATAAAGCCGTTTTATACATATATGTATATGTATAAAACCAATGGCTTTCGATGGTGGTGACGTAATGACGATATGTTTTAGTGTCGGGAGGATTAAAGGTAATGCTCCTATGTATAAATGTATGTAATCTGGCACCACTGCCGTATCATGCACAATTAGTCATTACGTCATTTGTGCATACGGTGCAAAGTAACCACAGTATACCGCTAATCAACTTACAAATTACATATACATATAAATAGTATATGTATAACTAGCTCTCAATGATGACGTAATCAAGATGTGGATTAAAGGACCCAATGCCAGAGTGTAATTGGTTTTCGATGGTGACGTAATGACGATATGTTTTAGTGTTGGGAGGATTAAAGGTAATGCTCCTATGTATACATGTATGTAATCTGGCACCACTGCCGTATCAGGCACAAGTAGTTATTACTGAGATTTGACAGTTTATAGCGGTCGAAAGTACTTGCGCGCTCTGCTTGCACACTAGTAGGCCATTTATGGCCTACTAGTGTGCAACAAGCAAGTATGCACTCGACAGAGTGCAGTTCTAGTTGATGCTGTGGTTGCTTCTGCTACAAGTCTCAAGTCTGTTCAAACTATAAAGCAGATTGTGGATAGTGAATAGTGGAGTGGAAGTAAAAGTATTGGAAATTGGAAATACTCCAGTAAACTAAGAGTACCTCAAATGTAATTGTACAGTACTTGACACCCCCACTGGTTGCACTAAATAATGAAGTAACAAGTTGGCACACAACTGTGTGGAGGTAGTGATAGGAACCATAATGTGTGAAACAGTTAGGTGACGGACCTCCTCGGGTCTGTGGAGCCTAATTGCATAGATATCAAAAAAATATACAGTAGATGCCTCATTGGTCGCTCCAGTTTGTCGGAGCGATCTATACAGTCTGCAACGGGAGGAGGAAGTCAAGCGGAATCTTGAAGGCACGCGCCTCTGATTGGCCTACCGGCTCCGCAAGGAATCTCGGGAAAGGTTGCCAATGCAATCACGCTGTTGGCTCGCCTCCCGTTGCCGCCATGTTGCCTTCCGTTGAGATACAGACGGCCCAGAGCCGGAAGAGGCTCGTTATGTCTATATGGCCTAAACGACAGCCCCCAGAAGGGCTGGCCAACGTTGAAGCTGCCACTACCTACTGGCCAAAATTGGAACTGCAGCACGTTCATGGAGGTGGACCATAGAGTTATAAACCACCAAAAGTTGGTGTCCAAAACTGGTTTCCTCGTGCTACACCCACGGGCCCGCCTGCAGTCCCATCTCTGACCAGTAGGGCAGAGCGCCTCAACATTGGCCAGCCCTTCTGGTGGGCTTGAGCTGGACGGACGTTCAGTGACGTCATGTGCGTGTATAACGTGCGTCAAACCCTGACCTCAAAATTGAGACCGGTCTCTCAACTTCCCCTCCGCTCGAGCCATTGAGTTATAATGGTACTTCCGGCAGTCTTCCCGGGCGCTATGCTTCAAACGCCACTGAGCAATGTATGCATGCAATGTCTATTAGGGCACGGGTTGCCCTGTGAGGGCCATGACACATGTTTTTTGGACAACTGCTGGTCTGACTTAAATCCGGGTCCGGCTCCGGGTCTTACTGTGACACACAATCCGTCAATCGTTCGGACGGTGCCCAAGTTTTGGCCTGGGACAGACAGACAGACAGATGTACAGACAGGCAGACGTACAGACAGACATACGGACGGTGTGTGTGTGTGTGTGTGTGTGTGTGTGTGCGCGCACGCGTTGGTCTGTTTTTCTCTGTGGCTCTTCACAGTTTTATTTTAAACACGTTCTGACCTCTCTATCCCAGCAGAACATTCCTGTGGTAATTGTGTCTCTGAAAAGAAAACAACACACATCAAAGGCCCGGTGTGCGGTGTGTCTTCTTGTCTAATGTTAAAAACTGACTTTTTGAACAGAAGTTCACAGTTTTGCATGTCATGCTTATACCCAAACTATTTCAAGTGTGCAAACACCGGGGAGATATATAGATATAACGACAACTTGAATGGTCTCCATTGTGTTGTGCCTTTATTGTGTAACGAGCATGGTTAAGACTTTCCCTACTAACCTTTGATGTACCCCCCCCCCCCACACACACACACACATACACACACACACACACACACACACAAACACACTTGTGATTCCCAGAGTTGTTAAGAAATTGGTGTTAATTAAATTAATCGTTTATCGTTTATCTAACGTAGATTTATGTTACTCCCGTGGCATGCTGAACGTGTGACTACTCACTATGTTGCAACTTAATTGGGCGGGAACCCCTTTTGGTGTTTTAAACATTATGTTATAGTTTAGCTATTGAAAAATAGCAGATCTACAAACTTGTAGGTCTGCTATTTTTTTTTAAATCGTTCAAATGTGCCTCAAATCTTTCCGAAAATTGTCATGATTTAGAAAACTTCAGGCCTGAATGGGTTAAGCCAAAAACTAGATTCATCCAACCCCAGCTGTGTCTAAAGATGTGCACTGAATTGCAACATCACTCACAGAAAAAGAAAACACGATTTCCATCTGTGCGTGGAGGATGCACGGGAACTATCACATCAGAATTGGTAGTGTTCAAGAATAGAAAGCGCCTTCCTCCATGACATCTATATGGCGGACATGCATAAACAGTTGATGAGAAGTCATTAGTGATTGAAAATGTTGAGGGAGGTGTTGAGGTATAAACGAGTTCTATGTGGATCCCAAAATTGGGAAATTAATTAACACTGTAAAATCTTAGTTTCACTGTGGATGTATTAAACACGAAACAAGAAAGTTCAAGTCCGTCTCCCCACGTCCCCCATATATGGGGACTAGGTTGGCGGAGGGTGTGTAGAGCCCAGGATCACATTAGATCATTGACACATGCAGTGAAAAATGGGTTACAAAATCGTGGGATAAGAATTATAGAGAAAAAAGAAACACAAAACAAGAAATGTGAATTAGATTTTCCCCATGATGAGATACTTCTCTCTGAACTGGCTCTCATTGATTAATCCAGCTTTATCTATGATGTCATTTTAGTTGTAGCCCCAAAGAGGATTATTTGATAAAGATGTCTTTTTTGACTGTGATGGTGCCAGGGATGAGTCAGGGAGAATATGGGTGACATTTTTGGGGGTTTCAGAAGGCATCAGTTGTGGTCCAGCTGATATGTGTATGAAGCAGAGCCTGGACTGATCAACTTAATACATTTAACTACACTCTCATAGGCAATTTAATTGCCTGTGAAGTCAACATGTTTGACTGTGTAGTTGCCAAAAATCTCTGAGTCATGACTGATATGGGTTAAGTCTCATGGATTTAACAATTCATCCATCAGTGTATAAATGTGTGTGTGAAATGGGTGAATGTAATGCACAATCTCGGTAAAGCCCATTTATGCAAAAGCTAAAAAGAAATAAATTAGATAGCATGTTAAATCCAGGGGGCTGCTTCACGAAACCTGGATATACTAATCCAGGATTTAAGGCAAAACCAGGCTTGTTAAATCCCGGTTTAATCCCTAATCCAAGTTTCGTGAAACAGGCCCCTGGTTATGTTGATTCTGGCCTGGTTCATATTTAGCTCATATGGTCTTTGAAGACATGGGTGTTGCTTAAACATGGCAAAACAGAGCCCTTTTTCAAATGATGGATTTCTCATTTTGGAGCACAACTTTTTTTCTTTTCTTCTTTTTTCTTTTTTATCCCACGATTTTGCAACCCCATTTTTTACACCCAGTGTCAATTATCCAATCATGTAATCCTGGGTGCAACACTTCCTCTGCCAAACTGGGGAGGGCAGCGGACTGACGCATGCTTCGAGCACAGCTTTTCCCATTTGACAAAACAATGAAAAAAGCCACGGCTCATCTGCCAGTACAGATTTGGATGAGATGCTGGAGCCAAAAGGAAACCATAATAAACAATAAAGGCAGCCTCTGCGCACTCAAAACAGTATATAAATAGCAAGCTTTCGGTCATAGACATTCTTCAATTACTTTTTGCCCCAAAACAGTGGATGCATTCTCGGTTTTAAAAAGCAGGGTCTACATTTGAAACTGTCTATATATTTCACCGTGGCAACAAGTGGGCGGCTCCATCTGTGCCTGGGAATCTGGACAGCGGGACAGAGTAGGACGGAGCAGAAAGTGCAGCTACGTCCTTCTCCACCTCTCCTCAATCTGTCAGCTCAGCTGAGTTGTGCACACAGATGTCCATGCATAGAAAGACGCCGGACCTGATCGTGCAGCAGTCATTAAAAAATACAGACTCGTCTGAACTGAGTGGTGGTGTGTGTGTGTGTGTGTGTGTGTGTGTGTGTGTGTGTGTGTGCGTGTGTGTGTGTGTGTGTGCGCGTGCGTGCATTGTGCATTCGTGTGTGCATGCGTGCGTGCGTGCGTGCGTGCGTGTGTGTGTGTGCGTGCGTGACCAGAATGCGACCCCAATTGGCTGTCTACTCATTGTGAACAGTATGCGACCCAAATGTGACAGTGACCCCAATCATCTGCAGGGGTCAATGGGTCGTGCTACAAACAGACAGACATACCCACCCACCCCGCCATATGAGCGGCGTGCACCGCTCAAAAAACTGACCCTACATTTGCAAAGTATTCCTTCACATTGTTAGCATTTCCCGGCCTGCTCGTTTCATAAGACTAATTGTCCGGGGGAAGAATCTATTTAAAAGAACAAGGTGTCTTCTTATTTCTGAGACGGAAATCAACAATTTCATGCATACTGGCCACTACAGTGGAAAAGCCATTTTCTATTGTTGCACTTGTGCACTGTGCACACTTCAGCCACCTATCAGCCACCACAGTGGACGCTACAGCATCACCCCATACACACGCCACCCATAACTTGTAACTGCAACACAGGAGACCTTTGCATGTAAAACTTTTTTTATTATTTTATTTTTTATTAAGTAACATCTAATAAGCACTGCGCTCCTATAGTAAATTGGACGTCATGCATCACTGGCTCTATTTCAACTACAATAAATACTATCACATGCCACACTTTGCTGTTGAAAATGCTTCATCTGCAGTAACTTCTTTGGATAGAATTCAAGGTATTCATGTTATTAGAAAGTTAACCCGCATTGTTTGTATCAAAAATAATATTTTATTATTTATATTATGCAAGTTTGTCTATTCATATTTTGTACAGGTCAAGTCAACGCTAATTCGCTAAAGCAGGTTTAGGTGTCAAGTATAACAATGTTATGTGTGTTTATGGCAGTGATGGGCAGGGGTGGACTGGTCACAGGAGTACGTACCAGGCATATGCCTGGTGGGCTGACCCTCTGGTGGGCCGGTCTGGGCCATGTCTGCAGCCAGCATTTCATGTCTGCAGCATGGTAAATAGGACTTCAATGCCCAAGTTAAAACCACTCTAAAGAAAATCTCTTCTCCAAAAAATAGCTGGTCTTGAAGCTCACAACACGTGAGCTTTTAGTCTGCTAAGTTTTGGTGACTGCATGCTCCCCCAGAATAGGGATGCTATAGGGTATAGGCTCTATAGTATAGGGTTCAAGTGCTGAATTCTCTCAAGGGTAAACGGGACTATCGACTTTGCCCAGACCTCAGGTCACTTTATACCAGACAGGATGTTCCTGTCCTTTGTAACTTCCTGAGATATGGACCTTAGTGTGTGTGTGTGTGTGTGCGTGTGCGTGTGCGTGTGTGTGTGTGTGTCTGTGTGTGCCTGCGTGCGTGCGTGCGTGCGTGCGTGCGTGCGTGCGTGCGTGCGTGCGTGCATGCATGCATGTGTGTCTTGTCTTTACTGTCTTCTAATTTGAGAACACACTTCAACGTGCATGGCCAAGAGAAAGCATTCTGTTTCTGATAATCATATATTTCTTCTCGTGTCAACGACTGTAGTGTAAATAAATAAATACAATACATTATATTTCCCTTTGTGAAAGAGCAGGTATGTTTCAGGGTTACAACAGATTTAGTTTTGGCCACATGCTTACGATACAGCTATCACAACACTACAGGCAGTCCATGACTCGTACTTGGAGTTTCTGCTACAGCATGGATAGAAGAAAATGGTGGTGTAGTGGTCCGGGCACCTAGCTACAATATAGCCTGATAGCGCTTCATGGGTTCGAGTCCTGTTCCTGACGAATTTTGCTGCATGTCTCTGTCTCTCCCCACCTCTCTCCCTGCTTCCTGTCTGTCTCTACTGTGCGTGTGTGTGTGTGTGTGTGTTACGACCTTATATGGAGTCTTCGGGGTGGCCAAAGCCAAAACAACAAACAAATACCCCGACCTATACCTGGAAAGGAAAAGGTTAGCTAAAACTACACACTACAACGTAATCAGAGTGTGGTAAGAAAAATGGACACATCTTCAGATTCAAAGTGCTGCTGGCCTGCTCCTTAAAGTGACAATCGGAGACTCGGGGGAGCACTGAGGTCAAGAGCAGAGCCGCTGACAGCCTGGCATCGAGGACATATCCCACTCGAAGAGGTCCGGGACAGGAACGCAGAGGGCAACTCTGAGGTTCATGCACCTATTTCCTACACCACAGTCAGGTACATATCGACCTATCGTCAAAACCGCCAGCAGTCACTCAGCACGTAAGATAACATACAAGTAGTACACCCTTCAACTGAGTACCCGAAGAGAGAGGCGAGTGAATAGAGAAATGTCTGAGGGCATGAGGTTTACAAGGAGCCGGCTTTATGCTGCCGACTGTGTGTGGATATATGCCATGATCGGCTGCAGTAGCATATTATGCTGTATACTTAATGTTTTATAATGTACGTCTGTACAGGTACAGTATGTGTTGCCAGACTGTATACTGCCCCAGATCAGCGGTCTCTGGGGGCGCATGGGGTCATTGGTACCGGCAGTAGCTGTATGTGCAGGGAATGTTATTCTAAAGCTTGGCTGTGGAATGCACTGTTCAAACACCGTAGTCCTCCTACCCACACACCATACTGTGTTCCCTTCACAGGCAAACATCATATCAGGGCCGCACTTCAATTATAGAAAACAGCAACCTTCACTCTCACATGGCGCTCCAATGGGCTATACTGTTGACTGTCCAGTTGTATAGTAAGTGTACACCTATGGCTATGGCATATCATGTTATGCCTGCGCAGAACGGGCATACATATTGCTATGAGCGATATAATGAGGTCTGGCTCTACCTTCATACATACTGTATAGTATAGCACGCACGCACACACACACACACACACACACACACACACACACACACACACACACACACACACACACACACACTTGTAAAGTGGAACATAACATTTTGGAAGTGGAATGCAACATGAACACAATGGTGGAAAGTAAATAAGTACATTTACTTCTTAAGTATTTTTACTTTACTGCCTGGAATATGTCCTATTTTCAATACTTTTACTTCTTCGGCTATACATCTGTGAGGCATTCTGGACCTTGATAAGGTTTTGACTGTAAGGTTAAGCAACCCTTGAACTTGCATACTTCAAGTATACAAAGTTCATATTCTCAACTCTGCCCTTTGGCCTCAGGTAAATGTTTCAACTTGTGTGTGTGAGAGAGAGAGTTAGAGAGAGGGAGGGAGGGAGAGGGAGAGAGAGAGAGAGAGAGAGAGAGAGAGAGAGAGAGAGAGCTATAGAAAGAGAGAGCTATAGAAAGAAGAAAAGAGAAAATGTACATTATGTTGATTGATGGTGTGCTGGTGGTCCTCTGTGAGAGAGGACGTGTTATGATGGATGGTGTCTGTGAGAGAGGACATTATGATGGATAGACGATGGAGTGATAGAAGAAGAGAAAGGTATGATAAAACTATACAGTAACATGACCCTGCCCTCTGAACATTTACTCTATTCAAACTATCAGTAGGCCTATACTCAAATGTCACTCTGGGGGGAAATTCTTTAAATGTTTCCAAAATATATAGCAATTCGATTGATTGGCCTTGTTTGTTTCCATTGTGGTCCTTTGTACTCAATTCATCAAGACATACAATACATTACATATCAGCAACAACAGTAAAATCAATTCACGATATCTTTATGGAAAAAAAGGGGTGTGTGGGCGAGGGGCAGAGAATGACAACCCCGAGATAGCAGAGGGAGTGTGTTGTTTGGCTCTCTGGGGCAGGTGGATACGTATAAGTCCAGTTATAATTTGAGGACATGTTGTGAATGTCATAATGTTTACAGTGACATAACAGACAGACAGTACGTATTTCCAGTCTATGAGCTGGTGACAGTACTTCATTAGACACCCTGGAGTTGTTTTTATGTGCAATGGTGTATTAACTTTGTATTTAGGGTTTCTTCCTGGAGGCTGAACCCTTGACAGTCAAACGGGCCAATTAAGTAAACAGTAATATACCACACCACACACCACACTATCAGCCCCTCCCCTAACCCCTCCCCCTTTATCATACAACTACAGCTGTGGGTGTGGCTTCAGTTCAGGTGGATCACCACCCACCAGGCAAACTTAATGAACTGGTGGGCGTGTCCACATAAAAGCATGATTTTAACAAATACTGTATATATTGTAATAATACCTGATGATGATATGTTAGGGTGGAAAAAAATGGTGGCACTCCATCTTTAATGTTTTGGTGCTTATACCAGCTCTATACTCCACTCTGTATTTACCCCTGGCTCCGTCCATGGCCCACATTGACCCAGCTGCAACACACTTTACCCCTGGCTCTGTTTCAGCCACAAAAAATGCCTCCTCAAGACATAGGAATGTGTTATTATTCATCCCTTAGGAGCTGTATCTTGCACAGAACCAGAGACCTCAACTCCGGTTGAACTAAAGTGTGGTTCTGACCCAGTCAAGACCCACACAATGGTCAAAGAAACACTTTATCAGAGGAGCTTTGTTTTAATTCCCATTGACAATGAATGGAGAATTTCCGTCTGTCTGAGCAAAACGGCTGTACCGCTGTACCGCACTGTTGTGACGAAAAGAGAGTTGAGCCAGAAGGCAAAGCTCTCCGTCTACAGAGCAATCTTCGTTCCTACTCTCACCTATGGTCATGAAGTGTGGGTCATGACCGAAAGAATAAGGTCGCGAATACAAGCGGCCGAAATGAGTTTTCTTCGACGGGTGGCTGGCGTCTCCCTTAGCGATAGGGTGAGAAGTTCGGTCACACGAGAGAGACTCGGAGTAGAACCGCTGCTCCTTCGCCTGGAAAGGAGCCAGCTGAGGAAACACATCGACTCACTGGCCTTGGAACGTCTCGGAATCCCCCAGGAGGAAGTCACTAATGTTGCTCTGGAGAGGGAAGTCTGGAGCACTCGATTACGGATAAGCGGTTGAAGATGGATGGATGAGCAAAACGGCTTAGTGTCAATTTTTCTCCTACACAAAGTTTAACACAAATTAAATTCCCATTGACAATGAATGGACAATTTTACGTCATAGTGTCTGAGTAAATAGACATGTTACGTCATGATGTTGTACGTTGATAAGAGCGCCCCTCACTTCACACGGGTGAGATTTTTTCTTTACACCCAGAGGTCGAACATTCTATTAAGTCAACAACTGTCTAACTGTCTGTCTGTCTGTCTGTCTGTCTGTCTGTCTGTCTGTCTGTCTGCCTGCCTTCCTGCCTGTCTGTCTGCCTGTCTGCCTGTCTGTCTGTCGGTCGGACCATTCCCGATCAACGTGAAACCATGTGCACACATAATCCCAGAGCAGAACTTCTTTCTCACATTGGCCTGCTATTTTGTTATAGTGCCACCAGGAGGTCAATCTTTTATAGTAGGCCTACTCCTATTTTGTCCAAACATCACACAAATCGGTACACATTATACCTATATAGTCATGTGATCAAGCCAGATCTGTCTGTCTTTTTAGAATCCATCCTGATTGGCTACGAATGGCAAAAGTTGGCAAGAGTGTAGTGGCTCATCCCACAAATCAACATAGGTGTCTGTGCAATAAATAACCTCAACTTCTACTGATTCCACTCACTTCTATAATGAATGAATAACTACCTGACCTGTGCTCTGAGGAGCACTTTTTCTGGTTTTATTTGATCTACACTTTGTCAGGACAGACTGCACCCCACGGCAACTAACACACTCGCTTGAACTAATCTGTAATCTCCTGGACATAAGAAAAAGGAAATAGTAGGGGATTCCCTGTCACTATAACTTTCTCTCAAGCAGCTGCAATGACTTAACATGTATCCTCGACAATTTGGTTTCATCCATTACCTTGTCAGAGAAGGTGAGTTGGCAGATTCCCCAAAGCCTTCAGTACATTCTAAAGCCAGATATAAAAGATGTGACGTGTACATGCTGGTAATTTGTCCATAGTGAAATTTGAACATGGACAGAAATGTCCATAGACAGAAATGTCCATGTGCTGTAGATAGGATAGGAATATCCTTACACTCACCAAAGGAAATTATTTATTATATAGTACAAATTTAAATGTAATTTAATATGCCACTTTTTGAAAATAAAGCATGGTGAATAATTTGTATTGTCTATACTTTTTGTTACTATTTTATAAAATGTATAAATTATGAAGAATTATTAAGAATTTTCTATTGAAATGGATTAATCATTTCAAAATAATTTGAATCAAATTATGGTGATATTTAGAGATGTCATGAGGCAATTCATTGTTTAGTAATCAAACTGAGATTTACACCCCTAATCAATTAGAAACAACCAGAAATGATCAAAACTAACGATGCCCTTTGAGAACTATGAAAGTTACCCACACACGTGCAGAGATTACGTGCATTTATAGAATGATGGACTCAAACGAGGGCAGGGCAAAATGTTACCTTTGTGAGAGTCAGTGAGAAAGGAGTTAAAGTGCTAAAATAATTACAGGCCAATGATTTCCTTTCTTAACATAAAGTTTAAACTTCTGTAAACATTAACCTCAGCTGTCGGACATTAGCTGAGTAGCTAGCTGTCATTAAAATGATCATCTGCATTGCATCACGTCTGTCATTTACCTTTGCAAGCTATTGCGAGCATTTGGAAATGCAGAGTGTATCAAGCATTCCCAGTGCTCTCTGAACCTGGAAGTCTGCTAGTTATTATCCAATCTCTGCAGCTGCATAATTACATTTAGCGGTATAGAAATGCAAACCATAGAACAGAGATTCCTAACCTGTGGGCTGGCTGGGTCTCACTGTTGGGCTGTGAGGATATTCCAAGTAGCCCTAAGCCCTAAGATTGTATTGATGACATAACATTAATGTAAAAGAAAATATGTATATATACCGATAGATAAATGTAAAGTATAGGCTACTGTGGTAGTTTCATTGATCCAAGCCGGAATTATATTTTTGTGTTATCCTTTTTTTTGCCAAGTGTTAATAAAGTATTCAATCAATCAAATTGATTTATAATTAAAGATGCTCTGAAAATGCCCTCGACACACTCATCTGACCAACACGGTTGTAGTGTTAAAGGAATAGGGTAAGTGATATTCTTTGGTTAAAATAAGTGTTAAAGGGATATTTCACTTTCAAAAAAACTTTTGGTAATTTCATCGTTTACTCATGCTTATGTGAACACCCCAGACAGTTTTTAAGGTGCTCAATTCACTATTTGGATATTTGATATTCATTCCAGCTGCCCTGCCGCCTTCCTATACAAACCCATTGTAACTTCTAACTCCATTTTAACCATTCATCGAAAACACCCGTCCTATTTTCTGTTGACTGATATTGTCCTTCTAACACATGAGGGGGCCGTGGTTTTTCATTTACTATTTTCATTTATTTTTAAATATTCCTTTTGGAAAAAAAATGAGGACTACTCCTAAACTCCTAAAAATACTTTAAAAATAAATGAAAACTTTTTTTCGATGAATCTAAATGGAGTTAGAAGTTGCAATGGGTTTGTATAGGAAAGGGGCGGCTGAAATCAAATATCTAGCGTGACAGGCCAAAAGCACGCCAAGGCCACCTAGCCACCTAGCCAAAAACGAAACCTAAGGTTTTTTTTTACCCCAGGGGTTAACTGGGGACATGGAGAGTAGGGAGGATTATCACAACAAAACATATTATATACATATTATATATGTTATATTTGAATTAAATGAAATCACGTCCAATACAAAACACAAACGATATGCATCCTATGCAAATGTACTAAATTGTGTTATTTGTCTATATTCAATTTGTACAATTCTCCTGTCATCCAGAAAAGGGCCGGCTTTCACACGTTTCACACAGTGCACCACACACACACACACACACACACACACACACACACACACACACACACACACACACACACACGGCCACTGCATGGCGTTGCGCTAACAAAGCTGGAATTGATCCGTCTGTGGTGTCATGTGGACACGTTGCTTCTGTACACATGGAAGCTCGGGCAACAATAACATTCTTCTCCCACTCTCCCCATTCCAAATCACTGGAATGCAGGAATGTGCTTTGTCCCCCCCTGGGTTTGGAAATACGGCTCATAACATTAATGTAAGTGTTTCTCCCGGGGCTCTGCTGAGGCGGTCTGGGGTGTGTGTGTGTGTGTGTGTGTGGGGGGGGGGGGGGGGGGGGGGGGGCGGGAGGTTCACCCGGTTGACACGTTAATGAACGGAATCAAATCGTTGCTCAGTGTTTGCCTCTTGGGCTCCCATGGGTCATGACCCATATTGGGTTGAGGTTGGAAATAAAACCTTTGTCATGTTCAAGTCAACCAGTGATTTCACCTGTGGTATAACGACTCTTGGGATCAAAGAGACATATAACGTGTGTGTGTGTGTGTGTGTGTGTGTGTGTGTGTGTGTGTGTGTGTGTGTGTGTGTGTGTGTGTGTGTGTGCGTGTGTGCGTGTGTGCGTGTGTGAGAGTGTGCGACGTGCGTGCGTGCGTGCGTTCCCCCTCTCATCCTTTGTGGCTTTCTGACAAACCTCCTCCATAAGCTCTCTGGGTTCACACCTAAACAAGTCATTGCCATAAAATGTCTGCAGTGCTGCTGGGTGGAGGAAATGGAACAAGTGAGATTCGAGTGTTACACATGCTTGGGTCATCATTGGTAAGCCTTGGTCCGAGCTAGGATCATGTGGGGATTGAGTCATGGTCTGTGCTTTTGCCCCGCAGGACTTCTATATGGCGTTTTACCCCCCACTCCTCGATAAAAGGCTCCCTATTGACATGATGAATGGGTCCAACCTCGCGGTGCAGCGCCCCGGGAAATAAGTGTCATGGCCAAGAGGTCATCGGTTCAGACCTGGTTTACACATAAACATAATCATCCAAATATACACCCGTATACATCCGTGGGTTGACACACTTAGAGGGTACTTAGCTGAGCAAACTTCACTGAAGAATCTATTCACACTGCCATGAGGATGGATTTCAGTGAAAAGGAACTTTTAGAATGGTATTCTCTGAACGGCATCTGCACAACGCGACTCAGAGTTTACAAAAGGATACTGCAGTGCATACAGTACAATCATTGTCAAAATATGACCTCCGGTGAGAGTACAATGTTCAACACTAGCCTTCTGTCTTTGAACAAATGCAAGCTTTATACCTTGAATGGTCAAAGTAAAAAAGCAGTCTCGTGGTCACCCTACTTTGTTGTACGCTATTTGCACTGAATGTCTATTATGTCATGCCCAGAATAGGGAGACAAGTGTGTATGTGGTTAAGGCCTAAGATGGAAGACCATCAGAGACTTCCTCCTGTGTCTCCATGTCTGCTTTCAAGTGTCAATTGCAATACAGGAAAAGTACAAAGGGGAAGACAACTCTCCTTCATAAATAAAATAACAAGTTGTGAGCTTGTATATCTGCTATTTGGGCCGAAGACATATGTGTAAAGTGACAAAAGCATAAAGCCCCGGGGACCGCAGACAACAACGTACACTATACAGGGTTTACTTGGTTTGGTTAACCAAATAGCAGCTCTGTATATTCAGTACATAATGATGGATGATTTGCTCAATTTCGGTATTTGACTTCCTGTACATCGTGCTTGTTTGCTTTAGTTTTGTTTATTTGAATCCCCATGAGTTACGTTCTCTCAAACCACAACATGCACACTTACAAGCTCATGCACACCTTCCCCTCAACCCCCCCCCCCCCCTCCCTATACTCTACATCAAATCTCTTTGCTGAAAATAGCCGACCTTCAAGCTCACAGTGTTGTGAACACATTGTGAACTTGTAAATCTGTTATTTCAACAATGCACCTTATCATGCCTAGAAAAGGGATGCTGGGGTTCATGTGGTTACTTCTTTAATTATCAGCATACTATTACTAGATGATGTAACATTTTCTATGTTTCTGTGCAACTCCCGAGGCATTTCCTCCGGCCATGACTTCATCTCTCTCTCTCTCTCTCTCTCTCTCTCTCTCTCTCTCTCTCTCTCTCTCTCTCTCTCTCTCTCTCTCTCTCTCTCTCCTCTCTCTCTCTCTCTCTCTCTCTCTCTCTCTCTCTCTCTCTCTCTCTCTCTCTCTCTCTCTCTCTCTCTCTCATCTCTCTCTCTCTCTCTCTCTCTGCCTCTGCACTGTTACGGTATAATACAGTAGACATTTTTCCAGTGCTGTGGGCTTTCAGGGCGTTCTGTTTGCATAAGGTGTGCGCTATGAGGTGGACGGGGTCTCTGCCCTCAGCAAAACACTGGCTGGCTAGGTTGGAGCTCCACGCCCAGCCGCTACCGCATGCAGAACCACAAGTGCACGCACAGATTCTCACAGTCACAGATTCTCACAGTCACAGCTGGTGTATTCTCTCACTCCTGAGGTCATATTCAGTGGAAATTCAGTGGAAAATGTGGCACACATTTACGATTAGAACCTCGAAGTGAACAATGGAGGGTGAATGAAAGGAAGGGAAGTTGAAAGTACATAGGTGTGTGTGTGTGTGTGTGTGTGTGTGTGTGTGTGTGTGTGTGTGTGTGTGTGTGTGTGTGTGTGTGTGTGTGTGTGTGCCTGTGCATGTGCGTGAGAGAGAGAGAGAGAGAGTGCGAGGAGAAATAGAAGTGATGGGAGTTTCTTTTGTGTTGAACTTTGAGTTTAACAGGCCTCGATCGTATCAAAGTCTGCACATTTCTAAGTCTGCACATTTCTAACTTGGGAGGTTTTATTTTGCAGTTCAACTGAGCTCTGCTGCTAAATGATGGCATATGAAAATCATTAGGACTATTTCAGTCAAATGTAAGCACTGCCCTTCTATTTCTAAACCCAGCACCTCTCTTTCATGTTTTTTCCAAGCTTAGAAATGTTGCGGGTTCCTGCAGACAAGGAGTTTGCTTCAGAACAGTGTTGAATTCGTCGACTAAAACTAAGACGAAAAATGTTCGTAGACTACCTTTTTCCACTAACGAAAACTAAATGGAAACTAAATTAAAACAAAGCTATGATGACTAAAACTAAGACTAAATATATTGACAATTTCGTCAACAAATAAAAACTAGACTAAATGTTAGGAAGGAACTAGTGTACAAAAGATCCAGTATAAGTAATTTTACACTTGGTTGCATGCTGAAAATAGACGATCTACAAGCTCACAACGTGTCACAGTTGTGGGCTTGTAGATCGGCTATTTTCAGCAAGTGTAAAAAACAGTGATTACGACGGAATACATTTTGTTCGACTAAATCAACTGTAGATTTAGTCGACTAAAACTAGACTAACACTAAAACATTCAAGGTGACTAAAATGTGACTAAAACTAAATGAAAACTACTCAAGAGACTGACTAAAATTAAAATCAAAATGTGCTGCCAAAAACAACACTGCTTCAGAAGCAGGTTGACAAGACTACAGTATGTGAGGAACATTAGAAATAGTTATAGGCTTAATTTATACTTCCTCGTAGGATGGCGCTGTACGTGTGCTGAAGATAGCTGACCTACAAGCTCACAACACAAGCTTGTACAGTAGATCTGCTATTTTCAGCTTTACGGCAAATACACTAGACATCTGTTATTCCCTGCGCTCTCTACTCAGCATTTCTTAAATGTGTTATGTGTGTATATCCAATTATATCAGCCATCTTTACTGCAGTCTGCAGTAACTTTGAGGTATGCTGGCAATGTACAAAGCACTGAAAAGAAAAACAGACCATTGGATCAAGTTAAAACAGAATAATTGGACAACAGATTAAAGGCTAAATATCCATCTGTGTATCTCATGTATACTCATGTTCAGTTTGGTACTAGACAGTAGGTTACACTGTACCAGGAAGTATGATAGAGAATACATTGCTGATTCATTTGTTCTCACGGTTAGGTTTCCAAAATCAAATAGAGAGGAATGCATCTCCATTTGGTAATTGGTAATTAAAATAAAGGTGGTACAAGTGATATTTAATTGAAAACACAAGTATAAAATGGCTCTATTCTGGTAGTAATCATTGCTATAGACTTCCCTCTCTCTCCAGCTCTTTAGTAAACAGAACATATTTTTGAGTGGTGCCTAACCGCTCCAATGAACAGCTATGTGTGTCTGTCTGTCTCTATGTACTGTAGGTACAGTATGTCCGTCCCTTTGAGTACGGACAGCTGCAACACCGCTGGATGACCTAAAGTGGCACTGTTGAGCAGTTTGGCCTACTTGAGCGCAACTTACCTCAACCAAGTTATTATATTGAAACATCTGAGTTATATGTCTATATAAATCCCGTTCCAGATATCCACTGGAACTAAATGTTTAAGTGTCCTATATATAAGTTTGAAACTCAAATTGGTTACGTCATCCACATATGTATACATATTATGTATTTTTGGTGGTGATGACATAACTATGTAAGTTTATGTAAAAAGGGTGGTTCCTGATTGGCCGAGGGACAACATCGACATAATGCCCCTCGGCCAATCAGGGATTGGTTGATGACGTAACTATGTATGTTTATGTAAAAACAGTGGTTTCTGATTGGCCAGCAAAATGCACAATCCCTGATTGGCCGAGGGTGTCACCGACATATGCAGCTGAAAACAGTACTCGCGCAGCTCTGCTCGCGCAAGTAACAAGTGGCAGACCAAATGTGACAAAATTTGACTGAGGGACTGCCATTGGATTTTTTTGAATTTTCGTTATTTCATGTCATATGAAAGCAGGGAATCATAGCTTCAAATTGACATATTGGTTGTTCAGTTTGACCCACCAGTTTTGGAGATATGGCTTATAGAGTAATGTCTTGCAGAGAAACAGCGAGTTGAGGAAACAGGCTTGAAAGGTTAACTTCTGTGGTCTCTAACATTACACCTAGCTACATGTTTGGGCATTTATTTCATATGTACGTCGATTTCAGCTCTGACATTTGTTTCAGACATGCTCTGGTATGTGAAGAGTCTGCCTGTGCTATAAACTCATTAAAGAAAAACAAAAAAAAACAGTAACAATGGCAGCTATACATATACCATTTTAAAATACAAATATCACTTAGCCTATACACAACATTTAAAATAATCAAAACTGAGTGTGAGTGTGCAGAAATTCTTCTGTATTTGAATTCTGCGATTACAGTACACAACACAAGCATGTCATAAAGACCGTCTGGTGTGAGTTTATCTACTCTCTTACTCAATGGTCTCTCAATGCCAAACCCACGCCTAAACTCTGTGAACGCATCACTTCCCAGCCAAGTATTTCCCCTAAACCGCTGTACAAATGTGCACATAGTTGTGTGCACAAGTCAAGTGAGTGTGGGTGTATATAGGCCTATGTGTGTTAGTAGCATGTCTTTGTGTGTGTGTGTGTGTGTGTGTGTGTGTGTGTGTGTGTGTGTGTGTGTGTGTGTGTGTGTGTGTGTGTGTGTGTGTGTGTGTATGTGTGTGTGTGTGTGTGTGTGTGTGTGTGTGTGTGTGTGCGACATGCATGCGTGCGTCCGCGCATGTACGTCTGTGCATGTTGGCGAGCATATGCTGAGTTCATTCATCCATTTAGAACTTAAATCAACGTTGGCGATTTTATTGTGCTCTTGGACAGACATTAAACCTCATTCCATGCCACAGGACGCCTTTGGACGCCTCCCCCTGGTGGCCGAGAGTTTATTTTTAATATATTCATTTTTCTTTTTTTTCTTTTTTATTAATCCATATTTTGAAAATTCCTCTAATCTGGTGTGCAGGTGATGATATGCACATTACATGCACAATATAATTACATTTTCTTTCTTTTATTAATAATGGGCTTGGGTGGCAACGAGGGCCAAAACTGGTGTACACCAGGTGGCACTTAAGGACGCGTTCGGAAATAGCGCACTGAGCGCACTGTGCAATGCAAACTAATAGACGAGTGTGCTCGGGTGCGGAGTTTTCCGAACGCACCCCAAAGTCACGAGGTGGGGGCTCTTTCAGGCAAAATAGGGACAGAGTTGAGAGGTCAAGGGGCAGGGGTCAAAGGTCACAGTGCCTTTGAAAGGAGCCCTAGACTGAACATGCTGTGTCAACAACACTTCATTAGGGTCAGGGAGTCACTGTGGAGTGAGACGTTGTTTCCAAAACAACAGTGCATATTCCTCCATTTGTGCTTTGATTTTTAAGCATTTAATTGACTACATAGTGAAGTGCAATATATACAGCATCAGTGTCAAAGTTATAACCCCAGGATATTTAAGGGGATATGATGTGGGTTAAACAACATAAGAATATTATTGTGATTTGGTAATGTGGCTGGACAGAAACAACACAACAACTAAAGGTGAACTGAAATGTATCGCAATTTCAGCCCAATTCAACCGCCATTCTTCCTTAACTCTTATATAGTTACCAGAGCCATATGGCATGAAATCCAAAATACAGTGAGTTGCATTATCCACTCCTTACCTTGGGTGTTTAGACAGACCCAAGTTTCACTGGGATTATTTCTTACCTACTCCTTTTATCCATCACACATACGTTTTGTTGGGATAAAGTAGACCTTTTAAGCAGTTACCATTAGTCCATTACTCATAAGAGTGTGCACCCTAGCTGTGCTCAAGCAAGGTCACAGAGGGACAGAAAGATTCCTATAATATAGGAATCTTTCTGTCTGAAAAAGTAGAGACACGTCAGAATTCTCCAGGACAGACACCCTCTCTGGCCTGCGCTTCAATGGAAACCCCGATCAACGGACTGATATGATCTAATCTGATTTGTGATGTAACAGTTCGTATTTGATTTCGTATATGTCATTGCCGTTCATATGCATATCACATGACCACTCATTTTGGGATAAGTATCCCGGGCAATAAAATATGCCAGATCTTATGATTCCATGACTTACGTGTACAGCCTGCTTATTGGACCATCAGATAACTCTCTCACGGTAATAACGCATCAGTTTACACTAGTATACAGGCTGCAAACAATACAACTCACAGCCTATGACAAAATTAATGGTTATGCTATCAGTTAATCTCAGCGTCACACAAAGAGAGTGGGGAACAACAAACAAACTGCCTGGGAGAAAGCAGAGATGGGCCAGGAAGTTCAGCTGCATTTTAAGGTCAATGGGACCAGCTCAACCATGGGCGTAGCCACGCATTCAATCCTACGTTACAATTACCTAATGGGAGATGCGGCCGGTGGACTACTGCGGGTGGCCCCTGGGGGCCAAACCGGTGCTATGACTCAGACATATCCATATAGAGTTCAGTTCACAACTTCACTATGACTCAGATATAACCAGTTGACCATAGAGTACCCACTGCAGCTACACAAATACTACTGTGTGTCATGCTGACTGGGGACAGCATGACATCAGACTCAAACAAATCAGGATCCATATAAGGAGCTCCACTTCAACCATGACTGTGAAGTTGGCCGACCGGACAAGGCTCCAAAAAGACAGAAGAGTCCAACAAGACTTGGCCAAAATAACAGTTGTATAAACATACTTGAAGACGGACACCTACGGAACAACCTACAGTATGGAACAACACCTAAAACAACGAGAAGCTGTAACAGGCCATAACCTTACTTTCCAAAGGGCCCTGGCAGCTCTCACTTAGGCTGTTACCTGTGTGTCAACCAAGGTCTAACTAACATATCACCTGCAGGCTCCCTTTTATAGGAGTGAGACATACCAAACCACATCACAGCAATTGGCAATTCAATTAACTCGCCATAAGCAAACAAAAGGCCAATGAGTTAACACACCCTTACTGAAGGTTTTACCATTTAACTTAACCATGAAATTCCGGACATCCATTCATACACAAACTATAGTTTCATCTTAAATAAGGTTCACACCAGAAAGCTTTACTGCGATTAAAACGAATCCTGCTGCGTATTGTCAGAACGTGCGCTTCGTTTGGCAGGTGTGAAGGCTCATTCGAATCCTAATGCGCATCAAAGAACCGCATTCAAACGGGGGTTTCACTTTGCTTCCAAACACACTTGATTACGATTCCGTGCAGGTGGGAATGCAATCCGCAGCAAATAAAGGAAATGAAGCAAACTATATGTGGCGGATAAGGAGCTTAACACAGTTGGAGACGGAGAAGGGATATTCATTTTACGCAGTACAAAGATGTCCCGTTAGGTTACCATGTGACGTGGTCAAATAAGGAGACGAAACCCTCATCGAAATATGAGGACGAGTACATTAATCTATTGTTTAAGGAAAGGAAACTGTCTGTCTGTCGTGCGTAAACATGGAGGGCTGTCACTTTGTGCGGGGATCCGAGTGGAGACTTTCTTCATCTTGTTTAAATATTATAAATTAAATTAAAACACATGTTTAGCTCAGCATGATTCATAAACTGTATAGCTAACATGGCATATGCATAATAATTGTAGGCTATATGGTGATCGGATCATCAATGGGACTCTGGGAGTAGCTAACTTCGGATCATTTTGCACTCCCGTCTCCGCTGTGCCTCATTCATTATGTGCCCAAAAGAACAGTGGCTGACACACACACACACACACACACACACACACACACACACACACACACACACACACACACACACACACACACACACACACACACACACACACACACACACACACACACACACACACACACACACACACACACACACACACACACACACACAGTCCAGTCCCTGACGACACACTGCACATCCATTACCCTCACGTCAAAAGTCCTAACTATTACTAGTATATTTTTTAACACCCTAGCTTTCACTATGTATTTTATGAATTGAACACATTGATAAAATTCCCTGCTCCGTTTCCTTGCTGCGCTTGACACAGCCAGTGTGAAGGCAAACCGCAGCAAATTAAATATGCAAGAATCGCACCTTCTACTTCCATTCGCATCAAGTCCACCGAAGTATTGGGTGAGAATGTGACCTAAGATTGCTCTCGAATCAACCACCCCTCCTCCTCTGCAGCACTTAATTGGCACCTTCCCAATCAACAGGAATGCCACTGCAGAGAGGAGAGGTGACTCACAACCAATTCAACTTCAAATCAATAAATACTTTTAAAACCATTAGTAGTATACTTCAGCAATGCATTTCAGTTACAGTATCAATAAATAGAACATACAATTTACAGCTTGACCCACCACTTCCAAGCCGGCTGATTGATAATGAATTGAAAACAGGTGTACCGTAGTCAAGTTTATGTCCCCAATCATTGTCTGTGTATAGAGCACAGGCTGCCCTGTGACAATGAATATAATGAGTTCCGGTCAAATACACATACATGGAGATCAACATGCCCTGATGTAATATAAATATAAATCAAATGCACATACATGAGATTTGATTTGAAACATGCAGACATTAGTGAACAGAAGACCAGGTTCCTTTGCAAGCAGGTGAGTGCATAGACACTGGTGTACTGCACCTTTAATTAAGGTCATGTGACTCTTGTCAACACAGCTGTCTACTATGATTATCATATGCTACCTGATTGGATGTTTACATCTTTCGTAATGTATTTAGTAACACTGTCAGCCTGTTTTGAATCAAGCCTGAGGAAGGTCGAAACGATTTCGGGACGTTTGGCGCTAAGTTGGCTGAAGCCGACTTCACAGCATTCAGCACGGCGCCTCGCTCGCCTGAACAGGCTGGCTGGTGCTTCTCGTGGCTCAAGTCCACTTTAGACGCACGACTCTGTCGCAGAGGCACATATACCTGCAAAGAAGCGGCAAGAAGGCGCCTATAGTCCAGCTGGTGGATGAATACAGTATGACGCTCGCGCGCGGCGTCAACTTGACACGTTGGCAAAGCGTTTCCCTTCTTTTGCCAACACGTCAACTTGCAGGGGTGCGCGAGCGTCATTTCCATCCACCAGCTGTTTAAAAACCCAGAAGAGACACCTGGGCTAGGCGTTTCTTGTGTGCTTACACCCAGACAGTTCCGCTTTGTTTCAACCAATCAGAAGAAAGTATAACCAGTGCTGGCAGCACAACTCTACACAGGTTGTGCTTATAACCACACCCCACTTCTGTGGCCAACGCGGAAGTGCCTCTTGCCTACTACAACACCTGCGGACTAGACCTAAATATATTACTCTATGGAGTAGACCGCTGTCTCAAGCGAACTTGAGCCACTACATTGGAGGCCACTACATTGCTCCAATGAGTTGGTCGGTGTGAGCTCGGCCACCGTCGCTGAGTGAATGTGGGAAGTGAGGACTGTTCGCCGCTTCACCTCCCAATGTATGAATGAATGAACCAATGTAAAGCGCTTTGAGCACTTGGAAAAGCGCTATAAAAGGCAATTCATTATTATGTCCAACGTCTCAGAATAGTAACTGAATCTGACCAGCTGGATCTGCTCTCAGTTTAGACAGGTGCTGTCAAAACATGTTACTGATCTCTCACCAGCTATTTCTGAAAACTCAGTGGTACAGAAATATAGTGTCTCTGTTCTCCATAAATGTCACACCGTCAAGCCAAACCACAACAAACATACATTCCACCGGGATTGAAAAGGGTAAGACGATTAGACGAATGAATAATATTGGTCAGGATCAAACAGCAAGCTGTGACCGTTTGCACGGTGCTTCCCATGGGCCCATGCACTTTTGTATCTGTTTTATTGAGAATGTGAGAGGAGACCTACCAGGCTCTTGACACGCAGTTTTATTTGCAGGCACTAAATCCGACTATCGCGCACATACAGAAACCATTTGAGCATAACAAAGTACAGATGACTGAGAGATTTATGTGGGTTGGCGTGTTTTTTTATGAATGACTCTCATAAGGAAATGGTAGTATGTACGCAGAACCAAACCAAAATGCCAAATGTTTTCTTCAACGCATCAGTCAGAATATAGAATGAAGTCAGTAGCACCATATAAGCAACAGTGCTGTCACTCAAACATTCATGCACGGCTACAAGCAACCATGCACAAATCGGTTGGGTCAAGAGTAAGACAACAGGCATCCATCCATACATATCTGCGTGACTCCTGATACCTCCTGACCTGTCCAGGGCCAAATTGAACACCTATAGCCAATTACTTCTAATAAGAGAAGAGAGCAGAGATTGCCATGTCTGCTGAGTCTGTATTGGGGCTCATCGTGAATTATGAGGACCAACAGTGGAATAGGCAATATAAAAAATAGAAGTCTGCACACTGATGTAGTAAAAATCTCCCAGTCAAGGCTTTATTACACTAACGTTTCGACACAAGGTCTTCTTCATTCCAGAAGACCTTGTGTCGAAACGTTAATCTATGATGAAGCCTTGACTCTGAGCATTTCACTAAATCAGTGTGCGGATTCTTCTATTTTTTTCACGTCGTTGTGAGTTATGGCCTTGTTGTTGTGTGTTGTGCATGTGAATACCACATGCAGCAAGTGTTTAAAGGACATATTAAAGCTCTGGCAAAGTCCATTCATCTGCTTCCTGAATGCAGTCTGTGTGGTGTGTGTGTGAGCGAATGCTTATAAGAGGCTACTGGTTCAAGTCTATGACTGTGATAATGGTCTGTAAAAAAGATCTGCAAATGATTTGGATGCCGTTTGATGCAGAGTACATGTGCAGTCTGTTTTAGTGGGCAGAGAGGACTAGTGTTTCAGCACAGAGACTGTAATTACAGAATGTAAGTCATGGGGAGAGCTCCGCTGATGGCCTCCGTATGTTCAGACTGGTCTGGACCCATCTCCCATTATTCAGAACAGGAGGCAGTAGACAGGCAGCTGGCCGTGAGCTATGTGGTTTTGAGTTGACAGCACACCTAAAGCCCTATTGATATAGTCGCTCACACGGCAGCGCCATGTGGTGAAAACACCCGGCATATACAATGCGTTGCAGATTTGACGTGTGGTGAGCTTGTGTAGATACATTTGTAACAATACAAGTTTCAAATTGAGCGGAACCAAGAAATTGCCTCACGGGAAACACAACCCAGCCCAACAGAGCATGACCCTCTGTGGGTCTGTTCTCAAGTTTAAATATAATATGCAATATAAAGAGAAATCATACTTGATCCTCTCTTCTGGGTCTTATCTGCTGAATATCAAGGCAGGATGCTGAATTGGGGGGCCCTTAATTCTCACTGGAATATCAGCGTTATTAACGCTACATGTGATTCTGATTATCTGTTAAATGAGTAGGCTATACCCATTGTTTTCTGTGCATAACCCGGTAGCCTGCGGGGCTCGGCTGTCATAATATACTGTAATTGCGAGGCCAACATCCTCTCGTCCCCTCCTAGAGGAGGATGTTCAGGGCTAAAGAGAGTACCAGGTGGTCCGTCAGCGACCGTGCGTTCATGGCTCCTCGGTGACTTTGAATGTATAGGTTCAGTGCGGTCGTGCTGCATGGGGACTGCATGGTTCCAGGGTTGAAGGTTCCCTATATGCACGTTTTAATTAGTTCAGCATCAGTCCTAAAGGCTGACCCGGGATTTTCATTATTTCCCAGCTGTTTCAAATTTGTCAGCGCGTCTCAATATCCTGACTTACAGTATGAAGGGAGAATAATGAATCCCTGCACCTTACGGTGAGAGCCAAATTACTTTGTTGGAAGATAGAAACGGTCGGATCAATAAACTGCATGCTGCTGGACTTCTGAAAGCTATGCGTTTATTAAAACGAGCATAGCGGGGTACATGCATCTTGACATGATGTGAACAGGCACAAATGTGCAGTAGACTACAGAACTCGCTGGGGAGTCCTAATTAGAATGTTTAAGACTGGGAAATGCTTGATCTCTTCTTTGAAGAAGAAAAAAAGAGGAAACAGGAAAAAGTCTGTGGACTAAAAGAGGCATCATAAAATGGTATAAACAGAGATTGTAATTATGCTTTGTTGTCAATAAACATCAGTAAACGCATCCCTTCACTTACCCTGCAGTGCTCTCTGTAAAATGGTAGGGAGATAGCAAACAGCTGCCGAGCTCAGTCTATAAATATACACCAGCTCTCAGTACTTTTCTAAATGTCCCGTGTCCATGGTAATGCACCACAATATGGCAATCCCTTTTGGACAAGGTGCATGGGAATTAAAGTATGGTGTATTTTTGGGATATCATCATGTTGGATGTAGGGGAGGTAATTAGGGGGTGTTCCCTCTCAAGAGGAACATAATGGCCCCTGAGGAAAGTGGACTTCACTTGCATATACAGTAACTGTGTGATTGTAACTGAAACCGTCACAACATAGCCTACATTGAACATTTATTTTTATTCAACTACCTAACTTGTTGCTAGCCTTCTATAAAAGTCCAAACTTCCCTGGAAGGAGGATGCTGAAGTTAATTACAAATACATTTTCCACTAACACGGGGGTTTACAGTCTGAACTGGCAACCACCTATTCAGGGGCAGGTCCATGTTGCTCCGTCGCCAAGAGAGAGCCCGGAGGCTGAGGTCTGTGTGTGGACATTTCTGGGAAAGCCTCCACAGTTCAGGCTGGCCAGCGAGTGCAAGGGACGAATCTTCCTTTACAGACGCTCAGTTACAGGGTTTCTAGCTGAATTCCGACAAAGACCTCTCTAGCCTGCGTAAAGTTCCATTGTTTTTGTGAATAAGTGCTTCTTTTTTTTTTACCGTAAAAAGATCATACTGTCTGTTGGAAATAAACGTTGCTCTACATTCACTGATAGGATGGGGTATCATCAACCTGATTGGATATGTGATGCTGTAGTAAGACTTGATTGTCTTCCATTTTAATTATTCCCCCCCCCCCCCCCCCCTCTGCGCTCAATTATTCTCATCAGAATTCTGGATGTTTTGGAGACGGTGGAGGAATACAATCTGTAACGTGAGTGTTGCTGTATATCTCCGTTAACACGTTTCCTCTCTTTACGCGCTCTCCGCGTCAGTAAAGTTTGGAGCAGACTGTTACAAGTGGATTTTTGTCTGCTGCCTGCAGGCATGCTCTGAAACAAACCAATGCGCACAGACGCTCAAATGCACTAAAAGACGCACCGAGATCCCAGGTTCACCACTGGATCTTTCTTTTTTTTTCCCCCTTTGAGTTATCGGACATCTAACTAAAGTATGCGGGGAGCGTTTGCACTTGGTTTCGCTCTGATATGCCTGTTAACATGGACAGGTGAGGCAGACAAGCAGGGTCAGGGTCACCTACGACGCATGTCCTTGCGCCTACGCGCGAAGAGGGGACGTCTCCTCCAGCCGGGCGCAGCGGGCAGGGAACGCTTCGTTAACGGCGGCGCACGTCCCGGGGCAGCGTCGGCTGTCTCCGTGCTCAGCCCCAAAGAGGCAGACGGGGTGCAGGCGGACGAGGGCCCTGCGCCCGCTGTAAGGACGAGATATGTACAGGGAAAGGGAGCAGGACGTCCCCGGGCAATGGCGGGGAGAGGAATAGCTGGACAGGGCGCAGGCACGATGCCCCAAAATGACGAGGGCACTCCCGGGGCGAGAGCCATGAGGGTCGCCCGAATGCCAAGCAGCGCTGGCTCGCCGAACCTGCTGGCGAGCTTTGCGGGGAAAAACCGCGTCCTGGTGATTTCGGCGCCTCACGACTCGGACGGCTACTATCGGCTAATGATGACTCTTCTGAAACCCGACGTGTACTGCGAACTGGCAGAGAGGCACGTGCATCAAGTCGTCATGTTCCACCAGGAGGGGGAGATGGGGGGCAAGGTGAGGAGGGTTACCCCAGAGGGCAAGGTGATGGAGGAGCCGCTGGACACCGCCCTCATCCCGAGACTCATGAGTTTCCTCAAGTTGGAGAAAGGTAATGAATGGTAGAAAATGTACAAGTTTCGGAGAAATATATAATTGATTGACACCGATTAATCTACATTACAGAATCTTTGCAAACACGTTCCGTGATCACAACAAACACGTGTATTGTGATCCCAGAACTCTATGTGTTATTCCAAATGGCATTCCTTTCCAAAACTAACTTAATCTGTTTAAGATTCTAAATGGTACAGAAACATGCATCACACCCATTTAACCTTTCATTGCTGTCTTCTGATCTCCTGCACCCGGACAGGCAAATTTGGGATGGTGTTGCTGAAGAAGACTTTGCAGGTGGAGGAGCGATATCCTTACCCCGTGAGGCTGGAGGCCATGTACGAGGTGATCGACCAGTCCCCCATGCGTAAGCTGGAGAAGATGCGGCAGAAAGGCTTCGTCCAGAAGTGCAAAGGGGCAGGTGTGGAGGGGCAGGTGGAAGAGGGTACGGTCACGGCAGGTGAGAGGGACACATGCCAAGCATCAATGTCATTTCTATCTGTGCCAGAGGAAAGCCACTAAGGCAGTGAGTCCCACACCCTTTCAAGGTTGTTGTGGTAAAAAAAATTTTTTTAAATAAAATGATTGAGAACAGTTTAACATTATGATATTTAGAATACTAGACCTGTACGTGCCCGTCGCAGTCGGCCACCGGCAGACTTGGGAACGATGCAACTGGCGAACCTAATGATATACATGTCATAGCACCCCCACATGGAGATCTGTGTATGTGCCTGTGTGTGAAGACTACAAACTGAAAAGTGTATTTTGGTAATCAATTCGGCCCACTGGCAGAGCCTGATTGGTTGAGCCTCAATTAGCTGAGGCAGAGGCAATTGCACAGGTGAAAGGAGTTGGCCTCATTAGGCCCACTGGCAGAGCCTGGCCCAGGTGAAAGGAGTTGGCCTCATTAGGCCCACTGGCAGAGCCTTTTGTGGTGGTTCTGGAGAAGCGTGGGTCCGACCGACTCGATACCGTGCACTGCACTCCCTGTGGGGGTGTGGAACGCGTGTGTTGAATTTGAAGTCGGTGGGTCAAACGGTTCTCGAGTTACGTGCATTACAACCGTACACACACGCACACATGCACGTACGCACACAGAGACGTGGCGCATTTATAGTAGGTTTGAACTCCAATCATTCATATTACATTATGATGATGATGATGATGAAATCAGAACAGAACAGTGAGCATGACGCTTTTAGAATTAAACAATAATATTCTCTTACTTTCTTATCCCCTCTCAATTTTACATTTACATGCACAAAACATAAACAACAACATTACATACCGGTATTTACAGTTAACTAAAGACCTCTCTCTCTCTCTCTCTCTCGTTTCGACATCCTAACAGGAGGGCCAGTAGACACACCAGTAGAGAGGAAACCAGACAGAAAGGAGGTCATAAGGAAACCAGTCAGGAGACCTACACAGACTACAACAGCAACCACTGCTGCCTCCACCACCACCACAACGACAAGGCCAACCACAACGTCAAGGCCAACCACAACGACAACCCAAGCAACCACCACCACCACCAGACCAACAACCACCAGACCAACAACCACAACTAAAGCTACCACCACTACAACCAGAAGAAGCAGCACCACAAAGCGCCCCACCACTAGACCTACCACCACCACCACCACCCAGAGACCTACCAAGGCCCACACCACGGCTCACTGGCTCCCAGCCCCCAGGACCACCAGTGACAGGGAGAGGCTCCAACCCAAGACCACACCGTCTGGAGATAACCGCACTGACAAAGAGAACAGAGAGCCCCAGAGCCGCAAGCAGGCCGGCCTGGTGCCCACCACACATAAACCCACCAAGGCCAAACCTTCCAAGAAGAAAAATGGACTTGAAAAGGTGATTCAGTACACTTTATAGTAAAGTGTAAAATTTAGTTTTTTTCCCTTTTTCCGTCTTTTATTGTCACATAATACAGATGTAGCAACATTACAGAGGGGTAAATTCTCGTTCTTATAGACTCCTCGACAGTGTGACAATGATACAAATCCAATAAGAATAGAAAAAAGAATAGAGTAACTAAAAACAAACATAAAATGCAAATACCGGTATGTGGCTGCAGTACACATTTTGTAAATTCTTCTCTCACGAGTCCTATATGTATATACAGTATTTATGTATATATTAGGGATGTGACCAAATAGGTTCTAAACAAGAAAGCATTTTTATAGTTGTTACTTGTTGCACAGAAATGAAGTACTTTTACCTGAAAGTTTTGTGTTTAAATATCGTGAAAATTCGTAATGCGAACATAATATCGTGATTGTGAGTTGAGTGAATCGTTCGAGATTTCTTGTTTGGGACTAATAACTAGATGGCTTGATGGTGCATCATTTCCGTCCTTAGAGACCTGCTCTAAAACGGCACACAGATAACGTAAAATAATTGATCATGGCAGAAATGAATAAGCGATCTGTTTTTATGACCTTCTTCTTTGCCACACCCCTCGTGTGCAGGTGCTGACAAACGAGTACGAAGACAAGATTGACTTGGGTAAGCCCACGGTCACTGAGCCCGAGGACACAGACCCCTACGTCGACCTGAGCCCTGCCAAGAGGGCCAAGGGCAAGCACGACAAACACGACAAGAAGAAAAAGAAGAATGACAAGGCCGCCAAAAAGGCAGAGAGGAGAGGCGGGAAGGCGGGGAAGGAGGGGAAGAATGGTGGAAAGAAAAACGGGAAGAAGCCGACGAAGCACCAGGAGAAAGAGGAGTACCTGAAGCCCACTAAGAAGCCGCCTCCTCCCAAGGGCTCTCTGGCCTCCTTCCTGGAGTACTTTGAGAGCAGGAGACGGCTGCTGGTGAGAACATGACATCACACTCGTTCTTGTACAACATTAACTACCAAGGGGTGGAAAGTAACTCTTTGTCTAGTGTAAAATATTGGCTAGATTTATCCATTTTGTCTGACCAGTTTGGACCTTTTTTTTGTACATTCTAAAACCAGTCATTTTACTTCCACTTATTGTATGTAGATGTCTGATGGCATATTGTACTCAACTACTTTAGGAAATTCAAGCATTACAGAGTCGTACAATTATGCTGTCATATAGTAGCACAATCAGGAGGAGATTCCATTGAAGTTTGCCTTTTTATCTTTGAGAAACCTTTCTCAAAGAAAATAACTCACTGCAGAGAGTGAACTCACTGACTTGGAGAGGGAGTGGTTACTTAAAATGATTACGGTCAAGATGCCACACTGGCCCTTTTATGATCATATTACGTAACTAAGTAACTGCTGCTCAGCGTAGTTTTCAAAAAGTTACTTTCATACATTTGATTGATTCGTTTTCAACACAATTGATCTTAATTCTACTTGGGTTACCGTTAAATACAGAGCAGAGTTAGCAGACTGACATTCACTCTTACATAATTATGCTCTAATGATACATCATCCACGGATCGACAGATGATGTATTTTGTAGCAGGAAAGATCAAGTTTGTTAAAGGACAACTTTAGTTTTTTTCAACCAAGGTTCATGTTTTAGGTTGTTATTAGAGAAAGTAAAAGATGAGTGTTTCTTTTTTTTTTCAAAATATGATGGCGATTCAGTAGATCCTGTGATCTTCTGTGGCCAGATGTAATTCATTGGGGTCTAGTAGGACTATAGTAAATAATAGAAAAAGAAATCGCCATAATATATTGTAAAAAAATAGATATTTAGCCCCATGCTCAAATGCCCCCGCCTCCCTGTCAAAAACAGCTAAAATCCCTGAAACGAAAGAAAGCAGCAAATGAAAAAAAAAAAAAATACACTCATCTTTTACTTTCTCTAATAATAACCTAAAACATGAAGCTTGGTTGAAAAAAACGAAAGTTGTCCATCAATTCACTGACAGCTTGCTGTGAACGAGCTTCACTGACAGCTCATCACGGTTCAAGGTTGTGCTTTATTGTTACATCTTGTGTACAGGTACAGAAGAGCAAAAACTTACGTCACAGAATTGGCAGTAAAATAAACAAACTTGACCCTTCCGGCTACAAAAATACTTCAGTCCAGATCCCTGGACTGTTCTATCAGAACAAGGTTCAGATCCTCTGCACGGCAGTCTGCAGACACAGAGTATATGGCAGTGTTTTGCAGCCCGGTCTAGATTCTTATCACAGCGGTGCTCAGGGTGGGGTGGGAAAACATGATGGCCCCCATCCTCTCCCCGCAGCAATGTAAACAACGCCACATCCGCAAGAACACACCGCCAAATGTGTGCACGTACCGTATATGCATGCACATATTTTGAATTTATGTAATAGCGTAAATGAAAAACACCCGCACACAGGTACACAGCAAAATCCGGAGTGTTCATTTAAAGTTTTCTCTTTTCTCACGTCTTTCTCTGTTCGAATGCCACCCCTACACCCCTCCAGCTGATCACCTCTCCCGGTGAAGACGGCGATATGTACGCGCAGCAGAGAGACGAGTACCTGGAGACGGTGTGTGAGATGGCCATCAGAAAGGTGACCATCATCACCATCTTTGGCTCGCTCACAAACTCCACCATGAAGATAGACCACTACCAGCTGGGTATGTGGCTAACACAACATGTTCTGTTGTACTCTCCTCTCCTCAAACTACTATCTAATATTAAGAATTGCATCATGTTGATCACTGTCTATACAAACACTCCACAATGGTCTTATCCCATTCTGACCTGAGATCAGATTCTAAAAATGTCTTCTATATCCTGACAGTTTTCTGAAAAAGCTATGTTTCTATGTCAGTCGTTCTTCGATTTTTCAAAAATAGCAGACCTACAAGCTCATAGCACGCCACCGAGTGGCCCGCTATGAGCTTGTAGGTCTGCTTGTAGATCTGCTATTTTTCAATAGCTAAAGCATAACATAATGCTAACACCAACACAGATTAAGGGGAATCCTTTTCACTACTTGATACACTGCTGCAAAGTTCAAATCTAGTTCAGTGGCAACTTAATCCAAATGCTGCTGGTGAAAGGGGAAAAGGCTCTGTTGGTGTCATTTAGCACCTCTCCTGTCCTGTCCTTACTTCACCTTCCTATGCAAGAAGAATTCCAGGTGGCCGTGTGAACACCTGCATTCAAACCCTTGTTTTAGTCAAGGCACAATTGTAACTACCTGAGTTTAATAATAATCCCTGGCACACTGATTAAAACAGTGTGTGTACGCACTGACTAGGGCTTTCACTTCTAGTGATTTTTACTAGTTTATTAGTCGACTAGTTGTTTAACTAGGCCTACCTATTATGTAAAAATTATAATATTTGTACATTTAAAAACTGTACATTGGTGACTAAAACTATAATCTATCTGATCTTGAGGCCTACAAAAACGGGAGGAAAAAAAAGAAATATATATATAGTTTTCCTTTCAACTAGTACCAGCAAGGTCAACTAGTGGGTTTACTAGTCGACTAGTTGAATAGTCGACTAGTGCCGCGCGAGCACACAAACACACACACACACACACACACACACACACACACACACACACACACACACACACACACCCTCACACACACACACACACACGTATGGGGGGGTGGGAGTACATACCTTTTTAGCTGATCATCCCAGACATGGAGTTAAGTGTGCTTCCTGCGTAGCGATGGATACTCTGTAGACGATTAGTTCATCACTCCCACACATGTGGTCTCTCAACACCCGGCCTAAAACATGCACGGACACACGCACGCACACACACACACACACACACACACACACACACAGACAGACACTCGATTACATCACTATACAATTATTAAGGCTTTTAGAGTCTCCCTTTCATTAAAATTACCTCAAGCTGCTAATAGAGAGGGAGCTAAACCTCTGCCCTTTTATATGAGGACATGCTTTGTCATTTTGTGCTTGGCGGCGTTGTATTTTCAGATATTTTACAGTCTTCTCAGTCCCTGGGCCTTGGCGGCGTTGTGTATTTTGAGATATTTTACAGTCCCTGGGCCTTGGTTAGCGTGTGTTAATTTCAGGATACACAAACCCACTTTGTAAAACTTTATTAGTCTGTCACTCCACATGACAACAGGCTTCTATCCAGATGGAATGCTGGAAAGGGCTCTGAGGTGAGGTCATGCACGCACACGTGCACGCACACACACACACACACACACACACACACATCCTCACCCATAGTTAGAGTCTAACGCTGGTTACACTTTTATTCCACTCACTAGCTGTGTGTGTGTGTGTGTGTGAGCGTGCGTGCGTGCGTGCGTGAGCGTGCGTGCACAAACAACTGGTTCTTTCAGTCCTGTATGATGGAAAATGAATTTCCCATTTTTGGATGACCCAACCTAAAGTAACTGAGTTCTAACATGGTAGACATTGTGTGCATATAGTAGGCTACTGTGTGTGTTTATGTTTATGTTGTGTTGTCGTCACCACCGCCTGCTCTACTGTTGTCCGGCACGTGCCGGGGCTTTCCTGACATTTCCTCACAACATACTGTATGTTCCATGGGAAATGTGTGCGTGCTTTTTTTTGTACCATGCATCTATGGGTGATGTGTGCGAATGTGTGCCAGTGCATCAGTCAGTGTGTGTCTTGGTGTTTTTGCAACCGTGTGTGTGCGTGTGTGTGTGTGTGTGTGCGCGCGCGCGCGCGTGTGTGCGTGCGTGCACAGGCAGCGTGATTAAAGGCTTCGGCTGCGGCCTGTGTATAAATGCTAGCTTCAGACTCTGGTCTAAGCCATCAGACTATGCCAGATCACAGCCGGTGAATAAAAGCTTGTCTTTAGTGAGTCTCTAGTGTGTCCCTGCAAGCTGACATGCTGCTCCTCATTGTCAAGCCTATAGTTCTCAGCCTCGTTAGAGGGGGTTTTAAGATTAAATTCAAAGGGACGTTCTTCCAAATGTGGCCAAAAAAGAAAAGAAAAAGAAGCCAACCTTTTGGCTCTAAAATGTGATGACCCGTCACGTCATTGTGGTCATAAATCATCTCCCGATTATGGAGTCTTAGTTACTGTTGCTGCACACATGTCACGGCTGATTTCTGAGAACAAAAGCTCAAATTAAAAAATTTATGGGGACACAGATGGAATGAGATGATTTTGTCTTCTGTTCTCTTCGTGTGTGTGTGTGTGTGTGTGTGTGTGTGTGTGTGTGTGTGTGTCTGTGTGTCTGTGTGTCTGTGTGTCTGTGTGTCTGTGTGTGTGTGTGTGTGTGTGTGTGTGTGTGTGTGTGTGTGTGTGCGTGCGTGCGTGCGTGCGTGCGTGCGTGCGTGCGTGCGTGCGTGCGTGCGTGCGTGCGTGCGTGCGTGCGTGCGTGCGTGCGTGTGCGTGCGCGCGTGTGCATTTGTTTGTATGTACAGTAGATGTATGCGTGCCTGCATGTGTTCGGACAGAAAATTGCGTAACATTGCATATATGTTTGGTAATTAAAAACATGAAAAGGAAGCAGGACGTCCCACTCCCTATTGTGCTACAAAGACAGTGAGAAAGCTTCAACATCCAACAGAACAGACACAACCATTTGTTCTTAACACGGTTCTTAATCTTAACCCACCATTTCAAATGAGTATTAAACATCCAATACATATATATATATATATATGAAACATAGACCTTCTTGTACAAAATGTGACCAATGGGCTCTCCCGATCTGCAGAGAATGACAAAACCATGAAGGGCCTTCGTCAGGAAGATCTGGTGAACCAGGACCTGATCACTGAGCTGAGGAAGGAGTTCGGCATGACCCACAATGACTTCTACATGGCCCTCACTGACACAGACATGAGAGTCAAGGTGAGTCTTGATCTGCAGCAGTTATGCTGGTCTGCCTGCTTGTCCCGGTGTGTGTGTGTGTGTGTGTGCGTGTGTGTGTGTGTGTGTGCGTGCGTGAAAATATTATTCTCAATCAAATCTAAAACCTCACAACGTGTCGCTGTAGATCTGCTATTTTCAAATAGACGATGTAAAGTGGTAAAACACAGCCGAGTTGCTTTTTTTTTAGCTTGTTTTTATAGACCTGCCCCGCTTGTTTCTGTTTGCATAATCTGGCAACACTGGTCTCAGCAGCAACACAGCAACCAAGACTGTAATAGCAAGACATGCCATCTCCGGTTTACATCCCGTATCTGTGTGAAGTAGGTGGACGCATTTTTAGGAGACCATTTGTAGGATTTGTGTACCATGTCGCCTCTCGTGGCTCCAATCAGGTTGGACTATCTTCCTAAATTAACACTCTTTCCAAGAGGAAGAGGGAGTGATGCCCACATTTCACGCAAAGGCTCATGGGACACTGGAAACAGGTGGATAGTCCGTGTCGTCACTGTTTGTCGGAGTGCCTAGCCAAGCCGGAGGCGCCGGGGAGGAATCAAATCCCAGTCTCCACAGGACGCCCCCTCCAACGATAATTTGTAGCTAGACCTTTCAAATCAATCTATAAAAATACCGTAAAACGTACAAAAACAGTGCAGTGGAATGTTCGCCTATCTCCAGTCATTCTCAGGTTTCTTTGAGACGATTATAATTCTGCACTGACATGAATGGTATTCAAAGGCTTTGGGAAATGCACATAAGTCATGTCAACTATTATACCGTGAGTCATAGTCAATGGGCTAAGAATAGACCAAGATTAACTAGACCAGGGGTTCTCAAACTGTGTACCCAGGTAGGTACCCCTTTTTAGAGGGGAGAGTTCATTCCAAGTACCCCCTCATCCTCGCAACACTTATAAGCATACTACAACCACAACCAACCTCACTTTGAGAACCGTGGCACTAGACCACAGGTCTAGTGCCACGGTTGTTCTTAAATGGTTCTTAAATACCCTCCTTCACACACTCCATCCTTCCCTTCTTAGCTAAACATAGACCTAGATGTAACTAGACCACCAGCATGGTCCTTGAATGCTGTTCTTTACATGCTGTAGTCAATACTTCCATTAGAACGTTCTGCCCTTTTTTTTCCACCCACACCTACTACTCTCTGGAGGTGGGATCCCTGTCATGTCCACTGACCTGTCCTTGTACTGTCAACATCCTGCCTTGACCAAACACTGTTTTAATTCACACAACATGACGTTTCTTGCCCAACAGCTGTGTGTGTGTGTGTGTGTGTGTGTGTGTGTGTGTGTGTGTGTGTGTGTGTGTGTGTGTGTGTGTGTGTGTGTGTGTGTGTGTGTGTGTGTGTGTGTGTCTGTGTGTGTGCGTGCCAGGGTAAATCAGCAAGCTGTTTTCAGGCAGATTTAACAAAGACACCAGTGTTCATGCTGCTGCTGACAGAAATACTGGGAAGTCTATGAAACTATACAGGGCACTGGGTGTGGGTACGGCAGAGAGAGAGAGAGAGAGAGAGAGAGAGAGAGAGAGAGAGAGAGAGCAACGGGGAGAGACGTGAAGGTGTGAATTAATTGAAAGCACCTACGCAGCGGAATCAGCACAATTGCAAATTGTGGCTGTAAATGTATGTTTTTGTGCGAGTTTGGCAACGGAATATTCACATATTTATGACACAATGTTCATGCTGTGGTTGCTTAAAGCACAGGCTATTTCATAAATCAAATTCGACGTTATATTGCGTTACGTTGAACCCAGTGCCTCTCTACTTCCCAGAAGAGAATGAATTATGAAGAATGCATGGGAAAGTGGCAAAGACACACCACATTTACTTTACTTTACTTAAATACTTTCACAACATTTCGCAGGAGTAGAATTCGAGCTCATTTCTTTATCCACTGTGGCATTCCCAGGGTTTATTTCACAATTTAACAACGCTGCTTCATCTTTCAATAAACTCTTGGCATGACCGACCTCCCCCCATCCCTAATTCTCCCGACAGCAAGCCTACGAGGTTCCCATCGCCATGAAGGCCGTGTTCGACTACATCGATACCTTCTCCTCTCGCATCCGAGAGATGGAGCAGCAGAAACGAGACGGAGTGGTCTGCAAAAAAGAGGACAAGCCCAGGTCACTGGAGAACTTCCTGTCCAGGTAGGACACACTAATAATAATAATAAATAATTGCATTTTTATAGCGCTTTTCCAAGTGCTCAAAGCGCTTTACAATGGTTCATTCATTCATACATTGGGAGGTGAAGCAGCGAACAGTCGACGCCAGCGTCCTCACTAGCAACTAGCTAATTTAAAGGATACCTCATGTCTTCATGACTCAGATCGGTTGAATAGAGGCAGTTTGAAAGAAACGTCGCTGTGTGTTGATATCAACATGTTTCTTCTCCCATCAAAGATATGCTCCTCGACTCAGGAGGACCTCAGTTTACAACATTCTTTATAGGCTTCCCTCTGTGTGTGTGTGTGTGTGTGTGTGTGTGTGTGTGTGTGTGTGTGTGTGTGTGTGTGTGTGTGTGTGTGTGTGTGTGTGTGTACGTGTGTCCGCATGCACGCCACCCTCATGAGCATGTGCGCTAAAAGCAGCACAGCCATAGCCACTCTTCTGGGTTGAATCACTTGCTCTCCCTATACTTTCCCTCAGATCTCTAAAACAGACAGAATTGTTTCCATGGAAACCAGAATTCCAGTTTGACGACAGTGCGGAGATCTGGCAGGGTTTTTTTTTACCATAATTCCCGGGGCTGTCACCCGTCTGTCTGGCACCGACGGGACGGGAGCGCATATATCGGTCTCTCTGGGAACGACCGTTGTACGTCTGTCGTGCGGAGGTTTCACTGATGTCATGCCACTTATATAGGATCGTTCAAAATGCTCCCCTAATTGCAGGTTCCGATGGAGGCGTCGTCTGTTTCTGATCTCCGCCCCCAACGACGAGGAGTGGGCCTACCAGCAGCAGCTCTACGCCATGTCCAGCCAGGCCTGTAACCTGGGTGAGCCAATCAGATCCAAACAAGCAGTCAATCTGACTTACTGGCTGAATGCAGCCCCATCTTTCTTTCGCCCCAGGATAGACTTATTTTGGTTAGTTAGTTAATCGAACTAATCGATTTAACCCGATTTCATGTACAGAAATCACACCTGTATGAAGTGAGGGGCGGTCTTACATCATCTCATTCTGGCCAATCACAATGTGTGCCCTCACTTTTCCGTCTCCAGCCAATCAAATCATCGCTATGGGGTGATCAGCCTATCAAATCATCGCTATTATTCACACAGACACACAAAGCTGGGCATAGGAGGGGCTAGCGCCCCTCAAAAATGTATCATGGCTGGACTAAGAAAAATGCCCATAGGAGCTGCATGACCTAAACACCCAACAGGAAGTCAGCAATTTTGAGTTTATTGTGGCATTTTATGCCATTTAAGTGGTGTAGTGGGCAGTTACAGTTCACCACCAAACCAGGACGTTTGGTGGTGAACTGTAAACTGCCCACCACTTAACTGCACCTGCCATTTTCCAAGTAGAAAATGATGTCATTTTCTTAAAGGCACAGCACACGCAAAATGTACTTATCATTAATCTTTTACCATAGCAACCACTGTTTACCACAACAACCACCGGTTTCCCCTTGGCAACCACCACTTCTACAACAGTGACCGCCTATTATACGAATATGTTTTTAAAGCTTACAAGCTTGAAGCTCACAACGCATGACAATAGAATAATCACTAAGAAGATAATTGATTGTTTGACAGCCCTAGTCTGTACTCCTCTTCATCATTCATTCAGCCTACATGTGGAAAAGCAAAGCAGAAGACTCTCACACATTCCATTGTCTATGTGGATTAAGAAACAATCATATTGTGATATTTCACAGTGACCTTAGATTTACCCAGGCGTAAGGCTGTGTCCTCTCAGAGAAATCCAAAACATTAGTCCAACCACTTATAAATATATGTTAATGGCTCCACTTCAGGGAGAGTTTGATCTCAAGGAATGTTTCTGTTTACAGCATTTCTCCGGATACTTTCAGGAACTGTGTGTGAGTGCATGTCACCGTTTGCCTATGAATGTGTTGCTGTGAATGTGCATGTATCCCTGGCCTAGTGTACGCTGTGTTTGTGAGTGTGAGTGTGCGCATGCATGTGCATGCGTGCGTGTGTGAAAATGCAATGCGGAGAGATCCAGATGACAGTACTGGCACATGGCTGCTCTGTCTGGGTATAACAAGCTCTTTCCTTCACTGACAATAGACTTTGCAGCCTGCCAATTAGTCAACTTTTCCACAGTTTGACTCAAATATAACTCCCAAACATGTCTTATTCATCTAAACTTCACAAATCTCAAGGATTGTACTTGTCTGAATGGTTTATGTTACATACACTTAGTGTACTGCAACAAAACTGCCCATCCAGTAATGTTGTCATCTGTATTCAGTCCCGTTCCTGCTGCAGACAAAGTTTTTATTTCTTTTACCAAACGTGTATTCATTACCATGGACTATTGTAGGGAAATATGAGTGTTCAACTGTTCATTACAAGTATGACTGCTCTCATGCAATTATTCCGCTGTTGTACTACTCATTGGGACCCTGGCATGGGTGTTTTTCTATATTATGTGGCCGTAGTTGGGTCACATAACAGTCAGGTCTTAGCCTTGCTTATCATCACATCCCAGACCAGAGGCGATGTGGACCGTTTCCCGTCCTGTGTAGCTCTTGGCTGGGAATAGTCCCAGGGCTGTACCCTCCCTCTCTGTCCCAAACAAAGGCCTGTCCTGCTGACTGGGCCACAGTCCTGGAAGGTTTGATCTGGGTATTATTCAGCACTTGGCTCTCACCTATAGGCAAGCCAGTGTTCTTGTGTGGTTGTTGTGGGTTCGCCCTCCTCGTGAGGAAAGCATTCTTTGGCTGGGCTCTCCAGAGTCCAAGATCACCACATTCACCCATTGAATTACCTGGAAACCACCGCTAGGATGGTTCCAATAATAAACAGGCACCGTTTAAAATCAAGCTAGGGATCAACAGAAGGATGGATGGATAAGAAACAGGTGGTCGGCGTACTGTACAGTATATATAGCATCGGCACAATTGTTTTTTCTTTATCTTTCAAAGACATTTAGTTATCTGTGTCTTGTCTTGTATATAACTGGCATTTCCATGGTAACCCAGGTCTGAGACACATTTCCATCCTGAAGCTGGTCGGCACAGAGGCTGCAGATATGGGCGGAGTATTGGAACTCTATCCAATCAACGGTAAGTAGATTAGGACTTGGCTAGAACAAGCATAAACATGCCTTTGCATGTCTGCCCCGCACACACGCACGCACGCACGAGTGTGGTACTATATTGACATACTGTGGCTTTGCTTAACTACTAAGATCAAAAGCCACAGAGTTCATAAAGTATTTATACAAGTCATACATACCTGCAGCCCTCCACTCTGAACCGAATCCCCCTGCTTGGGCCCCAACCCCTGAGTCTCTACATCCCAGTCCCCTCCCTTCATCACTATTCTCACCATGTTGCCCGAGGAACTGAATGTTTGATCATCTCAGGGAGCCAACCTCAACTGTACACAGACGGACCATTTGCATACAGTCTCACAGCTGCGTAAGCATGCATAATACTGCTGTGGTTTGGGGGTGTCAACGTGGAAATGTGACAGTTATCCCTTTCATTTCAAATGTCCTGGTAGAGATTACCTTTGGGAGCTCTTAACCAAGAAAGGCGTTGTCTTTTTTACTGTGGAGAGATTCAGGCTTACGCAAGAGGGTAGAAGCTAGAGTTTTCTCATGACACTTAAATACTGGATTAAGCTAACAGTTCAAATAGCCTAGACTTGGTCATCCATATGTATCTTTTTAACAAGGACATCCCTAATTCCATACCTCTGCCCCCATCAGGCAGTGCCACCGTGGAGCGCGAGGGTCTATCAGCCCCCCTGGTGAAGGACATCAGAAACTACTTCCAGATCAGCCCAGAGTACTTCTCCATGCTGCTGGTGGGGAAGGACGGCAACGTGAAGTCCTGGTACCCCTCGCCCATGTGGTCCATGGCCAACATCTACGACCTGGTGGACTCCATGCAGCTGCGCAGGCAGGAGATGGCCATCCAGCAGTCGCTGGGCATGCGCTGCCCGGAGGACGAGTACGGCGGCTACGGTTACCACCAGCACGGCTACGAACACGGTTACCAGGACGGTTATCACCAGGGCTACGGTTACTAGTCGTGTGTGCTCGTTCTGTGCCGGAGAAGGTGTTCATTTGACCCATGACCCCTTAAAAGGCGGTGGTTGGCTCAGTGGGGGGTGAAAGCCCCCAGAGAACATTGTAGCACTTAATGGAGGTCTCAGTTTCGCTGCTGTTACCTTGTCTAGTTCTTTCAGAGCTAGTGTTATGTCGAAAGAGAACGGTGAGCTTTTTAATGGCAACTATTTGGTCAGAAAATGTCAAGGGTTCAGGGATCCTGTTCTTCTCACGTCTCAACTTTTCCAACGCACAGCCTTTTGCACGTCTCATTATTCATCTCCTTCACTTGCCCTTCAGGCCAAATTTCCATTCTCACCTTATCCTTAAAGGAATAGTTCGCCCCTAAACGGATAATTCTGTCCTCTACACACGCTCATCGTGCCAGTTGTAGGTTTCTTAGTCGGCACAACACACACAAGGAGTTTCATAGCTAAACTTAATTTCAACATTCTCAATAAGATTGATTGAAGTCAAACCCATGTGTTCACGCTCTGCTCGATAAGAACACAAACTATGCCACATTTAGAGTCCAACGCTACGGAAAGAGCTCAATGAGGCCTGGATGTATTGTGTACAAGCAATATAATTTGTTTTAAACATTGGCTGTTTTAGTGCGATTATTTGGTTCAGGAGACTTGGATTATGCTGTGGAATAATTTAACGGTCATTCCTGGCCATTTCTGTAACTATGAACTGGTCACCATTGACGTCAATTACGGTATTTTGGCGAAGCCTTCTAGTTATTCTGGCAAAGTCCTTGTGTGTCGTGTGTGGACAATGAAACCATATCCATGTTTCAACTGGCATAAGTAATTAATGACGCAGAATATTCATATTTGTGGGTGAAGTATTGCTTTAAGAACTTTTATTTTTGTAGATAATGGGCTAAAATAAGTAATACATGTATTTATTGGACATCTGTTGCATTCAAGGTACAGCTATCCATTACCATGTTGAAAGAAGATGAAATGTTACTTCTCTTTTGTAAAGTTCCTGTTGCTATACACTGTTCTTATTTATACTCTGACCAATAAAACTTGTGTTTACTACCAGTAACCGCTTCTGAACTGGTTATTAACTATCCATAAAATATCACTATTAATGGCAACAATTCTCACATCAAGTAGTTGCTGACTTTGAGGATCTTCTGTGTAACATTGCCACCTAGTGGCCTGCCATGGTGAATGACACCTCCAACTGCAACACATGTTGATGGGGACATATGAACTTTCACAGACATGTTTGACATTTCATTATTCATCATTTAGCAATGAATGTATCTGCAGTCTGTATATTAATTATTTCTATAATGAATGTATCTGCAGTATGTACATTCATTATCCCTATAATGAATGTATCCGCAGTATGTAGATTAATTGCATTATAATTAACCCTATAATGGGGGGTTTTCAATGTTTGTCACGTTCTTGAGCCAATAAACTATTGCAGTCATCAAATTATTGGCTCAAGAATGCAACAAAAAAGACTAAAAGCATCAATACCGCAATGTAGAAATACAATGGCCCGTTTTCCACCAGGGTTGAACCGGCCCGGTTCTTAGTATATGAACCAGAGCCCTAAAATTGGAACATTAATTATGAATTGAGTGTGCAAAACCATACCTACGGTATATTCAATTGTTTATAGGATCAATATTAATATACGATAACACAATATCCACTAGAAGTAGCTTTTTCATATTTATTATAACATTGTTTTTGTTTATATATTTTTATCCCACGATTTTGGTAACCCATTTTTCACCCCCGTGTCAATTATCTAATGTGAACCTGGGCTCTACACACCCTCCACCAACCTAGTCCCCATATATGGGGGACAAGGGGAGAGCAACGGACTTGAACTCATGCTTCCTTCATGCCCGAGTGTCCAAGTCGCTCCTTTACACCTGACAGGGGGGAGTTTCCCTGGTTGGACGTAGCGCGTGGAAGGAACACGTTATTCCAACCAGTTCCTTTCCCCTCCATGGCCAGGGGAAGGCAGGTTTTTTTTTTTATCACACATTTTCACCGTCCTACATACATGATGAATAGGGAAAAACCAAATTAAAATGAGTTTTCACGTTGTGAGCTTGTACATCCGCTATTTTCCACTGGATGACTTCTTCCAACTACAAATACAGTTGATTTGTATTCAACTGCCAGTCTGCCACCACCACCCACACACCTTCTGCCTTCAGCCCACCCACGTGTCGGCAACAAGTGTCATCGGATCCTCCAGCAAGGTATGCTGAATATCGTTGCCGTCAGGCAGAAACCTCTCATCTCCATATTCTAACTTTTCGCCTTTTTCCGCAAATGAATGCCCTACTCTACTAGTCTACTTGATCATACTGCAGTGTCACAAAAGTAGCAGATCTACAAGCTCAAAAGTCAAAACACAGCACAAAGTGACATGTTTTTGAGCTTGTCGATCTGCTACTTTTGTCCGTTTTGATTCCTGAAAAAGTAGCAGTAACAGTAGCATGAGATTTCCACCCGACAGACAATATAGAAGAAGGCTGCTTATTTCATATTCATTATTATATGAACCATAATTATGTATATATTTTTTATATATTTTTTGTCTTTTTACAGAAATACTGTCATATACGTATGTCAGGACATATGTCAGGCTACTGTCCAGTGTCCACCCATAATTTCTTCACCACCATTGGACCAACACACCTGTTCCCCTCATTCATTTACATAAAATTCTACCCGTCTTTTATAATACCTTCAGTTAATTTAGTTAAAACAGGCATTTTGCTGTGAACCACTTTACCACATATGAACATTTACCCAACACACAGTGTCTTTTTCACTGTTTATTGCAGAGGGTTTGACAATCATCACAGCTGTAGCTTATACGTTTAATTTGAAACAAACATGCGGACAGTTAAAAGGGGTTAAAACATAAAGGCCCCAGGATTCCACAGTTGAGCTCAGCAACACAGCCAATTAATCCCAACTAGTCCATAACCGTTCGGGGATATGACATACCTTTACTTTTGTTATTTATACACCTTTTTGCCCTCATATAAATTGGACAATATACGGTGACATCACAATATGTATTATATTGCCTATATAGGCAACCACACTCCCCAGGATTACATTGTCAATGCCTGTATGCAAATTCAGATCGATTGCTCCAGCCACTGAGGAGTTGGAATTCGGCCTAAACTTCCTGTCTTTTAGGACAAATATTATGATTGGACAATATACGGTGACATCACAATATGCCAATCACAGGGGCCAATCACAATTTACTTCCTCACTTTTCTGTCCTCACTTTTTATACCCACTACTAAAATTATTAGTTTAATTAATAATAAAATCAAGAGATGTATTGTACGCAAGAGGCAATCAATATCAGTCGAGTATAGAGCGTCGCAGTCCCTCCCCTTTCAGAACGACGAGTGGCCCAGGAAATGAAATGCAATGCATTTCTCCCATAGGATTTATTTAAAGACGGTTACGCCGCGGACAAAGCCAACTCGGATCGTGACAAATCATGACAAGTTTTGGGCCGATCAAATAATTTATAAGAAGAAAAACAAAACAAATAGTGTCGTCTCCTGCCTTTATTTTCTTCTTTCTAATGATTTGATCGGCCCAAAATATTGTGTTCATTGTCATGATTTGTCACGATCCGAGTTGGCTTTGTCTGCGGCGTAACAGTCTTTAAAGAAATATTTAAAGAAACTCCTATGGGAGAAATGCATTGCATTTCATTTCCTGGGCCACTCGTCGTTCTGAAAGGGGGAGGGACTGCGACGCTCTATACTAGCGGCCTACACTGGAACGATGCAAGCCATGAACAATATCCTGTTTTTGTAATACCCATTGGGTTTACACCCATCTGTCTGTCTGTCTGTCTGTCTGTGTCCATTATATGAAGATCTCTGCATTTGTCTGGCTGTGTCCCCTTAATGTCCATATATGGAGATCCCCAGGCATATCGGTCAGTGAACAGCAGTTCAGGGCTGCATTTTGTGCTTTTCAAAAAAAAACTGGACACTTCCGAATATCCTCAAGTCCCGTCACTGTTTTGAACATTGAACGGTCTCCCCCTCTCCCAGTTGCATTAATCCCCACATGCATCATGACTCGTAATTAATTATACATAATATCAGCATCCCTTTGGCTCCAAACTGTCCAATGACAGCTCACAATTCAAGTAATTCAAAGCACATATTACAATTTACAGCGATCATATATATATATACAGACAGGCACATTTTCAGAATAATGTACAGTACCCACAGTTCTGTCACAATGCCAGCAGAATACCACAAGGCCAACAGAGCTTGACACACTACACAACTACAATACTGTAAATGCTGTAACAGACTGTATTGTAATTGACCGTGTGTGTGTGTGTGTGTGTGTGTGTGCACGCGTTGGGTCCACATACCTGCAGCCACAAAAAAAAAAACTCCTCCATCCACAGGTTGTTTAACAGTCCTGTTCTAATGTAGCACTAGAAAGACTCCTCTTCCGATTCGCTGTCTGAGTTGGGCTTTGTCAGTCTCTGCAGCTCCTCACCATCCTACAACACAAAGCACATGTAGTCCCAAAAACTGTTATGGGTGCATTCGGACATACGCACCAATAACCTGCTCCGTTTTCAGAGTGCTCTGGCGGTGAGGTCACAGCACACCCTAGATTATGCCATTAATCACTTCGCCGTGATTTGGCACAATATTATTACATTTTAATTGAGGACCACGTCAGAAACGTGGACCTCCCCCAGCCACAGGGTCACAGACGAGGTGAAAGATAAGAGGGCTGAGGCTGGATGGGCAACGTCACGCACCTGGAACTGATGATGAGCCCACTGATACCGAGGGAGTCAACCTAATTAAGGCACAACGAGGAGGGGAGCAGGTGCACCAACCACCGCATAGAATCTTTTTTTTATTATAATTTAAAATATAATAATATATTTTAAATTATCTTTACATTTTATTTCCTTTTCTGCTAAGCAGCAGCAAGCTATATATATGCTTAGATGATTTCGATTCATATTAGGATAAGTTTGCACGACTGTAAAGACGAAACGGAAGTGGGGAGGAGGCTCCACTTCCACTTTATATTTTACTCATGACAGTTGCTCCAGACTGGTCAAGGTCACGGTCAAGGTCAAGTTTATTCATATGTCCCAAACTGGGCACTTCGTTTTACAGCTGTATGACGGAACAGTAGCATTTGGACTTTGCGAGAGGCAACAGTCTGGTAACGCGAGACTAACCACCGCATGACACCGGAGCAAAGCAACAACACTGCAGAGCTCCAGACCATGATGCTGGACAGGAAGGAGTGGAGGGTGGAAGTTCAGAAGTCCCGAGTTGGAGGATTTACTACCTTAACAACAGAGAAGCGGGGGGAGCCTTCATATCAGGGTTGTGCTAATATTTAACAGGCAAAAGAAAAATACAAATAAAAGCCTCCAGACATTTGACACACGACTGGTCTCTTGCCAAAACCTACATTTTTCTCAGTTTTAGACTGCCAATGATACATTCTGAATTTACACAAAACAGCTTTAAAGGGGATTCCAGTAAAACCATACCATTCACGCAAAACACATTGTGTTATGGCAAGATGCAAGTAATAAAGCTGGCAAGAAGCAATACTGACTCAAGGTCAGTGTCCTCACAAGTCCCCAGAGCAGCTCTTGTCTAATAACACACTCTCTCTCGCCGCCGAAATTCACTGCATTAACCAAATTAAGTTAAGCGAGGTATGAGTTGAAATGCCGTTTTCATTGAAGGGAGTCAGGTTTCTTTCCACATTGAAGAAATCACATTACACAGAATTGAGCCCCAGGGTTTCCACACAAAACTAGGTCTGTGTGTCCTAATGTAGTTTGTGTGCGTGTGTGATGGGTGTGTGTGGGCGGGGGGGGGGGGGGGGGGGGGGTGCCTGTAAAGTATTTGAGATAATCACAATTTCTTTGCATAATCATGTCCATGTTAATGTTCCTGCATTTCCAAAAATAGCAGATCTAGCTTGTATATCGGCTACTACGATTTTTAAATAAATTTTGTAAGTATAGATTATTAAATATGGACGAATTGGGCCATAGTCCATAATTAATTTGTATTAAATTGTACCGTCATTACCAATCATTTCTTTCTATATTGGAAGTTATTCATCTTATCCGTTCTGTACAATTTAAGTGTCCAATGCAAAACAAAACACGATTAAAATTGTCAATCGCAATCTTTTGTGTTACAATTTATCGTCAAGTACACTTTCTTGACTTGATTGCGAGAGCCGTGAGTTGCTCACCCCTCTCGAGCGCTCAAACACCTCTCCGTTGATGACGCGTAGCTTCTCCTGCTGCAGGCTGTGTTCCAGGTCCTTGGGCCGGCTGCCGTTGTAGATGAAGATGGCCAGCAGCACAATGGGGGACTGCAGGAAGAAGTCCAGCGAGGGCCGGAAGTCAAAGAGGAACAGGGAGAGGGCGGTCACCAGCACGGTGGTGATCTGTCCCGTCAGCACGTGGAACATGTTGTCTCGGAACTTCAGGATGAAGGCCACAGATAGACCCAGCGCGGCTGGAGACAAGATGGAAGGTTTTTGGGAGCGGTTAACCCATTTTGACCTGGGAACGATTCTACAAATTTATTCTAAATCGTGACAGTTTTCGGAAAAAAAATTTTTCACGATTTTTCAAAAATAGCAGACCTACAAGCTCGTAGCGCGCCACTCGGTGGCACGTTATGAGCTTGTAGATCTGCTATTTTTCAATACCTAAAGCATTACATAATGCTAACAAAATAGGTTAAGAACCAAAGAGTTACAGGACTTACTGTATAATGTATGGTTTCAGTAAATACTGATACTTGTATATGGTGTACAATTACTTTCTCAGAATGTTCAATGCAAAGCCTGGATGCTTTTAAATTTAATTTAGATAATTCAGCAGAATGTATCAAGCCAATGTTATTCGATAGTTACCAGTGACCAGCACCAGCCCCAGGGAGTAGATGTTATGCCCATGGAGAAGGCCGCAGTGCAGGGTGAGTCCCCGTGCCTCCCTGCCCAGCCCCAAGGTCAGACCGTTGAACACCAAGCCAAATATATACCTACAAAATAGAACAGAACATTATCCTCATTTAGCCACCTCTAAGTGATCACAATCATCTACCATCAACACTGCCTGATGTCGTCACCGTTAAGCCGGATTTATACTTCATCATGCAACCGTTACACACCGAAAAAATATCAGCCAGTCTATAAGTCCACTATAGGTCTTATAGATCTGCTATTCTTGGTGCGGGATGCCATCGCACAGCAGAGCATGAATCGGGCATTGCGGCGGGTGAACCGGACTACTCACAGTTTGCTATTCTGGATGAAGATGCTCTCCGTGAGCTGGTCTCCCTCCTTGAGGATCTTCTCGTTGTAGATGTTGGCCATGGAGGATATGAAGCACTGCAGGACGAGCAGGACGTGACCCACGCCCAGCGAGCGAAGCCTCTCCACCACCTCGTCCCTCCAGGCCTGTCCCGGGAGGGCCGACACCCATGACTCACTGGCACTGGGGGACGCAGCGGGCACACAAACAGATCAGAACAGACAGAAAAGGTTGAACATATACAACACACGGCCAAATCCTTAAGGCCTTCCACACCAGTGATTCGCAACGCAACGAGTTGCAACAGAATCCTAAAACCGTCATTTGTAATTTGGTATAAAAATTGGACTGTCCGCACCCCGGTTCTGTGCCGTGTCCGATTTTGTACCGTCGTTTGTTTCACTGTAGTGTCGTCTGAACACTTCAAATCAAATCAAACTTTATTTATAAAGCCCGTTTTAAAACAACCAAGGTTGACCAAAGTGCTGTACATTAGTGGCTAAACAGAGAACAGGCAAGAGAACACAGAATGTAAACGAGAAACACAATCAGAAATGACAGAAATGTAAGCATGAAAGGTTAAAATAAGCAAAACAAAAAAAGAGCTAGGATACAGAAAAACCGAAAATGGACTCAAGAGGGATTGAAAGCCAGGGAGAAGAGATGAGTCTTAAGGTGAGACTTAAAAACATTAATGGATGGGGCAGATCGAATGTGAATGGGTAAGCTCTTCCAGAGCCTGGGAGCTGCAGCCGGCGAAAGAGCGTGCGCCCCCTAGTGCTCTTCTTGATTATTCGGCTTGCGATTGGTCAAGTTGAAACACTTGCAACGCGATGAGCCGTCATGCGATGACCTGCAACGGGGGATAATTCGTTCATTTTTACTGTGTGAGCTTAGGAAGTGGTCATACCTGCTGTTTCTCATCTGGTCCAGCAGCTGTGTGTAGAGCAGGCAGGAGTTGGAAGGGGGAGAGAGGGGGGAGGAGCGGAGGCCTGGTATGGCTATGGAGTGCTGGCTGGCCCCTGAGCCGGTGGTCAGGGAGACGATGGACAAAAAGAGGACAACCAATGCTGCCCACTGGACCCAGGACAATCGCCTCCTGGTGTTGGGAAGAGGAAACACATGTGAACGCCAGTGGTGTAAAGTACATGAACTCAAGTACAATTTTGTACTTTTACGCTACAATTATTTTAAAACTTTAGGTACTAGTTCATTTGAAAATGTTGATTATACAACACATATAGTACAACACATACATTAACCACTTCGGCCCTATATATATATATTTCGGCCATTTGAACAGGTTTTCTAAAGTTTTTTCTAAAGTTTATTTAATATACATTTTGAACTTGTGAAATGGCCCATTCTGCACAACAAGTACTTTTACTTTTGGTACTTATTTTGATGTCAATACTTTTGTACTTTACCATCAGAACTGCGCCCTCTAGACTTTATTACCAAAGTAAAATGGGGGATGCAGCACAGAGTGCACAGAGTGAATGACGCAGTCATCTCGTCAGTTATGTTTGTTTTTTTATCATAAAAGGTACACACAGATAATGAAGGCCTCCGTTGTCCAACCACAAAAGAACTGAACATTACACTCACTTAAGTACCAGTCTGAACAGTATAGCTGTGGTCAGGATGACAAAATTGGAGAATAACACTGCCATGGCCTGTGAAAAGGGGGTGGGGTGTTAAAGATAATAGATAATAGAACAGACTGATTGTGGAGATTAACTACAACACAACACATACAATATCAAAGATGGGACTTCCAAAACCTGGTATGAAACTGGCTACGCTTAGCTGGCTTACTGGTCAAGTTGTCATCAGGACTTGGGTGTTTCGTAGCTCAAGACTCTCTGACATCATAACAACATGTGTAAAGGAAAAGCTTAAGTAGCCTTTCTAAAAAACCTAATTGTGTAGCTCTTTCAGGGGCCACAATTCAAGTTAATATGCAAAACATTTCATTTAGGTGTCCAGAACAACACACATATTGTTAGGCTAGTTAAGCATAATCGTGTTGAATAATGGACAGTGACAGTCCAGATTTAAAGAACAGAGTAAAGGTGGTCGCACACTGGACACGTTTTTTGGACAGACGGAAAAAACGCAGCTAAAAATCCAAAACACGCGACTGTGGACGTAGAACCTATTCTTGTTGCTGGTAAATAACTCACAGGCTGCAGATATGTCATAACGTAGAAGATGATGAGGTTGTCCAGGAAGTAGAGGAAGGCAGGGACAGACCACTTAAGGAACTGGAGGAAGGATGGAAGGGAGGAACAGCCCAGGTCTTTGCATGAGCGGCCCTCTATGGGGGAAAAAAAACAGTCAGACAGTGACATGATCACACACACAAATTAAATGATGTTAATTTGATTGAAGGCACACAGCTGTGCCTTCAATCAATGGAGTCTTACCTCGAACTATGACCCTGACTGACATGACCAGGCAGAAAAGCAGCTTGAGCGCCTCGGCCAACAGATTGACAGATGCAGGGAGGAAGTCATACTCGTTTTCTGCACACAGACCATTAAGAAAGAAACACGGTCAGTTAACAAGAAGCAGTCAGTAAACAAGAAGCCAAAAGATGAAATGCACTTAAAACTTTGGCATGGGTGGCAAATTGTTAATATAGTAATTAGAATGGGAAGAAGCATTGCTATAAACAGGAAATGTTCTAGGTACATAACACTAAACACTCGGAAAGCAGTAATTCAAGCTCTAGTGTTATCACATCTCGAGTATTGTCCAGTCATTTGGTCATCTGCTACGTAAACAGACATACAAAAATTACAAATAGCTCAAAACAAAGCTGCCAGATTAGCTCTCCACTCTCCAGTGCTCCAACCGGACACATATTGCAGAAATGCACAGAAATCTATCATGGCTTACTGTTGAAAATAGATTACATTCACGTATTCTAATCCTTTTTCAGAAATGTATTAATGGACATAAAAACACAGTATTTCTTTCTAGTATATGTAAGGCCCAAACCACACCGCTGCAACAAAAACAAACCAGAGTGAGCTGCGAGAGTGAGGTCTAGCCAACAACACCAACTCGGGATTCCTGGATCGCTGCCCTCCACAATTACCTATCCAACATCAGGTTCTTGAGCTCTGCAGTGTTGTCAGCCAAGCTGTCGCGCCGCAACACGTCTACATAGGTGGTACGCTCCTTTCCCCTCCTGGCTTTGCCCTGGGTTGGCTGGCTCCCATAGGGTCAATTTACTTGCCTCAAGTTCTGGGTGCCTGACGCTATGCCCTGCCTGCCTCATCCTTCTCTCTCTGACTTTGTCCATGACCCGTGGTAGGTCATCCGTGGTAGAATGCTATATAGAGTCTGGAACTACACCTCCCGATATCCGAGTAAGGAAGCTGCCATTTCCTTTCACGAAAATATATTTTAAAATATCTTTAGAGCTTATTTTTTTATTTCCTTTTCTGCTAAGCAACAAGCTTATGCTTAGATGATTTCTATATATTAGGATAAATGTGCGCGACTGTGAAGACGAAACGGAAGTGGGGAGCAGTATACACTTCCGCTTTATAGTTTACTCATGACAGCTCTTCCATTGCTCCAGACTGTATGATGAAAGCATATAGTGGAAATAGACTAGTGGTAAATGAGTTAATATTAAGAACAATATGTCAAAGTGGACCAAAGGAGCAGATGGTGTCTTAACTTCACACGATTATAAAAGAGATAAACTGCCATATTAACAAACACTCAATTGACACTATATCTGCCTAGTTGTCTTTTACGTACGTGCATTGGCAGAGAATTTGAGCAGCAGGATGCGGCTGGTCCCCAAGGTGACGAAGCCCAGGCCAAGGGCCAGAGTGTAGGCAGACGACCGGGAGCACAGCCGGGAGCAGGGACGGCAGCAGACCATGGCTGCAGCTGGGACAGGCTGGAGGCTCGACCCTCGCACATTCAAACTCTCTCTCCCGCTAACACAGGGAAAGCACAAACACAGCCTTCAGCATTCAATTAAAGCACCCAGCCCCATCCTGTCCAACCTAATAGTACACTTGACCAGAATCAATACCGTCCGTCCGTACGGCAGGGTTTCTCAAAGTGGGTGCCGTGATGGCAGTCCAGGGGTGATGCGGAATACTTCAAATACTATTTGGAATTTACAAATATCACAAAGAAATACATATTTTTTATGACTTTAAATATCAAGTACAAAGATTAAGTTATTTTCAATCAGTTCTTAGTGAAACGGATATTCTTAAGTCTCTTAGCCGAGACCTACTAGAAGGATACAAGTTCAAAGTGATTGAAATCACAAAATGAGTGAACGTATGCTTTCAACTGTGTGTTCATTTAAAAATGGTGGTCTCCATCCTCATTATAATAAAGGAGAATAGAATAGTACTAATCATTATAAATGTTAATAGTGATAGTAGGCCAGTAGGGTCTATCATATTGTAAATGGCAAAGTAGTATGCCATGAATATACTGTAGTGTGTAGGCGGTAGAGCCAGTGAATAGTAACAATGTTATTTATCATGGCTGAGGGTGTCGTGTTTGCTGTAAGACAAGTGCATGTATACAGTAACATGGATTAAACTCAAAACACGCACGTATCTGTCTGATACTGATAGCCAGAAGAGACAACTGAAAGAGAAACAATAATTTTCGCAGACTAACTGACACACCTAACATAATAATGAAAACAAGACAATCACCCAGTGTATTGTCAGTCAGTCTGAAAATGACCAAACAAAACGCCCGCTCTTCAATAAGTTACACATTATCTATCACAATAGCGATGAGATCTTCAAATTGCAAAACGAAATCCTTGAATAAAACTTACATTTAATTGTTAATGTCCAGCTGTTTGCAGATACATTGTTGTGTATAGTGTGACGTCTGCTTCCCGCTGAGTTCCTGCTTGCCTTATTCTGTATGCGCGCATGCGCTCTACAAAAGCTAATGAGTCTGCTTCCCATAGTCAGAAGGGACAGCCGTGCAGTGATTGGTTACTTGGTTGTCTGGCAACGCCTGAATAAATCCATCTTTATTTTTGAGGGGCACTATCCCCTCATATATACAGCTTTAATGTTTGTTTTTCAACAATGCTTGTTTAGGAAAACGCCATAGACAATAAAGAGAAATCTAATGTTTGTTTTGAGGACTAAAACAAACATTAGCACCCGTTGCAACATTATGTTAATAAAGTAAATTATGTTGTAAAATGATAAGAGCGCCCCTCACTTCACACAAGTGTGATTATTTATTTGTGTAGCTCAGCGACACAAAAATACTATTACATTAAGAAGTGTACTTCTTCCTTATGTATATACTTTGTTAACTTAATTTGTGTGTACTTAGGTGTAGACTTTGTCAAACCTGGTGTGTGTCACTGTAAACTCATGGTAAATACAAATTAAGCTGTCTCTACAGAGGTTTGTGGGTTAGAAGCTACCTACCTACATCAATTTGTGATCAATTTGATCTCGCAAAGCGGGGTGGTGCGCCAAACATTGGAACTATCATATTGAGATAGAATGAGCACTTCTGCATTGATTGATTGATTGATTGAAATCTTTATTAACAGTTTGTAGAATTTACAGTACATTTTAAGCACAAACTCAATACAAAGACTGTCAACTGTGAGTGGACGACCCAATTAAGCATTACACTTGTTTACAACAGGGTCCACATTGTTCAATTCATCAAAACATTTAAAGACATACAAACATTTAGAGACATACAAATAGACATTTCTCTGTAGGTAAAGAACAGAACAGGAATTCATCATATGGGAAGCAAAAAAGGGAAAAGATACTATATACAGTGAGGGAAAATGGGGTGGGGGGGTGGGGGGGATTCAGATTTTACAGAGGCCAGTTTCGAATTGCAGCCATCCGTAGGTGCCCTTTGAGAGCGGTTTTGAAGGAGTCAAGGGATTCACATGTCTTAATGACTGTTGGTAGGGCGTTCCACATTTTGGTGGCATAGGAGCGAAAAGAATTTAGTCCCTTGTTTGTGCCGAATCTGGGTTGTACATGGTTTGTTGCACTCCCTCTGGTGTTGTGGGTGTGGACTTCGTTTACATTAAGGAAGTATTTAGACAGGTACATGGGTATCTTGGTGGTGTATCGAATCTTGTGGACCAGACCCATTGCAAGATGCTGTACTCTGTCGTCGACCCTAAGCCATCCCAGCCTGTCAAAGTGGGCAGGGGTGAGGTGGGTTCGGGGGGTGAGGCCAAGTAGGAGCCTGACCAGTTTGTTTTGAGAGGTCTGGAGCCTTGTTTTAAGGGCCTTTGAGGTGCTGTGGTACCAAGAGGTGGATGCATAGTCAAAGAAACCTTGTACGAGGGCTCCTGTTAAGGTCTTCAAGGTGTTTTTGCTGACCAGTGAGGAGATCCTGTAAAGGAATCTTGTTCTTTGATTGACTTTTTTGATTACGTTGGTGGCCATTTTATCACCGGAAAGATTGGCCTCCAGGATGGAACCTAGGTAGGTAATTTCATCTTTTCGTGTGATAATATTGTCACCCACTCTAACCAAGAAGCCATCTGCCTTGCTGAGTTTACTATTTGATCCGAAGAGGATGGATTCAGTTTTTCCCAGGTGTAAGGATAGTTTGTTATCAGCGAGCCAGGTGCAGATTCTACCGAGTTCAGAGCTGAGGGTCTTTTCAACCTGCAGTTTGTTCCTGTCCGAGACCAGCAGTGCTGAGTCATCTGCGAACAGGAACAAGTTGCAGTCACAAGCTGAAGTCATGTCGTTAACATAAATTAGGAACAGTAAAGGCCCTAGTATGCTTCCTTGTGGGACGCCACAGCTCACTGGGAGGGGAGGGGACAGTGTTCCGTTCACCTCCACCATCTGTTCTCTCCCCTCCAGGTAGGATTGCATCCAGCTCACTGACGTGCTATCAAAACCAATAGCTTTAAGCTTGTTAACCAGTATGGAGTGGTTCACGGTGTCAAAAGCCTTTTGGAGGTCCAGCATGACCATGCCGCAGTATTTTCCAGCATCCACCTCGTGTTTGATGTGGTCGCTCAAATAGAGGAGGCATGTGTCAGTGGAGTGGGATGTTCTGAAACCAGATTGGAACTCGTACAGCAATTTATTAGTGGCAAGATACTTTTCAACCTGTTCATAGACTATTTTTTCCATCACTTTCGAGATGGAGCTTAGAATAGAAATAGGGCGGTAGTTGCCGGGTTCTAATTTACTCCCTTTTTTGTACAAGGGGGTTACTTTGGCCAGTTTAAAATCTTGGGGGACCTGTCCCTGTTTGATGGAGAGGTTAACTATATGGGTGATGACTGGAGCTATGGAAAAGGCTGAGTCTCTGAGAAATTTGGAGGGAATATTGTCATGGCCAGTGGCCTTGTGGGGTTGGAGGGCACTCAGTTTTTTAAGTACCTCCTCGGTTGTTACCATTGCCATTTTAAAATCATCTTTACAAACACCAAGGTTTTTGTAGAAGGCTGTGATGTGCTCTACACCAAAACGCCCAGAGTGGGAGGGCAGTTTGCATTCCATTGTTACAACGGGATGTCAGCCATAGAGTCAACGCTAGTGTCGCGACTCTCTTACTTAGAGTATATATGAATACTATACATAGACTGTAAAAGATACTATACTATTCATATATACTCTATTAGCTCTCTTAGGTCTGACGTTTCCTTTGTGTTGGCGGGTTGCCTAACAACCAACTAACCAACCCATCACATCATCACAGCCTGGCTGTCCCTTCGCCGTATGGGATCTAGGCTCCGCCCTAGCGGTGAGGTAATGTCCGGGTCGAAGAGCGGAAGTTAACAAGAGCTAGCCAGCCGTAATAAAATGGAGAAGTAAACACAAAACCGCTAGTTCTAATGTATGACGCGAATGGCCTAAAATTAATCACGTTGTGACTTTCTTTTTAATATATGACCAGACCTGGAAATCTTCGAATCTCCACGCCGTCAGACCCGACGTCTTACGTCATCAATTACACCGACGGAGTAATATATAGGCCTATATAGAGATATCTATCGGCTGGCTATTGCGAGACGTCCATCATTCTCCGCAACGATCGGATTCTTCAAAAGGTCATCCCGCCGGGCAAAGAAGAACGGAGGACTTGCTTTTACTGCGTTTCCTAAATCGGCTGTTCGTCTGGCCGTGTGCCAGGATGCCCGAGGTTCGCGAGCTCTCCGAGGCTTTGCCAGAGATGCCCATGGACCCCATCACCGGGGTGGGGGTTGTAGCCTCCAGGAACAGGGCGCCCACTGGGTATGATGTGGTCTGTACAACAACGGATGGCCTGGATGCCGATCTGTGGAAGGATGGCCTTTTCAAATCCAAAGTAACACGATACCTGTGCTTCACCAGGGCTTTCTCCAAGGAGAATAGCCATTTAGGTAACGTCCTTGTGGATATGAAATTGATCGACATAAAAGACACCCTGCCCGTAGGTTTCATCCCTATCCAGGAGACCGTTGACACACAGGAGCAGGCCTTCCGCAGAAAGCGGCTGTGTATCAAGTTCATTCCACGGGATTCCACGGAGGCAGCCATCTGCAACATCCGCATCTTGGGGAGATCCAAGCAGGCCCCACCACAGTACACCTTCATTGGGGAGCTCAACAACATGGGGATCTGGTATCGCATGGGCAATGTTCCACGGGCCCAGGACTCTGCTGGGCCCACTCCAACCACCAACAACGTCCATAACACCAACTCCACCTCGACTCCAGCCCAAAATGCAGCAACTCCCATGCCTAAGCATATATCCATGACACTCCCAGCCAGTTTCAGAGGCAAGAATGCTACCAGGCCAGACTATGAGCACCAAAACTCAAATCTTTATGCCATCACAGCCATGGATGGAGTGCCTTTCATGATCTCGGAGAAGTTTGCCTGTGCCTCAAGCGACCTGCAGCAAGTGGATCTGATGGGCATCACAATCAAGTCACTGGATGAGATTGAAAAAGAATATGATTACAGTTTCCGCACGGAGCACAGTGCGGCGGCTCGTCTCCCTCCCAGTCCCACACGAACCCCGATGAGTTCTGAGGCCTAAAGAAACGACTTACCCATCCCTTACATTATATCGACTACTGACAACTAGCCAATAATACACAGAAAAGAGAAAAGTAACCAGCTATGAGCTATCTCCTTTCTACCCTGACTCCATTTTGTTTTTATTAATTTAGTCATTTCTTTTTTAGTTTTTAAACAAAAACTTGCCTTTTCTGTACCATGACATAAAGAGGAAGTGAAAGAAGCTCCCTTCCATGTTCAGAACGTTGATGTTCTAAAACATACCTGTGAACTACAATTACAAGGGACAACTTTCAATTGAAAAAGAACATAAAACAGTTTCAAGACCCTCGCTGTACTGCGTAGGTCAACTGTGAACCACTAAACACTTGGGTTTTAAAACTGGATGGATGCAGGACTCATTGCAGATCCGTCATGTTCAAGGCGAGTGTGAAAGAGGTTTCACCCATTCACTCCACGAGATCCATTTGTTCTTAATATCAAAGGGACTGTGAAGTTCTGTTCCCACTGGTGTGCAAATGTGATCCATGTTGTTTCTGAGTTAATTCAAAACTAGATTGTATATTTTTGGAAGCAGGACAAAATCGGTCTTTCCTTTAACATGTTTGATAGTGACTGCAAAGAGAAAGGAAAAGTGGGAGAAAGAGAGGATGGCATGCAGCAAATGGCCTCGGGTCAGATGACCATTTCTTACTTTTTTTTTTAATCGATTGTTTGAGGTTGTTGTGAGAGTAGAAGTATTTTGTTATTTTTTTGCTCTACTTTGTTTGCTTTAGCAAAGTAGAGTCTGTTTAAGTGCTCGAGATCAAGTTCATGGGAGAAGGGGAGGTAAAGCAAAAAGTGTACTTTGGCTAATGATTTTGATCAATCAATATTCTAAAATACTGGTGTTATTGTGAGTGCACTGTTATTTAGTCATTTCCTTGTGCTTTCATTTGCTGCAACTAGTATTCTATAAACCACTCTTATCACTCTGGTCTGAACCAAGCCCATGGATTCAAACAGGCTCCCATAAGTACTGTAAGATTAGGGTATAGGGCAAGCATTTCTAGGACACTGTAAACATGGTTCTAGATACCACTATTTTGCCTCAGTAGATTATTCTGCTTTTTGCCAGCATTTTCAAAACGCCACATGCTGTATTTGTTTATTTTAGTGTGTTTTTCTTTACCCACAGTCCCACACTAATGTGATGGCTTGTTGGCATCTTTATTTTCCTTAATTAAGAGCCAGTTTGCCAGTGGAGCTGTTTTTATGGCTGAATAGGTAACATTTAATTGACAGCTGAGTTTTTACAAAATATTATATGATTTATTTCAAATTAACATTTGGCCACTGTTATGATGTAAACATGAACAAAGTAGTTTTTATGTGAATTTATCTGTTGTGCAAAGTATTCTTCCAAATGTGCACATTTAAAATACATTTTATAATTTTACCTCTGAATGATTCAGGTACAGTTACAGTAGCATCCAAATTAGGTTCTTGCTCATTGCAGAATGACAGGTTGCAGCTAGCTTTGAGAATAACCTGGATATTTTGAAACTAGATTATCATTATTTTCTTTTGACACTTGAAACATGCTAACATACTTTTTGAGGAGCTGTAGAAAATAACAAACTCAAGTTTAAAATGCATTTCCCTGACTTTCTTTCTTAGACTAACATGTTATGCAGCAATCTACCTTTTTACACATTTTGCAGTAATCGTGCAATGACTAAACACAACCAATGTATTGGGATTATTTTGAGCCTATTTTGATTATTTTGAGCCAGATGTACTGCAGCTCCTACATTTCATTTAGCTTTGACAAACCTTTGTTTTCTGGTCAGTCACCTTTTACAGTTTACAATAATTAACCTTTATTTTCATGCCTCCAGTATTGTCTTCAGCACCTACCAATGTTCAAAAACCCTTTACTGTACTGTACATGCGCTGTCTTGACCATTTGTTTGTGCTGATAGGATGTTAAGAAAAGCAAATGTTTAGCAAAATAATTTAATCTACTAGCCATCTGAGCTGTCATTAAATACTGTTACATGCATGGGTTAACCACATATACTCAATTTATTGTTTGTATGAGTTCTATACTTTATAAAGTATTTTGATCATTTTTTCTCAAATGCTATATCCATTTAGGTGTTTTCAGAAAAAAAGGGATTATCATAGGTCATTTATAAGATTTGTGAATTATGCTGCTGTCAAGTGACATTCAACACACAAGGTTGAAAATACACTGTGCTCATGACATAATCTGGTTTTGTTTGTAACGGTAGTGTGTCTGCCTATCATCTACTCTGCTCTACACATGTACCATTTCTAAACTTTAGTTTTATTTTATTTTTCCCACCTGTTATGTAACCTTTGGTTGAAAACTAATATGGCTTATGTCTATTAACAATGAGTAACAGCACTGACTGTTTTGGTTACACCTTGTTATACATCCTCTTTGCATGAAGATTCAAGCTAAACTGCTAATGTTAATAAAATGAAAATAACAAGATTAACAGTGCAGCCATGGAAAGTCCATACAAATTGATAGTTTTAAAATTAAAAGCACCATTTTATGTTTTAAGTTATAATTCACTCATTGCTTCATTTACCTAAGGCTAAGAATTAATAAAGTTGTTTTTAATGGAGAGTGTTGATATGTTCATTAAGATTAGATTGTATATACAAGAACAAAAGGTCTGTGAACAAAATCATTAGTTTGTTTTATATGTCGCATTTAAGAATAGAGGGAGCCAGAGGGGTTAACACAATTATTATTCTCTTTCCTATCACAAATCTTACGACCATCCTGTGTCTAATTAAATGAAATTATGCAATGTTTTGGGAACTGAACATAATTTGGAAAGTTTCCGAAGACATTTTGTGGTCAAAATACGTCATATAATTAAATCTGTCATCCCCACTGTTTTTCTTTGCATAGATTATGGGAATAGACACACCACTAGGAGTCCCTCCTAGTGGTTTGGGGCAAAATGCACATGGTTTCAATTAGGATAGTGAAAAAAGAAAAGCAGTTCACTGCCCTCGGACATAATGTTTAAACGTGTATCATGAGCATGAGTGTATATTGCGTGCACGCGTACGTGCAACGGTGCATGTGTCAGTGTTAGATAAAGCACACAGTGGACCTCTGTCAGATCATAGTTTCCTGACTTCCAGAACAGACCATTTTTACCAGGAGTTCCAACCCTTAGATATGAGACTTTTTTCCTGGGCAGGAGCTCCTTGCCTCTTGCCTGTCCTGGTTCTTCTCACTGTCCTCTCAATCATAAGAGCTCACGAGGACAAACTCAAGGAGAGACACTACTATATTGCCGCTGTTCAGATTGACTGGGACTATTCAGGCGATGGACCACAAAGGTAGGGTTTATCATGTTTACTAGATGGTCTTGTCGCCATGCCTGATATGCTTTTAATTAGATGTAGCATTACATGTAGTCTTGTGTAATCATTTCATACTATCATTTGATCATTTAATGAGCATATATTCTTTTTTATTATATAAGAGGTGTATATTTTGTGAACAACTCTGGTAGGGCTGTCAGGCATTTCGGAGTGGACATGGATCTCATTTGCAACTATTCAGGGGTCATTTGGGAGGCTACTTTTTACGTGTTATTAATTAAAAATGTTCAATCATTGTTGTTGGTGTGGCTGATGTGAGATGAGAATTGTTGAGTCACTGTGCCCCACCTTTATACCAGGTCTGGTCACACCCATAAGAAAGTGGTCTTCAGAGAGTATGAGAGAGGCTTCAAGCAGGCAAAGACTCATCCCTCCTGGTTAGGTAAACGTGCTGTCTGTCTGAGTTGCATAACCGGGAACTGGTTTCTGCATTTCCCAATACAGTTCCCACCCAGATGAATAAATGTGGAAATTAACCGCATTGTGATGTAGATAGCTCTTGATGACAACAAACAAATAAAGTTAAAATATGACAGAATGAGTTACTGGGCGTCCAAATTGCTCTCCATCTCAGCAATACAAAATCACAGAGTGGCAGTTCATGAAGTCTGGCGCAATCGATCCCAACTGTCCCTCGCCCATACGTTGAACAATGCAAAAGGTTATTAACACTGAATCATCATTTCTGTGCGTCCCCCGTCACCTTTAGAATTATGGGAACTAATGGTCATCGCTTGAACACTTGAACACATTGCTGTGGACGTATGTTCATTTCTCAATACTTCCTGAGGCGGTTATTGTGACAGCATGGGGCTTTTTGCCCTGTGAGAGGATAACTACTATACATTGTCACAGTATGTATTGTACAACATGTCTGGGTATTATGTTGGCATTGATTGAATGAACTGTATTCTGTTAGGAGAACAACCCACAACTAATAATGTGGGTCAAGTGTTCACTCATAGACACACAATAACATAATATACATGTTATAATATACATAATATTCCATCAATTGTCACAATATAATGTATTACTTTCTGCAGCACACACAGTAAGGATACTGATTGTGGGGTATTAGACTAATATCCCCAAATACTTAAATTACCAGAGCAGAAAAAACAAACGTTTCGAAACGTATGTTTTTTTCCGCGCTCTAGTAGGCTACTTAAAGTCTTTTGGGAGCTTTTAACGGTGTGCAAACTTCGTCTTCGTTTTCAGTTTATTTGTTTTGTTCGAGCACCTGTTGAATTTACTGGGATGTGCCTGTACCTCCTGACCACTATAGTATTAGACTAATATCTTGTCTAATCACATACATAAAATAGTGCCACTAATTGATTTAGTAGTATAGTGTGTGAAGACTGAGGAGCGCTAGTGGGCTGAAGCCTTAATGACTAAACTTTAACCCAATTTTCTGCAGGCCTACTCGGACCCACGCTGAGGGGTCAAGTGGGAGAGGTCCTTGTCGTCACTTTCAGGAACATGGCGGACAGGCCATACAGCATCCATCCACATGGGATCGCTTACGGAAAACAGTCGGAGGGTTGGTACTGTTAAACACCACTACACATGTGAAAACAGTCAGGGTTGGTACTGTTAAACACGACTATAGGTACAGTCAGAGGGTTGGTACTGTTAAACACCACTACACGTGTCACGTGTCATGGCTGTTGTGGAAGCTTACTGTGGCCACGGAGGTTCACCCATCTGTTAAAACCCCTAAGGACACCAGACATGCTATAAAAAACTGAGCAAATGGTTTTTCCTAGGCTACTCTGGGTGCTCTTGAAGTACTGATTCATTTAAATACACAAAATTGGGCAATAGACAAACATCTGTGTTTGGCCTTTTCTTCAATATTAACTAGGATAAGCAGATTAAGGCAGTCAACAGTACTGAAGTCCAACAGCAAGCCCTGTTAAGCCTGTTCAATCAATTTGTGTCATTCCATACACAAAATAAGAAACAATTTCCTGGGACTGTGGATCAGGGGGGTTGAGACTAATCACAATTTAATTACGGTAATATTAAATGCACATAATAGAGGAAAACCTTGTTTTGGTTTATTTGACAAAGTACATATAATATATAATACATTTAACACTGACTGTACACAACACAGGCATTTTAAAACCATCGAGGATGGCACGGTCTTATTTTAATAACTGAAATTACGTAACAGACTCATGACTTGTGTACAGGAAACTCTTTAAATTATTAACTGCTCTACTAGGCTTAAACCTCCAGCATGTTTTGAGCATGAGTCTCCAGTTGACAGAGGAAGTGAGGACAACCCCATTGCACCCCTGCACTAGTTTTCTTGTGCACACAGCACACTGGATGTACCTCCATGCATTTTATTTCACATATTTTGTATATACTTTTGAAATATTTCACTTCATTATTTTTGTAAAAAGTAAAATCACACCCGTGTGAAGTGAGGGGCGCTCTTTTCCATTCATTGTCAATGGCATGTAATGTTTGTTAACACAAAAATACTGATTTGCTCAGACACATGACGTAAATTCTCTATTCATTGTCAATGGCATTTAATGTTTATGTTAGGACAATAATCTACACTATAGCTGAATATAGGAGTTCCATCCATGGTCTTGGCAGATCGAGTACTGACTGTACCTTTTAGTTAAATGATTATTAATATTCTTTCCTGCAATCATGATGATATGTTCTGATTGGAGCTGTTCTTCTCTGCCAGGAGCCCAGTATTTTGACAACACGTCACAGAAGGAGAAGGAGGATGACGTGGTACCACCCAATGGAGAGCACACGTATTACTGGGAGTTGACATCAGACGTGGCCCCCCAGATAAATGACCCAGATTGTCTCACCTACACCTATATGTCCCACTTCAGCATGGTGCAGGACTACAACACAGGCCTCGTTGGTGCCCTGCTCATCTGCAAGCCAGGTACTGTACACTATTCAGCATGCACCAACATAATCTGCAAGCCAGGTACATTATGCAACATGCAACTTAATGAACAGTGGTGAGATGAATCACTGAACACAATCACTCTGTCTTGTTTAATGTTTGACTATTGTAACTCCCTCCTTACTGGCCTACCGGCATGTGCACTTAAGCCCCTCTAACTGATCCAAAATGCTGCAGCTCGCTTGGTCTTCAACCAGCCAAAATTCTCACACGTCTCCCCCCTTCTCCGCTCCCTCCATTGGCTCCCGGTCGCTGCCCGCACAGAATACAAAACTCTGATGCTGGCATTCAAAGCAACCAAAGGCATGGCTCCCCCATATCTCACAAGTATGATCGTACACTACAAACCCTCTCGCGCACTCAGATCAGCCAAAGCAGGGAAGCTGGAGGTACCTTCACTAAACACGCCGGGACAATGCTCCACACGTCCCAAACTCTTCTCCCTTCTGGCTCCAAAACTATGGAATGCACTTCCCATCACAGTCAGAACTGCCCTAGCCTAGCCCCTTAGATAGTACTTTATGTAGACTTAGATAGTATTTTAAACAGACTTATAGCTTGTTACGTAGACCGCACTAGAATTGCATTTTATGTAGTCATAGCACTTTATAGTACACATGTATAATATATAATATTGTATAGTATGTATAGTTTACATAGATACTCCACTGTTACGTTCTTAGTTTATACATGATTCATGATAACTACTTTTTATATATGTGATGTATGCCATGCTTTTGTTATTGCTTAATGTAAGTCGCTCTGTATTAAGAGAGTCTGCTAAATGCCTAAATTGTAAATTGTTTGCTAGCTTTAGAGTACGTCTTGAGACCTTGTAGGAGCCTCAGTGTCTTTCAGTGAGTTGGTAGATTACAAGAGTTTTTAAGGGAGGGAATGACCTTGCTTGCAATAGCTCAACATAACGGAATGCAGACAGATAAGAAAGAACCCCACTGGACAAGGGCTTCTGTCTGCAAAAACAACATACAGTATTAAAAAGGACAGAGAAGCCAGGTGCACTGATTCTAATTCCATCACAACCATCATCTGCAAGATTGAATTTAAAAACTGTGATACAATGTTTGGGAAGAAATTAGTTATGAAATAGTATTGGAAATACAGTATTTAGCCCAAACACTCACACACATTCTCTCTCTCCCTCCATCACACCATACTCTCTTCTTCCTATCTTTTATTTCCGCTCTCTTCCATGGTCGGTCTGAGTGTTTGTGTCTCACTGTCTGTCTTGTCTATTTCTGGCTTTCAACAGGCAGTCTGGACGAGTTGGGGGAACAGTTCCGGTTCCACCATGAATATGTGTTCCTGTTTGGGGTGTTTGATGAGAGACAGAGCTGGTACCGCCAAGGCCACGGCACAGACAACCAAGTCAAATACACCATCAATGGATACACAAGTGGATCCCTACCCGGTCAGTTAGTCAAGCCTGATGTATTGACCCGGTCAGTTAGTCAAGCCTAATGTATTGACCCGGTCAGTTAGTCAAGCCTAATGTATTCTCTGTCCACAATGGTGTCATCTGTGACTTGTTTTGAGCTCTTGTAGATTTGCTATTTTTGCTGTTTGACACCAGATTTACGGACCAGATCGGTCCTTTGTGGTTCATATTGATCGATATAATTATTTTCATAATTGGTTAATGTCAATTCATCTGTCAATTTCTTTTCCATTATTTGATTAATCAGTGTGAATAATTTAGAAACTTAAATAGTTGATAAACTATAACATGATTGTGAATGATTCATTGCTAAAAGAAAAAATATGAATGACTTAAATTTAATCAGCCAAAATATCCACATGTGACCATGCGAATAGCACTGGCAGTAAACTCAAGAGAAAATAGATAAGAAAGAAAGAAAGAAAGAAAGTTACTATGTTTACCCAGGGTAACTGGACTAAGCTCAATAACTTGTTTACAGCCAGGCACTGCTCATAGAACATTTCATGGTAGGGGTTCAATGCCTTGTTCAAGGGCACTTCAGCGGTGGTAATTTTAACGTGCCGGTCCGGGGATACGAACTAGTGACCTTCCGATATCAAGACCGCTCCGCAAACCGTTCATCCACCGCTGCCCCTAAGATAACCTGTGGCTTTCTTCTCCCCCCAGATGTCAGTATTTGTGCTCACAGCGCTGTGAGCCTGCACCTGATGGGCATGAATTCAGAGCCCGAGGTGTTCTCTGTCCATATGAACGGGCAGGTGTTTCAGCAGGCTGGGCACAAAGTGTCATCTGTGGGCCTGGTCAGCGGCTCTGCCACCACGGCCAGCATGACAGCTGTTCACCCTGGCAGGTGGATGCTGTCCTCACACACCACCAAACACCTGGAAGGTATGAACAAGCGTTCCGTTTATCACACTACAGATATGGTATATCTTCCAAATCCCCAACCTCCCTGAGACTGGGAGGTTGGGGTTCAATCCCCGGCCGGGTCATACCAAAGACTGTAAAAATGGGACCCAGTGCCTCCCTGCTTGACACTCAGCATCAAGGGTTGGATTGGGGGTAAGTCCCTGCGACATACTAGCGTCATGTCCAGGGGGTGTACTACTTACATCAAGCTGCCTCACGCTACAGAAACAGGAGATAGGCTCCTGCCCTATGGGCCTCATGGCTCGGCAAGGCTACTTACTTATAACTGGTATAACAAAAATGAAGCATGTAGAGTATAGTAGGTTTATACAACCTCTTGAACTAATTCAATTTCCTTACAAGGTAGAGAGCGCATTGAGATATTATAAATGCAATGAAGTACCTTCAAATGGACCTTTACTGCACTTTTATCAATAATTGTTTCCCCTCTAGCCGGCCTGCATGGTTTTGTGGATGTGAAGTTCTGTGCTGGCTTTATGGCACCCGAGCAGAGGCTGACCATTCAGCAAAGACGTGAGAGCAAGGTGTGGAAGTACTACATCGCTGCCGAGGAGATTATCTGGAACTACGCGCCCAACATGCCAGATTCCATTGACAAGTAAAAAAATATATATTCACTGATCTGATCCTTGATGAAATGAAATTCACACCCGTGTGAAGTGCTCTTATCGTCATACATCATCGCATCGTCCTCAATTTTCTGTCCTCACTTTTCATCCTCAATCGCGTGATTGTGAAGATGTATGATGATAAGAGCGCCCCTCACTTCACACGAGTGGGATTATTTTTATTATTTAAGCTGCCTTGTATAGCGTTGATTGATTGATTGATTATTTTATTAGACAATAACAAATGCAAAACAGTACATGGTACAGTCAAAGCACATTTTTATCCAAAAGGATAGCACCGAAAAAAGACCTTGCGGCCTTGTTTCCATTCGGGATCCCATGCATTCATTCACAACACAATGATGACAGTAATCGAGATACCTCAAAAACATGATAACTATTTACAGGTGTAAGTACAAAAACATCTAAATACAAATAGATCACTCGGAGGGGGGTATAGGGCGGTTGGGCAGTCATCTTCTCTCATTTTGACCCGCTGACATTGATAGGTGATTTTTCAGACCGGTTTTTAAAGGAAGCCAGTGATTTGTTTGTTTTGAGGGAAGGGGGCAGGGCATTCCTGGTAGTGCTGTGGAAAGTGAATTTACCCATTATTTGTTCTATATGTGGGCGGCACCAGATCATTATTTATACTCCCTCTAGTGTTGTGGCTGTGAGAGTTGCTCACCCTTGTGAGGTAATCAGTTAAGTAAATGCGGACTGAGGGCACAGAGGGCAGGGCTGAATTTACAATTTTGAAAGTCAGCCCCATTTTCAACTGCTTGACTCTGTCTTCTACCCGGAGCCATCCTATGCCATCAAAATGCGTTGAGTGGAAAACTATTGTACCAAGGCTGCTTGCTTTGTCTGTCTGTGTACATGTCACTCAATCCATAAATCTGTTTTAGGGACTTCAAGTTAGACTACCTGACACCAGGCTTGAATCGAATCGGTGGAAAGTACAGGAAGGCGTTGTACACGCAGTACACAGACGATACGTTCACTGTGAGAGCAGAGAACCAGCAGAGGAAGGACGAGGTTGGCATCTTGGGCCCAGTGATCAGAGCCCAGATCAGAGACGTTATCAAGGTGACATCACACTCCCACGACTCACCTTCTGACTATAGCACATATATATAGATACTGGCTCTCACGTACATCTGTCTTTATCAGATTTACTTCAAGAACATGGCCTCCAGGCCCTACAGCATCTACCCACATGGACTGACCATAGAGAAATCACAAGAAGGGGTCAACTACCCACCGGGAGGTACTGTGTCTTTCTGTTGATGGTGTTTTCAGAGGTAACATTTATTTAAGCCTAAATCTGAATTTCAATTAAATGAAAACACAACAGAATACCATAGAACACAACACAACAAAGCATCTTATTCTGATTATGCATCTTTACCCTGCATTTAAGTCTAATATATGAGTTAAAATCTTGTGAACAAATCTCTCTGTCTTTCCTCCAACTTTAGTTGTAATGGGCTGTCCGCTCCACTTACATAACAAATGTATAGGATAGAATAGAAACAGAGATGGATTATCATGACTTGCTCTCTTAGAATACCGGTACATACAGTACAAACATTGGGGAACTTTTTGCTGAAACAAAGCTTAACCTCTGGCTTTTCAGTGCCAACATACATGCAGTTCCTTTTCCATAATGTTCTTAATTTGAAGAACCCCATACATACACAGCAATAAATCTACCTTTTTATTTCCTGGCTCCCAAGCTGTGGAATAAACCTCTTCAGACTAACCCTCTAGCACTATGTTGGGTACTTGTTGTTCACATATTATGTTATTTACTGTAGATAGACATAATGTATACTGTGTACTGTGTAGTACTAGTGTCTGCTAGGTTTGATCATGTTCACATCAGGGCACATACCCAATTTGCCCTGGCAGTTCTCCATCACTGAATAGAAGTGATACTTGCCTGTGTCCTCCCAGGGAACCAGACTCATGGTGTCCAACCAGGCCAGACTCACATCTACACGTGGAAAGTGGTGGAGCAGGACGAGCCATTGGATGGAGACTCCCGGTGTCTCACGCGCATGTACCACAGCGCGGTGGACACACCTCGAGACATCGCCTCAGGACTCGTGGGACCGATCCTCATCTGCAAGAGTCAGTCCCTCAATGTCAGAAATGTGCAGGTAATGTACTCACACGTTTCACACAGACACTATTAAGACATCTGCATTATGCTTTTTTTCCCCCAGTAAGATAACATTGTAGTTTGTCACCATGTGTCAATATTACAGAGAACTTGCATAACAAACAAAATGCTTGTAACAGTAAACAGTTAACGGTTATAACAGTATTAAAGGTTTTATGACATTCATTTTCATTTATTTGTATTTTTTCTTTTAGGTTTTATGACCTCAATTACACCCAAAAAACCTGAACTTTGAACATTCAGTGGATTTTCTGTGGTCTGAAGTTTTCTTTGGGGTTTGGAAGCCTTTTGAGCTACACTGAAAACAGGCAACACAGTGAAAACAGTGACATCTGCTGGCAAATCCCATTGACATATATGGGATTTGCAGGAAAATCAGAGCACCTGTTTGAGCCAGAAAACCCCAGATCACAGAAAATCTACTGAATATTAAAAGTTCATGTTTTTTGGGTGCAATTGAGATTAGAAAACCTAAAAAAAAATAAGAACAATTCCAAAACCTTTTTTTTAATGTCACAATCCCTTTAAAGCTAAACTACGAAAGATTCAACACAAGGGTTTATTTGTCACTCATGTACAAGCAGTGAAATGTTGGTGTGACATTACCTCTCGTTGCCACTTGGGGGCACTAAAATACAAAGTGTGAATTCTCTCCAGTGCCGTTTTATTTTATCCTGCTTAGATGAACCCAGTTTAAATTTTTATGTTTTTCTTTTATAGCTGAAATCAGACAAAGAGCAACATGCCATGTTTGCAGTCTTTGATGAAAACAAGAGCTGGTACCTGGATAAGAACATTCGCACCTACAGTGATCTATCCAGAGTCAACAAGGCAGACCCTGACTTTTATAAATCTAATGTTATGCACAGTGAGTTCTGCTACAAATCTTCATCACCCTTTTACTGTACAGTACTCAAAATGTCTTATTCACCATATCACATCAAAGGCCTACCATCTATCTACAGTATCATACAACCGGATTTGTGTGATGAATTTACATCAGTTGTTTTCAACCCTTTTCATTCAAGGTCCATTACTGAATTTGAGCCACGGACCACTGAGATTTATAGCCTGGCTAATAAGCCAGACTAATATCACACAACACTGTCGCGGTGGCAATTTATTTTTGCCAACGGCTGATTCGGTCTGGCTTATTAGCCAGGCTATGCGATTTAGCCTCTCGGACCCAAAACTTTGAATATTTTGTTGGAGAAGATTTTGTACACAATTCCATTATTATCTGGATATAATTATTCTAAATTCTCTAATTGTTTATAGGCTATTTCTTGTAAATTAAGTAATGCAGATTAACAAGAATTTAACTCTTGAGAGCGTACAATATCGTTTCATGTTATGCTCTCAAGAGTTAAAGATCTAAATAAGGGTTACCAACTCTCCATCATGTAGCTGGGGACCACCTGGAGCCCCCCTGTACCATTGTATTTCTGACCCATATTACAGTATTTATCGATGTTTTGTCCCTGCAGCGATCAACGGCTATGTGTTTGAGAGTGGTCAGACCCTGGGCTTCTGTAATGGGGAGATTGCAACGTGGCACATGTCCAGTATAGGTGCACAGGACTACATCCAGACGGCCACCTTCTACGGACACACGTTTGAGCTGAATGAGCGCACGGAGGACTTCCTCAGCCTCTTCCCCATGACTGGAGAGACCATCTCCATGAACATGGACAATGTTGGTAAGTCGTGGGCCGTGGCTTACAGTGACTTTTTATGTAACATTGCACAGTTGTTTGTGATCTGTAAAATGTGTAATCCTCAGATCAGTCTGATCCTTTGGTTTAGCATAGATGAGGGTTCAGTGTTAATTATGATGTCATCATCACAGATAAGTACAACTTACACCCCATGTACTTCATTGACCAGAGCCCCCCAGGGATCACCAAGGGCTCCATTTTCGTCCCCGCTAAACCCCTTATCCCTAAACTTCTTAGCCTTTTTCTTTTTTACTATTTTGCTAAACATTTTTGAATAGTTAAAATAGCCAGTCTACAAGCTCACAACGTGTCAATGTAGATTGGGTAGTTGAACTATTCAAAAATGTTTTTCAAAAAAGTAAAAGAAGTTTAGGGATAAGGGGTTCAGCAGTGACGAAAATGGAGCCCCAAATAGCCACAAATAGATAGATCTACAAGCTTGCATTGCAACACGATGTGAGCTTGTAAAACAGATATCTTTGTCAAATGTTCGGTTCCAGAGTAGGGATGATAGGGTCAGGTGGCCAAATATAGACCACAGATGACCAATGCATACTGTATGTCTCCTTTGAATCAGGCATCTGGCTCCTGGCTTCCCTCAACTCCCATGAGACAACCAAAGGGATGAGAGTAAAGTTCCGGGATGTGGAGTGCTTCCGTGACTATCAGTATGAATATTCAGACTACGAGGAAACAGGAGGCAAACAGGAAGACTTTACGATTTGGAAGCCTCCTAGTTCAGAAGAAGAAGAAGAGAAAAAAGAGGAGGCAAGCATTGCGTTAATGTTAAAAAACAAGGAGGAGGAAGAGGTTGTGGTTGATGATTACACAGCTATGTTTGCAGACGAACTCGGCCTCAGGTCTCATAAGAACAAGTCCCAAAACTCGGATATGGAGGAGTTGGATCTCTCCGGCTTCGACGACTATGGTGTGTCTGGACGTGGTGTGGGTGCCACTGAGAAGGGAAAGAATGGGAATGACAGCGTTCCTTCAGAGCCTGAATCAAATAGCACCGTAGAATCTGAGCAGCGAAGGTTTGAAGGCTCCTACCACACAACGAATACTTTGTTGAACCAAAGCATCGGTGAAAATCAAACCCAGACACAGAATAGCACTGCTTCGGGTGGCTCAATTCTTCACAACATCTCTGTGCCAGAGAACAACACACGTTATAACACCAGTGTACTGCTGAGAGAGAACAACATTACAGAAGCAAAACATATAACCAGACATGGTAGCTCAGTCTTGGAGGACAAGATAATTAATTTAACCCAAACCGGTGTAAACCAGAGTTCTGTGAACACGAACCAGGGTGGGGATTCGGAGGAGAGAATCACCAGAGGAGACGTGTTCTACTACTCTGAAACCGATCGTCACCACAACAACACGGAGGAGACGGTGCTCCTGGATGCGAGGGCCAAGATGGCGTCTGCATCAGACAACGAGACCGCCATGAAGGAAGACCTGTCATCTGGTCAACATGCCTTATCAACACGTCTTCTCAACACGACAATTCATAATGTGAGTTTAGCATTTAATATAGACAACATAACGACAGACACTAGCAATGTCACGGACACGTTATCAGGACATGCTAGCTCAGTCTTGGAGGACAAGAGTGTAAACCAGAGTTCTGCCAACATGACCCAGGGTGAGGATTCAGAGGACAAAATCACAGGAGGAGACGTCTTAACTGCTCTGAACCACACCTCCAACACCACAGGAGGAGACGCCTTAACTGCTCTGAACCACACCTCCAACACCACAGGAGGAGACGTCTTAACTGCTCTGAACCACACCTCCAACACCACAGGGGAGACGGCGGTCCCAGATGCAGGGGCCAGGACAGAGAGTGAGACTCTCATTCATGAAGATCCAACATCTGGTCAAAATGTCTCATCAACGGGCAATGCATCTCTAACTGCAGTTTCATCCATTGAGAACGCAACAGTGGCGAATCATAATGCAACATTTGATATGTCAAAAGATGTAGCAAACCATTCATGGTCCAATTCCAGCGCTGCGGCTTCACATTTTAACACCAGCAACACAGACAGCTTCAACCTAACCAGCACCGAAGTGATGGTGGAAGGAGGCAGTAATGTGACGAACGTACATGATATGCAGAACACGACAGCGGGACAGGAGTATGGAAATCCAATTAATTCCTCTTCAGAAGAAACTAATTCCAGCGTCGATTCCAATCAACATGAAAATAATACGAGCGTGTCGTCAAGTGAATCTACAGGTTCTGTCTGGGACAGTCCCCATGTTCCGGACAGTAGCAGCTCTGAGGAGGGGAGTGACAGCGGTGAGGATGTGGTCATGATCTACCTACAGAACAACAGCTCGGAAGCGATCAAAACCACCTCCCTCCACTCCCAGGAACACAACTGGACCTACAACGGTTCACACCAGACGGTCCCCATGGAGCTACCCGACCACATGATCAAGTATATTTCAAACGGTCCGCCAAAGTCAACTGCTCCGCCGACCCCGACCACGACAAAGAAACCCAAAAGGACGGTGAACCTCAGACAGTGGCCCAAGAAAGGCCATGCCATGAAAACCAGGCGGAGGATAGCGTACAAGCCCCAGGCCAGGACTGGACCACCAGTGTCTTTATCTCCACGGGGCCTCAACCCTGCAGGAATGTCCCCACGTGGGTCACGGCCCGTCTACAGCAAGCCACGGTCCATCTCTAGCAAGGAAGATCTGATCAACACGCCGGTGGTCATCGGTGTGCCACGGCCCGATTTCAGAGACTATCAGTTATACGTACCCGGGGAAGACCCTGATCATCTCGACATACAGGACGACGTCAAAGAGAACGAGTACGAGTATGTGTCCTACATAGACCCCTACAGTAGCCAAAAAGAAATCACCCTGGACGAGACTACTAAATACTACCTAAAAACAGCTGGCACCAACGTCAAAACGTACTTCATTTCTGCAGAGGAAGTAGTCTGGGACTATGGCGGCTATGGACATAGGTAAGCACCGGGGTAGAATGACACGCACTGCCATAAGAAAGATGGCATATTTGAGGATATTATACTAACTGTGAACAAAGATACATACATACATACTAGTGTACACTAACTCGTTTCACCGCAGGCGGCAAGAGAAGACGCTTCAAAGCATGGAGGAAACCAAGTTCACCAAGGTGGTGTTCCGGCAATACCTGGACAGTGACTTCACCACCCCAGACCTCCGGGGGGAGCTGGAGGAGCACCTGGGCATCCTGGGGCCGCTCATCAAGGCCGAAGTTGGACAGAGCATCTTGGTAAGCTTACTAGGTGGTGCCACACTATCAAAAGAGCCGCGCACAGCTTCAAAACCGGGTTTTTAAGACAGCTGGTGGATGGAAAAGAAGCTCCACTTCCGCGGACGACTTGCACGACGGCCAGATTCCCGGGAAAGCGCTCTCCTCCGCGTCAATCGTCCGCGGAGGTGGAGCTTAATTCCCATCCACCAGCTGTCTAAAAAAACAGCTGCGCACACGCATCACAGCTTCATCTGTCCGCGGCACAAAACCGTTTTGCGCTTAGGTGTGGAAAGGGCTTAAGCATGAGTGTGAAGTTATAGTGCAACTACAGTTTCACACGCATCCCTAAAGTAGCGAAAATAGCAGATCTACTTCTGCACGACAATGTCATATGACAAAGTCTAACATATAGGACACTGATTTATGAAAAAAAAACATAAAAATATGAAATATTGGGCGCCCTCTGGCCTAGTGGTCCAGGAGGCACATACCACACGTAGCCACACTTTTCCTGGGCTGTGTGTGCTCCAGTTCCTGTCGATTTGATCCAATGAAAGCCAATAAAACTGGTCAGATGACCAATGATATCCAATGAAATCAACAGGAACTGGAGCACACACAGCCCAGGAAAAGTGTGGATAGGCGCATGCCTGACAGCATGTCGCGGGTTCGAGTCCCAATTCCGATGACCTTTGCTGCGTGTCATTCCCAGTCTCTCCCTCTCCCTCCCTCCCTCCCTCCCTCCCTCCCTCTCTGTGGCATACCAAAGACCACTTTTGGAGCTCGACCTCATATGATCTATGCAAATATGGATTATTTAAAACTATCCACTCACCATCTGGTCTTCCTGGATTGTAGGTGATCTTCAGAAACAAGGCCAGTCGTCCTTTCTCCTTGCACCCAAATGGGGTTACCTATAACAAGCAGGCCGAGGGCCTGGAGTATGACGATGAGTCTAAATACTGGTATAAATATGACAATGAGGTTCAACCCAACACCACCTTCACGTACCTGTGGAAGGTCCCTGCCAGGGTCGGACCATCGAAAGACGAGTCTTCCTGTCGGACCTGGGCGTACTATTCTGGGGTTAATCCTGTGAGTAAAGAAAAATAGAGTAATATTCCTTCAAAGTATTCTAGAAAAATTATAACTTTTGTGAATTAAACGTCTACTGTCAGTTCAATTTCTATTATCAGATTTCTTGAATTATATATATATATAAAAAAAAAATATTGTGAAAAGTGAAACTTCCATTGCACATGAAGTGAAATATTTCAAACCTTTCTTTTTTAATCTTGATTAATTCAGCTCAAAAATCCAGTATCTCAAAATATTAGAATATATTACATTGAAAAAATATTTATAATAGAGAAATGTTGACCATCTGAAAAGTAGGTTGTCCATTTATGCACTCAATACTTGATCATGCCACCATCCCCTGGTTTGCTTTGATAGCGTCTGCATTGTTGGTAATGGTGTCTCACCTCTTCCCGTCTGTGTTGGCACAATGTTTGTGTTGGCACATTTAATGTTTGTGTTGGCACAAAAAGCCGATCGTTAGCAAACCAGTTACTAGTAGTTTTTGCACTGTGGAAAGGTGCCAAATTCGGAAGGTTGACATTTCTGTATTATAAAACTTTCTTCTTTTTTGTTCTTATACAAGACTAATATTTTAAAAGAAAAATTATAATATAAACCATGTGAAGTGAGGGGCACTCTTATCATCGTACATCATCATGACGTAACATGTCGATTTGCTCAGACACATATGACGTAAATTCTCCTTTCATTGTCAATGGCAAATGTGACACGAGTTATGACAAAAAGCTGTGTAACTCGAAAATGACTAATATTTATTCATTTTTCATGAGCTATACCGTAAAAAATAATCAAGATTAAAAGAAAAAAGGTTTCACTTTTATGCAATGAATCTAGAATATATGCATGTTTCCCCACAATATTATATTTTTTTATGCACCATGTATAAATGTATATATATCACTGAATCTTCATGTAAGAATATTTCTGAACACTGTAAATACAAAACGTTCTATAGGAGAGGGATATCCACTCCGGTTTGATCGGGCCTTTGCTAGTGTGTCGGGAGGGCACGCTGCGCCAGAAGTTGCTCGACATGCGGGAGTTTGTGCTGCTCTTCATGACCTTCGACGAGACGCGGAGCTGGTACTACGACAGGAACCGGGAGATGATGGAGAGGACCAACCAAAGGGCAGTCAGGGACCCCAACTTCAGAGAGAACCTCAAGTTCCCGTGTAAGTAGTAGCCTTATGGGCCATGAGGCCCATAGGGGCAGGAGCCCATCTCCTGTTTCTGTAGCGTGAGGCAGCTTGATGTACAAGTACACCCCCTGGACATGACGCTAGTATGTCGCAGGGACTTACCCCCAATGCAACCCTTGATGCTAAGTGTCAAGCAGTTACTGTAGGCACTGGGTCCCATTTTTAGTCTTTGGTATGACCTGGCTGGGGATCGAACCCCGACCTCCCAGTCTCAGGGCGGACACTCTTAGCCTGGTTAATAAACCAGACCGAATCAGCCGTTGGCAAATTAGTGCGATATTAGTCTGGTTTATTAACCAGGCTAGGACACTCTAACCACAAGGCCACTGAGCTGGTTACAAGTTCCCGTGTAAGAACGCCCATAATTCACAGATTTATATTCAAGTTGATTGACTGAAATCCTCAGTGTTGGGTCCATGCTTACTGTCATAGACGGAGTATTTTACTGCGTATATTTCACAAGAATATAGCTGACCATCTGTGTCAAATACTTCCCCCCCATATACTAAGAACTATTAAAAGGTACGGTAAGGGCACGTGATATATTTTTGTTAAACTAATGTATAGCAATGATTACTATCAGAATATAGTGCTTTAACCTTTCAACAACAAACGTTTAGTTTTAACCACAAAATATAAATATCAAGCACCCCTACTACGTTAAATACATTTACAAATAGAATAGCTAGAATGTTGATTACTATTGTCCATCACTGATGTCTCCTGTGTTGTGTCCCCCAGCCATCAATGGCATCGTGTACAGCCTGAAGGGGCTGAGGATGTACACAGACCAGATGGTTCGCTGGCACCTGTTGAACATGGGCTCTCAGAGGGACGTTCACAGCGTCTACTTCCACGGACAGACCTTCCTCCACAAGCAGACAAAGAGTCACCGACAGGCTGTCTTCCCGCTGTTGCCTGGTTAGCGCCGCTTCCGTTGCAGTCTGATGTATAGGTTTTATTCCGAATTAAAAAATCACCAGCACTCACAGAAATGTGCTTTAGCAGCATACGCGTCTGCTTCCCGTGCCTATACCTTCTGAGCTGTGCACACCAGTAACGAAACTACTTGTTGAGACTTGAGTTGTAAACTCTTATATTGTATAACGTACAGCAAAAACTATTGATGTAACCCAAAATAAGCACTTGTGCCAAAAATATGTCCCCTCACCTTGCCATTTCTGTCCCAGGGGGCTTTGCCACTCTGGAGATGAAGCCGTCCAAGCCTGGCCTTTGGCAGCTGGAGACAGAGGTTGGCTTCAACCAGCAGAACGGCATGCAGACCCTCTTCCTGGTTCTCGATAAAGGTACGAGCCACTCAACACTAGACCACCAAAGTTAGAACACAATTTCATTGTCATTTTGTTCTGTTACTTTATATTCCGTAACATTGCTCATGTATCTTTCCTAGAATGCTACTATCCCCTGGGACTAAGTTCTGGGAGTGTGAAAGACGGTCAGATCACTGCTAACCATACCAGAGGTAAACATGATATATAGTATAGTATATATAGTATCCTTCCTACTAACATACTGTATCTTTCATAGTCCTACTGTATCACAGCCACAGTGGCCTGTAAAAGTATTGCATTGAATATAGATCTCTTAATTAATTTAACTAATCTATCTATTTGGACCCCGGCCCTTTATGAATTATGACTCTTCTTATTCCTTCTGCCTGCCTGTCTCCGTCCGTCCGAGTTATCACCTGTGATACACACTAAATATTAAGTAAATAAATAAATATTGTGAAGTTGGCCGACCGGCCAAGGCTCCAAAAAGGGTTTTTTATTCACCTTTCCAGTCCAGTGCAGATTATAGTACAGTGCAGCCTCGGCAAAGACGATGACAAAAAACAAGATTTGGCCAAAATAACAATTGTACACACATAAACATACTTGAAGACAACACTACTGAAGAACACCTAAAACAACAAGAAGCTGTAACAGGCCATGTCATGTTCCATACCCTTACTTTCCAAAGGGCCCTGGCAGCTCTCACTCAGGCTGTTACCTGTGTGTCAACCAAGGTCTAACTAACTAACATATCACCTGCAGGCTCCCTTTTATAGGAGTGAGACATACCAAACCACATTACAGCAATTGGCAATTCAATTAACTCACCATAAGCAAACAAAAGGCCAATGAGTAAACACACCCTTACTGAAGGTTTTACCCTTAACTTAACCATGAAATTCCAGACGTCCATTCATACACAAACTATAGTTTTGTTTTAAATAAGATTGCTCTCGAAACAAACACCCCTCCTCCTCTGCAGCACTTGGCACCTTCCCAGTCAACAGGAATGCCACTGCAGAGGTGACTCTCCCAATCATTGTCTGTATATAGGGCACGGGCTGCCCCGTGACATTTATACTTCAAAATAAGTCTATACTTTAATGGGGATACAAAATGCATATAAATACATGTCTGCCTCTGTAGGATTCTGGGTACCTCATTTGGCCAGACTGAACAACCAGGGTAAATACAATGCATGGAGCACAGAGGGGGAACACAACTGGATTCAGGTACCTACTGTGTGTGTGTGTGTGTGTGTGTGTGTGTGTGTGTGTGTGTGTGTGTGTGTGTGTGTGTGTGTGTGTGTGTGTGTGTGTGTGTGTGTGTGTGTGTGTGTGTGTGTATGTGTGTGTGTGTGTGTGTGTGTGTGTGTGTGTGTGTGTGTGTGTGTGTGTGTGTGTGTGTGTGTGTGTGTGTGTGTGTGTGTGTAATATTGACATGTGTATGGAATAGTCAATAGAGGACACAATAAATGGCCTTCCTGTCTTGATTTCCATGTTTTTGTTCTTATTTGCTCATGTCCTGTTTGCGATAAATTGTATAGGCTTCCTCTGTTTTAACTGCTTTCATTTCCTTGTGCTATATGAATAAAATGTACTTTCTTACTTACTTGATAATGTCCCCATGTCTGATGTCTCCCCTGTCCCTTGATAATGTCCCCATGTCTGATGTCTCCCCTGTCCTTTGATAATGTCCCCATGTCTGATGTCTCCCCTGTCCCTTGATAATGTCCCCCATTTCCATGTCTGATGTCTCCCCTGTCCGTTGATAATGTTCCCATGTCCATGTCTGATGTCTCCCCTGTCCTTTGATAATGTCCCCATGTCTGATGTCTCCCCTGTCCTTTGATAATGTCCCCATGTCTGATGTCTCCCCTGTCCTTTGATAATGTCCCCATGTCTGATGTCTCCCCTGTCCTTTGATAATGTCCCCATGTCTGATGTCTCCCCTGTCCTTTGATAATGTCCCCATGTCTGATGTCTCCCCTGTCCTTTGATAATGTCCCCATGTCTGATGTCTCCCCTGTCCTTTGATAATGTCCCCATGTCTGATGTCTCCCCTGTCCCTTGATAATGTCTCCATGTCCATGTCTCCCCTGTCCCTTTGCCACAGGTGGACTTCCTGAGGCCGGTGGTGATCAGCCAGGTTGCCACGCAGGGCGCCCGGCAGATGATGTACGATCAGTACGTCACCAACTACACCGTCTCCTACAGCACCGACCGCAGGAAGTGGATCTACTACAAGGGCGATAGCAACAGGTTCAGGAAGGTGGGTGGAAGTTATACAGTAGCCAGTCCACACAGTTAAAGAGATATTTTGGGTCAATTCAAACTTAACGTAATTCATTAAAATGTCATTCTAAAATAATAATAAAATAATAATAATACTAATAATTAAAAACAAATCTCTTCATGCTGATGATTATAACGTGCACTTAAAAACTGTCTGCGGTGCTCACAAACGCCCAAGTGGTAGAATTTCCTCAAATATACCTTTAATCAATGCAAAAATACACCTTCAATAATTAAAAGGGGATGCAATTATCATCATCATCAAAACACATTTTAAACTACAACCTATACCCTACACTACAGAGTCATTACATAGTGATCCCTGAGTGATCATCCCTCTCTTATCTTTCTCTCACACAATCGCTCTCTCTCTGTCCACCTAGATATTCCCTGGGAACCAGGAAGCCTACGAGACGAAGGTGAACACCTTCTTCCCTCCTCTGATTGGCCGCTTCATTAGACTCCACCCTGTCAACTCTCACAACAACCCCACGCTACGCATGGAGTTCTACGGCTGTGAGCTTGACGGTAAGACATTGAGGGCCCCATTTTAGAGAACTATACCTTCTTTGATGCGTGGTGAAAGTTCTGCAAACTAGCTAGTAGCAGCTGCCTGCCTGTGATATCACGTGACTCCCTCCTCCAGGTTGCTCAGTGCCCCTGGGTATGGAGAGCAGGCGGATTGAGGACGGTCGCATTAAGGCCAGCTCCACCGCCACCAGCTGGTACTCTGGTCCCTGGAAGCCGTCCCTGGCACGGCTCAACATGCAGGGCACCATCAACGCATGGCAGGCTAAGGTACAACCCATATTCTGACCTGAGATCAGATTCTAAAAATGTCTTCTACATCCTGACAGTTTTCCATTCTGACCTGAGATCAGATTCTAAAAATGTCTTCTATGTCAGTCGCTCTTCGATAAAAAAGAAATAGCAGACCTACGAGCTCGTAGCGCGCCACTCGGTGGCGCGCTATGAGCTTGTAAATCTGCTATTTTTCAATAGCTAAAGCATAGCATAATGCTAACACCAAAAGGGGTTCCCGCCCAGAATGGATTAAGACAAATACACACAGCAAGCACATGCGTGATTCAAATGGCCGACGGTCAGTAACTCACATCCCCGTCTATTTGTTCTATACCCACCTTTTTATTTAATGTGACAATAAAGATGATTCTGATTTAATGTCAGTCTTAAACTTTGCGAAGGGTATTAAGGGATTGAGAACCACACAATCACGACTCCCAGAAAATGTCCCAGTCTGTCTATGCAGAATCGTGTAGGACGGTTTGTTCGAATTAAACTTTCTGTCTGTGTTCACACAATATTTGAGACTGATACATCTGACTCTCTCTCTGACTCACTCACGCTCTCTCTCTCTCTCTCTCTCTCTCTCTCTCTCTCTAGACGAGTAACATGTACCAGTGGCTACAGGTGGAGCTCGCCCAGGTGAAGAAAATCACGGGCATCGTCACACAGGGTGCCAAGGCAATCGGCACTGAGATGTATGTGATCTCCTACGCCCTGCAATACAGCAACGACGGCGTTCACTGGAACGACTACACGGATGACCCGGACTACACGTCAAAGGTACGCCAGCTGTTAGCCCATTCTGACCTGAGATCGGATTCATACGAGGTTTCCACTGGACACACATGTGGTCTGATTAACCCATTCTGACCTGAGATCAGATTCTAAAAATGTCAGTCGTTCTTCGATCTTTCAAAAATAGCAGACCTACAAGCTCGTAGTGGCGCGCTATGAGCTTGTAGATCTGCTATTTTTCAATAGCTAAAGCATAGCATGATGCTAACACCAAAATGGGTTCCCGTTTAGAATGACTCAAAGTCTTTCGAGACAGTATGTGTTTACAATTTACGCTTCTGCCTAACAGCCGCTGAAATCACAGAAGCGCTGATGAAAATGTGCTTCTGTTTTGGCTTTTGTAGTCTCGTGAATAAATCCTACTGAAAATGGAATCATAGAAGCCGAACTAGCTTGAAATTAGAAATTCCAAAATGTAATTGAAAGAAAATGGTTGCGAATTGCCATAAAAAAGGAAGGAAATGTGGAGCACAGGTCTCCGCCAGGGCAGGTATAGCTTATTGTGGGCCAGCGATGTTTCACGGCAATCGGAGGCTGTGTTCATGATTTGAGGTATTTTGTTCAAAACAGGCCACGTCTGCAAACTATGAAAGTCAATCTTAGCCAATCGGGATGGAATATGACAAATCTGACAGATCCGTCTTGATCACATGCCCATGGCCAGGGGCGAGAATCTAGTTTCGGCCACGCCTTTGGCCCCACGGAGACAATAACATTGAAATATTATTATGATGGTATACCCGCAAGAGGGATGCCAGGTTTGAAGTGTTTAACCCAATGAGACCTGAGACCAGATTCTACAAATGTCTTCTAAATCATGACAGTTTTCTGAAAAACCCTATGTTTCTATATCAGTGGTTCTCAAAATGTCATGTCAAGGACTCAAGGTTCGCTCTGAAACTATATATATTCAAAGATTTTCGCCACATTTTCAAGATTAAAAAAAAATAGCAGATCTACAAGCTCGTACTCGTAGATCTCACTATGAGCTTGTAGATCTGCTATTTTTCAATAGCTAAAGTATAGCATAACGCTTAAAACAACAAAAGGGGGTTAATGTACTGTAAGTTTAGTCGTTTCCAACCAACGTGAAAACAAAAGTCCACTCACTCACTGGATTTTCGTTTTGGGCAGCAGTATAGCTCGATGATTGAAGTCATTCAAAACATGTCCGTCACTTTCCCTTCCAGACGTTTATCGGGAACACGGACAACAACGGTCATGTGAAGAACTACATCTACCCTCCCATCTTCTCCCGCTTCGTACGGGTCCTCCCCAGGAGTTGGAGGAGTTCCATCACCATGAGAATAGAACTGCTGGGCTGTGACTTTGAGTGATATGGAACTCACGCAAGAAGAAAAAAATCACACCCGTGTGAACCGAGTGGTGCAACTCCCCTCTCTCTCCCCCCCCCCCCCCCCCCCCCTCCTCCTCTCTCCCTCTCTCTCTCTCTCTCATTAGCAGGCAACAGTGCAGCACTGTCTCTCTCTCTGTTTCTGGCAAACAGCGCCCCTACTGGTACTCAGATAATACTGGCGCTCATTAACGTCACATAGATAGGTGAACACAGACACACGGACATTGCTGTTCCTTGGAGTGGTTGCACCACTCAAAAACATATACTGGCACGCAGTCTATTATGTACAGTACAAACGTACATACTGTATGCAAGCACATATACCCTATACCCCCCCGCAACACGCACGCACACACACACACGCACGTGGTGTGTGTATAGGGTATATACCCCCCGCAACACGCACGCACACACACACACGCACGCACGTACCCAGTCTGTACGTGCAGTCAAAAACAAACGGGGATATCTGTAGGTTAAAATATCCACGTCTTGCTTTCCGGCCATTCCTCATTGTGACGTGTATATGTGAGAAGTTCAACAGCTACAGTTAGCTCTACTGTATCATAAATCAGCATTCATGCCGCCAGGGGGACTCGAGTTTCATCTATCTAGGAAGGGATGCTGCAACCAATAATATACCAGACAGTGTTATTGCCTTTTCCTTACATGCTGTAGGAAATGAACATGGATGAAATGTACACACTTTTATATACATTGCATTGTGTCGTGAATTAATGTGAATGAATGTAAATATGTAAGTAGTATAAGTTTATTTTATTTGTCAATAAATCTAATTACCCTTTACTGTATTCAGTGGATGAATTAAATGCTGTCAAATCACATTAAAGCCTAGAGCATTAAAGGTCTGGAGGGAAACTTTCTATAATGAGAGAATGTTATATATACACATGGCATGGCTATAATAATAACCCAGTTCGTGTGGGAGGCCGGATATCAGTATGTCAGCTGTTCCCAAACTTTTTAGCTCAAAATCTTTTAATTTGCCTAGGACCTAAATTATAGTGAAAATAGTAGATCAGTTCACGTTGCGAGCTCGTAAATCTGCTATTTTCACAACTCCTTAACGCTATTTGAATTATTACATTTTATTTATGAAACACTTTATTAATGAATGAAAAATGTTGAAATTGTTTTTAATGGATGAAAGAATGTATGTAGGAAAAGGAAAATAATATTTAGCGTATAGTCAGTCACGGACCCATAAAAATGTGTCTGCGACCTGACATCACGTCACTGATGGAGACTGGAGTAATGTGACGCCTCTATAATTGGCACACACCCTCTGGTACCCCTTTTTGAAAAGGGGGGACCACCCAGTCAGCTACTGCTTCGGTACTGTCCCAGACTTCCATGAAATGTTGAAGAGATGTGCCATTCATGTCAGCCCCTCAACACCAAAAGCCAATTCCCCACAGACAGACAGAGAGACAGACCTTCCTGCTTGGATCACACCATATTTGGGTATGGCTGGTGATATCACAAACTATTAGTTTGTGATATCACCCGCCATACCCAAATATGAAACTAAAACCCCACGCACAAAGTATTTATTGGCTCACAGTCTGTAAAGAAGAAGGATATTACCGGTAGTTGTTGCAGTGGGTTGGTATTGTGTTTTGCGGACTCTAGCTGAATGAAAAATGAAAGTATGGATCTGTCACACAGCTTGGGTGAAGCTGAGTCTGGTCATCCGGAGAGTTCTACCAATGAGATTTGTCCATCAATGGACAGGTAGCTCTCTGAGATTCATTTGAATTGCTGCTGCCCTTACCTCCCAACGTCCTTACAGGGATACTAGGCAAGTGAAGTCAGTGTGTGTACAAACTCATTCACTCTCCCAGCTCTGACAGGCATCAAACAGGTAGTTGTCCATGATGCTTTAATTGATTAGAGAGAGAGCATTAACAAGCACAGATCAAGTTTTACACTTGCATGGCCCAATCAATCAACTCAGTGCACAACCACTTTGAAGTTTAAAGGGATCAATTCAATCTTTAAATCTTTAATCTAATGCATCATTTATTACCATTTACTCTAAACAAACATTAAAAGTCCATAGTCTTGGCTGCCACATACGTTGGAGGGGCTTAATGTTACCTAGTTTGAAGTTTCCCTTTATTATGTTGCTAATTTTGAATGTGTAAATAAATATATCTACAGTATGTTGTTCTTATCAAAGATTGAGTATAGTTTTAGGAGGCTTATGCTTTGCTTATGCAAAGCAGTGGTAAGATAAAAGTATTGCTACAACTTACGTACTGTAGTGTGTACTGATAATCATTTCCATCCCTGAGTCCCAGGACACTTCTTTCATGCGGGCTATATGTGGTATATAGTCCTGTGGCCTGCATGTATAGCTTTAATAGGCTTACTGGAGGGAATGAACCTTGTTCTCTGTCCAGCAGATGGGAAACCCAGTAACTGAAAGTACATACATACACTGTTGTCTCATCTGATGAGCCGCTGCTTTCAGCTTTAGTGCGTATAATGGCCTTTCATTTTTTTTGTCAGCTCCCTATATAACTTTTAGAAGCATGTTCAATCATGTGCTAGCTTTTACAAGCATGTTCAATCATGCCACATTTCCTGCAATTGACATTCCAATTCAATTGCTTGCTACAAGATGTCCCATTTTGTCACATCGGTAACATTTGCTCTGAGCTGTTTTTGTCCAGACCTTGTGCAATTTCCCACTTGTACTGAACTGATGAGTCTTGGCATAATTCCTTGGATAAACCAATTTCAATAGCCTTCTCAAGGCTAGTAAGTGCTTTTAACAAGAGTTCCTGAACAGCTTCACTTCTCAGCATGCACCACAATCTGATGATTGAGGCATGTGATATAGGTAAAGAATAGTAAATCATCTGTGCTCGTCAATATGGTACAAGGAAGGGGTACGTACTCTACATTGGACACAAAATGTTATGTTGACAAAGCGTCAACATGACGTCACGGGAGCGAGAATGCGCCACTCGGAGACGTGCAGCCAGTTAGCTGTTCACCGGCTTCCGCAAAGCAGAGCCGGTTCACTCTCCAGGTCCATGTCGGGCTTCTTCTTGCACGTGAGCGCCAGCAGCAGCAGCATGGGCAAGTGCCAGAGGCTGCAGAAGAAGAGCCTGCGTGCGCTGCCGCGTTCGCCCTTCCTGTAGAAGCGGAAGGCCAGGAGGCTGATGTACGCGTTGACGGGCAGCGAGACCAACGGGAAGGTCCAGGTGGTGACGCCCAGCACGGGGGCCACGCACGCCAGGCCGACGAGGCACAGGCTGTGGCGCAGGGCCACCCGCCGGCACATGGCGGGATGCGTGACGGACATCATGCGGTAGCCCCCGCGGGAGTAGTCCTCCTTCAGGTTCCAGCTCAGGGCGTTGAAGTGCGGGAACTGCCAGCAGTAGAGGAAGCCCCCCAGCAGCAGAGCACCCGGGTCCAGAGAACCCGTGGCAGCCGCCCAGCCCATGACGGGGGGGACGGCCCCCACCACCGCCCCCACCCAGGTGTTAGCAACGCTGAGTCGCTTGAGGGGAGTGTAGCAACAGGTGTACAGAAGGACGTTGAGGGCCCCCAGGAAGCCCGTCAGCGGGTTGACTGCCATTGCGAGCATGGCGACCCCGGGCATGCCGCAGGCCAGGGCGAATGACGCCGCGTGTAGGGGACTCACCTGTCCTCTGACAAGGGGGCGGTTCTTTGTGCGGTTCATGTTGGAGTCAAAGGGAACCTCTATGTACTGGTTGATGGCGTTGGCACTACACGAGGCCAGGCCTGTCCCCAGGGAAGTCACAAAGAACGTGGTGGGGTCAAAGGGGGCCGGAGCCATTGCATAGCCCACTGCTGCGGTCGCGACCACCAGTGCTGTGAGTTTGATTTTGGCAAGTCTGGCGTACACGTCCGGCAGATCGGCCAGCTCGACCTTCAGCTCCTTCCACTGTCTGCGCAGACGGCCGTGTCTGGCTTCGTCTGTCTCCAGCTGCACACGGGGAGTTTCCACTGAGGTCCACTCCGCCCCAGACGCGGCAGGTGCCTGTAACGAGGTCTCTGTGGGTGCGGATGTCACAGGCTGCGTTACTACCTCGCGGGTGACCTCTCCTCCGTGTAGCGTGACGTCTGCAACTGTAGGACTGGTGACCGGTACATGCGGCAAGTGCGTGATGACCACGTCATTCCTCTCATACATGGGCATGGCCAAGATAGACGGTTGTTTAGGGGTAGCTCGTCGGTGAAGGTCATCATTGCTTTTTGTTACATACTGTTGTTTAGGGAAGTTCAGGTGCTGGTATTTTACCCATTTGGATGGGTAAAATGGGTGGCAAGCGCACTGCTGATTTCTAAGGGCATTTCTAACCGATTCCCGCTTCATGCTGGTACCAACCAGACGTGACAGACTACATGGCGTTATGAACATATTGAATCATATTTCTGAAAGCATGAAGCCAGTTCTGTTGTGTCTCCTTTGCATGCAGCACGCCTCCAAACGATCTCACTATGATGTCATGCTGATAGACATATACAGAGATCTCCATATGGGCATTAACCCATTCTGACCTGAGATCAGATTCTAAAAATGGCTATTTGAAAATGACAGTTTTCTGAAAAAGCTATGTTTCTATACCAATCGGTGGCGCACTGCTATGAGCTTGTAGATCTGCTATTTTTAAATAGCTAAAGCATAACATAATGCCAACACCAAAAGGGGTTCCCGCCTAAAATGGGCATTAAGTGGGACACAGCCTTGAACCATGAGCGATCCACACACCAAGTCTGAAAGCAATTGGCAACTAAGAATTGCATTTGTAATAGTTGCCATGGCCTTTCCATGGACCCAGACAGACCCAACAGAAGTCAGATTTACAGTTCCGACAAACCATGTGATTGCAGCCGCCGTCTTTCTCGATGGTGACGTGGCATTTAGGACACTCCTTGGTATTTGCCGCAATCCAGTTCAAGGTTTCGCTGTCGTCGTCACATTTCTTGATCCAGCAATAGCAGCAATACCCACAGAGCACCAGTATAAACAGGCTGTCTGTCAGAGCACCCATTGTTAGAGAATTAAAACAAGACCGCAAGAAGTTATTTTTGGACTACTGGCTGTTCTTGAGCGCTTTGTGTGCATGTCTGTGACGTCATGTTGTTGACATCAGACGTCATCATTGTGATGAAAGGCATCACTAACTTCACACGAAGTGTGATTTTTACATTTATGTCTAATAAACATTCTATGACGTCATGGTCTCTCTACGAACGACGCAGAGATGTCATTCATCGTAGCGTTTATGTGGGACTATAGGCCATGATAAATCTAGTTATGCAATACATGGTTGGCTGTGTCCCTTTTATTCCCATATATGGAGATCTGTAATATGTCTGTATTTTGGCCTGTGTGTATGTTATTTCCATACCAACTAGGATCTTAATTACACAGGCCTAGTAATTACTGTAGTAACTAGAACTTCACTCTGACGAGTGCCTACTTGCGTGTTGCACACAAGTAGGCCATAAATGGCCTACTAGTGCGCAAGCAGAGGGCGCAAGTACTGTCGACTGTTACGGACTCTCAAATCTCAGCCTCTCTGTAAAACATTGAAATTATATGTACTATATATATATGTATACTGTGGTTACTTGGGTTGTTTTATGCGTATGCCGTGGCTGCATGATTTGAGAGTGACGTAATGAAGATATGTAACAATGCCAATACCAACTGGCTCTCGATGGTGATGTAATAAAGATAAGTTTCAGTGTCGGGTGGATTAAAGGTAATGCCGCTATGTATACATGTATGTAATCTGAAACTATACCTTTATTACGTCACCATCGAGAGCCAGTTATACCCTGGCATTGGTACATATCTTCATATAAACAGTACAACTTACATATATACATGTATGTATATGTAAGTTGTATCTACAGTATGTATATGTAATTTGTAAGTTCATGAGTAGTATACTGTGGTTACCCTGGTTGTTTTATGCGTATTCCGTGCTGCATGATTCTAAGAGTGACGTAATGAAGATATGTACCAATGCCAGGGTATAACTGGCTTTCGATGGTGACGTAATAACGATATGTTTCAGTGTCGGGTGGATTAAAGGTAATGCCTCCATGTATACATGTATGTAATCTGAAACCTACATTTATTACATCACCATCGAGAGCCAGTTATACCCTGGCATTGGTACAGTACATATCTTCATTACGTCACTCTCAAATCATGCAGCCACGGCATATGCTTCGGAGCACCGGACAAACAACTTTACTAAGTAAACTAAGTTACTAAGTAATAAAGAATTAAGAAATTAAGAATTAAATTAATAATCTTAATTAGTGTGGTTGCCAGAGGCAGTAGTAACAACATTACGATGCATAATGTTGACCATATTATTTATAATTTTTGAGGGGCGCTATCCCCCCCAACATCTGGCTTTTGAAATGACATCATATGGCAGCCAAGTATGGTCAGCCAAGTCTATGGACTTTTTAATGTTTATTTAGAGCACTAAACATGATGTCATGTGGCAGCCAAGTCATATGGATGTTTGTTTAGAGCACTTTAAACAAACCACGCACACCTGATCCTTTTATGAGCCAGCTATTCCTGAATATTTACATTTTAAAGACTAGAGCGGTGCCCATTGGAGCCTCTACAGCGGTGCCCGTTGGCCACTGGCCTATACTTGAACGATGCAAGTTGGAAAAGGATGCCCCACCCAGATATTATCTTGTATGCCCATATATGGAGTTCTTTGTCAGGTACTATAAGTACTATAAGTATGCGGCGGTTCCATTAAAAACAACTCAAAGTACATTGTGTTCAGGAAAAAGACACACTTGTGTGGACTCAACCTCATACACAGGCCTTATGTGTAGTTGCACTCCCCTGTGAAGGGGAACAGCATGGGCATCCCCTTATATTGTATTCTTGAGGGACATGGGCGTGAGGTAATGCATTCACAAAAATATGAAATAATGTTGACTGGAAAAATATTGTGACTTCTTTGGCCTCCTGGACATACAAATCTGTCAGATTGTCCATACGGTTTAGCCCAAATATGGAGAGGACTGCCGTCATATTGATGACATCATAGTAATGGAGGAACATATTGTTAAAAAAAAACAATAAAAAACATAACAAAAGATTCACAAGAGAAAAAAAGACAGGGAAACAGAGGGGAAAAGAATGTGTTACAATACAAGTCAATAGGCTGTATTATGTTTTAGATGGAGGTATTGCCTCCTCGATGTCATGCTGTTGCCACTGTAAAAATACTTGTAATATACTTAGTCTAATATTGTACTGTGTGTATATATATATATGAAAGATTTCATTAAAGAAACACCAGGAAGAAAAAAAAGGCAAAAGACACAAAAAAGTGGCTGGTTTTGCAGAGGGAGAGGCCCGTGCCACTGTTAAATTGCATCAGCACTATAGTCAGGATACTTGACTATACTTGATAATCTTCTCTGTACTCCCACAGGTCCTTCTCATAGCCTTCATGCACGTGCTGTAGCAGCAAAGTATGCCTGTGCTCGCAGTATCTAAACTTATCTTGTACTGCCTGCCTGATCTCCTGCAAGGAGTCCTTTGAGATGTCCCGCTCCAAGTAGCCAGACAGCACCTCGGTCTTGTTTTCCAGATCGGCCTGGTTCTCCTCGAATATAATGGACTGGTTGTTCTTCCTGAGGTAGAAGGCAAAGGCGTAAGTGAACATGAGTGTGGAGCGGCACTGGCCCAGAACATCGACGGCCTTCTTCAGGAACTGCACCTCGATCCAGGACATGTTTTGCTGCTGCATCTCCTCCATCTTCTGCTCGACCTGAGCGTAAAGCTTCTCCTCAAAGCGCAGGCTCTGCATGTGGTTCATGTATCGGTTGTAATAGAACAAGTACCTCTGCAAGGTCGCCCGGGAGAGTTCTTGTGCATCTCTGGCCGCCTTGGCATCGTCTTCATCGTAAGAATTGCATTTGTAATAAGAGTTACCATGGCATTCCCATGGACCCAGACAGACCCAACAGAAGTCAGATTTACAGTTCTGGTTCCGACAGACCATGTGATTGCAGCCGCCGTCTTTCTCGATGGTGACGTGGCATTTAGGACACTCCTTGGTATTTGCCGCAATCCAGTTCGAGGTCTCGCTGTCGTCGTCACATTTCTTGATCCATTTCCTCAGCAGCGAGCACTTGACGGGGTCGTGCCAGTTCTCTCCACAACTGAAGCAGAACACACGGTTACACTTGCACTTCACATTCTTGGCATCCGGATACTCAACCTTGATGACGTGATGGCAGTCAGGTGCAGGGCACCATTTTAACAGTCGATTACACTCTACAAAACTGTTTGTGATTATATGCTGGTACTTCAACTTCACCTTTGGATCTGTTATGAGGCGCATGACTGTGTTGTCATCGACCAGAATGTCACAACGATGAGCTGGACAAGAAATGCTCTGTCCCATTCCTTCTTCCATGATTTTGGTGGTCAGGTAATCTTCCCAGCACTGCATGCAGAACCTGTGTCCACACTCAAGGCCTGTGAAGTTATAGCTGGGGAAGTTTTGATAGCAGATATAACATGGCATGTCCTTTGCCGATGATGATCTTGTGTTGATAGGAGCACAGTTCCGAGATTTCTTACTGGGGTTGATAACGTGACACTCAGTGAACAGCTTGTCCAAGTCTCCCTCAGTACTAGGACCAAAGTACCTTTGCATTAGCCTCTCTTTATCCCAGTTGAAGTGACTAAGGAGAATGCGTGTGACTGTCACAGGGTTCTGGAAGACCTCGTTGACATCCTGGATACACTCCAGCATATGCTGGTGGATCTGTTCGCCAGTCAACACTTCGAAGCGGTACCCCTGTCCCTGGCCATGGCCACAGCTTCCACTGAGATCCACCGTGGGATCCACCAACTCCACTTCTCCAAGCTGCAGGGTGTCGTCCTCAGGTTCCTCCTCCTCCTCGGGGCTGTCTTCACTGCATTCCATCTCTTCTTCAAATTCATCGTCATAACTCTTGTCAGAGCCCATTCTCAGTGGTGATTATAAACTCACTACTAGCACTGGCTGGCCTTGTTGTCTTCTCACCCGTTATGAAGCTCATCCGTGGCGTGCTTATAAAGATCATCCATGACGTAGTGTGAAGTCACCAGCTATGCCCAAATATGGTGTGCTTATAAAGATCATCCATGATGTAGTGTGAAGTCACCAGCTATGCCCAAATATGGTCATCACCATGTTAAATTGACAGCATAGGAGGCCGAAGTGCGTGCGTGCGTGCATATTATCTGGGGATATTCTTGCAAACCACTGGAATACTGATCAGTATCACATTGCTTGTGCAAACTGCCAGTAAGCCAAGGAAGTACTTCCATGCATATTTAAGGCTTTAAAGTAGCTATAAGAAATAATATGTCAAAGATTTAATGACTTTTTGTTTTTTCTGTTTTGTTTTTTTGTGGAGCGTTTTACCCATTGCTGGCTGTGTGAATACGAAAAGAAGGAAAAAAAAAGGTAATTAAAATGTTGACATAATTATTGCTTATAGCTACTTTAATAAAGTCAGTGGGGCTGTGATTGCGCTGAAACCTTGCCCAAATTTGGAGTCACATGTCATGGATATAAGTTAGGTCTTTTTTTTCCCTCATAGTGTATATATATATTTTTTTTTTATAATTATGTATATAAGCATATATCGTTTTACAATCACAATAATGATACTAATGGTTTAAAACTTGCCCATATGGAGGCGCACATCATAGATACATGTGACTAGACAGCACACGTTTCTGTTTATATTTTTAATACCTACTATTTATTTGATTGCAATGATACACAGTTGATACATTTCTCTTTCTTTTTTCATGTTTTCCACGCCAATTAAGCCCTAATAAATTCAATTAACTTCAATTCAACTGAGAGACAGAGAGCACTAGTGGGGACCCCGTCATGCCTATACTCTTGCATGTGTGCAATGTACATGATGATCACTCTTCATGCTGTAAGCATGGGGAGACGCAGTGACGTAGAGTCTGTGGGGGCCGGAGGGCCAGGGCCCCCATGCAATTCCCAGAAAATCCTCATGGGGGCCCCCCATGAGGATTTTCGGGGAATTGCACCCAACCGCACTGAAGACAGTCAAGACATTGTCCAACACCGCCCTCCCTGGCTAAACCAGGCACGGGCCCCATGAGGATTATGAAAACTATTCGTCGCTGGCGGAGACGTGTCCTCAAGCCTCTCTGTATTCCCACTGGTTCCTCTCGTAGCCTTCGTGCACATGCTGCAGGAGCATGCTTTTCCTGCTCTCACAGTATCTGTACTTATCTTGTACCTTCTGTTTCATGTCCTGCAGGGAGTCCCTCGAGATGTCCCGCTCCAAGTAGCCAGAAAGCACCTCGGTGGCGTTCTCCATGTCCGCCTGGTTGTTCTCGAATATAATGGACTGGTTGTTCTTCCCCAGGTAGAAGGCAAACGCGTACGTCAGCATGAGCGTCTGGCGGCAGCGGCCGAGCGCGTCCACGGCGTCCTTCAGGAACTGCACTTCGATCCAGGGAATGTTTTGCTGCTGCATCTCCTCCATCTTCTGCTCGACCTCGGCGTAGAGCTTCTGCTCAAAGCGCAGGCTCCGCATGTGGTTCATGTAGCGGTCGTAATAAAAGAGGTACCTCTTCAGGGCTTCGCCGGAGCGCTGCTGTGCATCTTTTTCTGCCATGGCGTCTTCGTTGTAAGAATTGCAGTTAGTGTGGCGTTCCCACGGACCCATGCAGATCCAGCAGAACTGATAGCTGCAACTCTGCTTCCGACAGACCATGTGATTGCAGCCACCGTTTTTCTCGATGGTGACGTTGCACCTAGGACACTCCTTTGTATTTGCTGAAATCCAGTTTGAGGTTTCGCTGTCGTCGTTACATTTCTTTATCCATTTCCTCAGCAGCGTGCACTTGACGGGATCATGGTCGTTTTCTCCGCAGCTGAAGCAGAACTCACGGCCACACTTGCACTTCACATTCTTGGCATCCGGATACTCGACCTTGATGACGTGATGGCAGTCAGGTGCAGGGCACCATGTTAACAGTCGATTACACTCTACAAAACTGTTTGTGATCATATGCTGGTACTTCAACTTCACATTTGAATCTTTTATAAGGCGCATGACTGTGTTGTCATCGACCAGAATGTCACAACGATGAGCTGGACAAGAAATGCTCTGTTCCAGTCCTTCTTCCATGATCTTGGCAGTCAGGTAATCTCCCCAGCACTGCATGCAGAAATTATGTCCACATTCTAGGCCTGTGAAGGAGGAGTTGGGGTAGTTTAGATAGCAGATATGACATGGCATGTCCTTTGCAGATGATCTCGTGTTGATCGGGCAACTGGTCTGTGATTTCCTATTGGGGTTGATAACGTGACACTCGGAGAACAGCTTGTCCAGGTCCCCGTCAAAGTACCTCTGCATTAGCTTCTCTTTATCCCACTTGAAGTGACCGAGGAGAATGCGTGTGATCGTCGCGGGGTTCTGGAAGACCTCGTTGACCTCCCGGATACACTCCAGCATATGCTGGTGGATCTGTTGGCCGGTCAGCACTTCGAAGCGGTAGTCCTCCTCCCGTCCTCGGCGGCTGTGGCCGGTTCCGACGGGATCCACTATGGGATCCACTAACTCCAGGTCGTCGAGCTCCAGGGTGTCGTCGTCGCTGCATTCCTCCTCCATCTCACCGTCGGATTCATAGCCATAACACACTATCGAGTCCATTCCTAAGAGTAAGGCTCAGTACAGGCATATAAACTAAACTGAACGTTGCCTTTTTGTCTTATAAGATCCCGTGATGTAGCATTACGTCACTATATGACGTGGCGGTTGCTTGCCAATCACCACATTCACATGGCGGCCATTGTGCACATAAGTCATACTTAACAGGCCTTTCTTCCCAACCCACAGGGGCGCTGGAGGGGGGGGGGGTGTTAGAAGGGTCAGAATGTCCCACCCCCTCGGAACCCTATTGGGGGATGCCATTTATTTTTCTTGACCTGCGCTGCTGGTGGTTTCCATTTTGCCGCGCAGTAGTCGTGTTATTGGCATGCATACAGTACGTGCAGTATAACTGCATACATGCATACGTGCAGTATAACTACAGTATAACTGCAGTTGCTCTTATAGTCTCAACTCCATCAAGGTGTTAGACAAGCTAATACACAACAATGTGAGTCTGCTGTGTGAATATAGTCAACTATATTCGACCGGCCTTCGGCCACCCCATCCAGGTGGCCAGTGTACTGTACCGTACTGTACTGTAGCAGGCTGTACTATACCGTACTGTAGCAGGCTGTACTGTACCGTACTGTAGCAGGCTGTACTGTACCGTACTGTACTGTACTGTACTGTACTATACTATACTATACTATACTATACTATACTATACTATACTATACTATACTATACTGTATTGTAGCATACTGTACCATACTGTAACATACTGTACTGTACCATACTGCACTGTACAATACTGTCCTGTACTGTGCTGTCACTGCTGTACTGTGCAATACTGCACCGTTCTTCGTCACTCAAAACCCCCATACATGGGGAAAGCCCCCATATATTGTGCCCAGGTCTCGTGACATCACTATGACGTCATCAGGGATATTAAGCCTATATGTGGGAATGTCCCCATAATGGTCACGCATTGTGATATCACGTCTAGTCACATCTCCAAGACACGCTAGCCTATATAGCCTATGGCCATGAACCCCGATCTAGCTATAGCCTACCTGTAATGCTATGGGCACTGACACAGCCACATAGCTTGTGTGTGTGTGCGTGTGTGCGTGCATGCGTGCACTGACACAGCCACATAGCTTGTGTGTGTGTGTGTGTGTGCGTGTGTGCGTGCGTAAACGTGAGATCCGATCCCTTGCATGCTGTGTAAAGGTGTCATCTTTAACACCCAGGCCAGTCCCATGATGAGCAACACCTTGTTGGGCCCCCAGAGTCACTCACGGTGCAGCTGCAAACACACATCCACATGCCCATTTGTCCATTTGCCTTCCTTGCTGGACTGGGCACTGAAGGTGTGAAAATCCTAAATCCCTACAAATGCCCCTGCATGCTACTGATCTGTCTCTGGGAAGATACCGCAGGGCCCAGGGGGTGTTGTTGGGAATCCTGATGAGAAACAAGCAGGTGTTGGTTTATGTCTATTTTTTTTATAGGCTTCCTTGTTGGAGGGAAAACAGTGGGCAGGTCATTTCAAAGAGTCAGACTCATCACTTTTACGCTATCCGAGAAAACCGTTATTGCAGGCAGGAGCCTGGCCTGCTTTTTGGAGTTACTAAAAGCAAAGGGTGCCGTTGTTACATTATACCGCTAGGTGTCGCACCAAACCCACTTTAGCTGAAGACGGCGCTCGTCAATGTCATGATATTGTCATCCGATGTATTTTCATGAATAGCCTACTATTATTGTTTATTTGACTGTAAATACAAATAAAGTGTTTATTTTATTTTGAAAGTAGGAGTAGTAGCGCTGCCTTGTGAATGTGGAATGTTTGGAATTATAATTTGGAAGGTATAGCCTACAATACATTGATTATTGATAGCGCTGACTTCAAATTCCATTTTCAGCCTATCAGCTATAGTAATTTACTGGCCTCGTTGTGTCAAAATCTGCCTCGTGATAAAGTATGAAAAGTACCAGGCTCGTGGCTATAAATACAGCTGTATTACATCTCTGCCCGCCAAGTGACACAGAAGTTGTTTACAAACACATACTTATATGAGGGTGACGCCAGGGAGTGTAACTTCAACCGGGAAGAGTTGAAGAAGCCAAGTGACGGCCACCTCTCCCCCTCTCCCTCTCCCTCTCTCCCCCTCTCTCTCTCTCTCTCTCCCCCCCCCCCCCTCTCTCTCTCTCTCTCCCTCTCTCTCTCTCTCTCTCTCTCCCTCTCTCCCTCTCTCTCCCTCTCTCTCTCTCTCCCCGCCCCCAAAGAGCCCTGCTGGAGATTAAAAAGCCAGCCTTCTGGCGCGGGATTGTTAGAAGAGACTTTGCAGGAGTACTGGCAACTCAGAGGATAAAACAGCCTGGGATTTTACTTTGGGACTGACTGACAGGGACATTTCAATCTTGGATAATATCCCATAATTAAATTTAAAAAGAGAGCACCAATAGAGGAATCATGAAGTCCCCAAAACTGAAATCCCAAGGTAAACGTAAGTTTATATTTTTGTTACATTCTTTGGTGTTTTTCTTTAGCTACATTGGTTATGTACATTAAATTGAGTAGGCGATCTGTGATTTATTGACTAGCCTATACAGTAGGCCTCAGCGTAAATAAATGTAGTAGGCCTATATATACACAGTAGAATCAGTGTCTGTCTGTCTACCTGCAGCAAAATTCGTCAACGAGACCGATCTGACCGACGTGCTGTGTGAGTTTGACGCCGTGATCGAGGACTTCACGTCGCCGGTGGAGAAACGTCACTTCAGGTACGACGAGCACCTGAAGACCATGAAGAGAAGGAGCAGCGCGAGCGTCAGTGACAGCGGGATCAGCGACTCGGAGAGTAAGTGACGAAGCTCTTCTTTTGTCACCTTTGAGAATAATGACACTGTGAAAGTGTACAGCTACCACTACAATACACATGCAATAAGGTATTGGTTCTGATGGCTGGCTGTAGGGTCCTTCCTTAATTACATTTGCACACTCTCAGAGTTGCAAATTAACGAAATGACACTGAAGAGTTTGCTGCATACAACGGTGAAACTGAAACATTAAGAATAAACTCCACAGTCTGAAATAGTAGAGCCTGTATACTATTGGCCTACCATTTCTTTCTTTATTTCTCTCTCACTCAAGAGTTAGATATACTGTGAAGTCACTCACCGAAAATAATCTTACAACAAAGTATATGGTCCAAAAAATACATTCTCAAATGTGTGCAAATTGTGCAATGCGGATGTGTGTACCTTCAAGTGCTGGCAAACTGTTTCGTGCACACACCGATACACGTATGCACATGGACAAGAGAGATAGAAATCCTTGATCTTGCTCCAGAGATCTTGGGGTCAGATTGAGCTACTGCTGCATATTTTGGCAGACCTGCTCTCATATTGACAGGGAGCCACGGTTCTGTGGCAGTGTTTTGTTTTATTGTCACAAAGCTGACTATATATTATAACGCCCTCCTGTAGACTTCAAACTGTAACATTACCATACCGTACAGTGTCTTAAAGACCTGCCTACTTACCCAGCTGCACTGTAAGCCCCAGGAAGGCCCCAGACCAAAGGCATGATATGCTTACATATAGTTAGAAATATGCTCCCGGTCCCCATGTGCAAAGTTATTTAATTTCCCAACCACATGCGAGTGGGCTGGGATTTCCGGGGGAAGATGTGAAAAGGAGCTTTATAGCCCTAAGTATTTTAGAACGGCAGCCTGTGGAATAGTTTAAAGAGAGACTGTCCAGCTGACTGCAGACTCGACAGCTCTCCAATCACACATAATATGACTGACTTCAGAGTTGGAATCAGACAGTCTAAATTATGTAACAAATAATCCGATTTCTGTTATAAAAACATAATTAGTTCAGTTACATAACGTGGCACCTGATAAATGCCAACACCGTTCATCGTGTCGCTGGCGTCGGTGTAAGGACTGACCTTTCTAAATGAACCCACCTCCAATGATTAAAAGCCTAGGAACCATGCTGGTTGATTTGAGGATGGGATTCCTGCCTGAGCCCTGTCCTCTCCATGGTAGTCTATTGAAGATAGACCTGTCCCATGCAGGGACTGCCCATTGTGTTGAAGTCTGATGGATAGACCACTGAAAGCGCGGCCAACGACATGTGCACCCTGATGCACCCCTTTGTGTGTGTGTGTGTGTGTGTGTGTGTGTGTGTGTGTGTCTGTCAGCAATAGACATACAACTAGGGAGGGAGAGAGAGAGAGAGAGAGAGAGTAAAATAGTTTCAGTTCTTGAAGCTGATGCTTATCATCTCAGGCTAGTATGGTCGTCTGTGTCGGCATATCTCACTTTTTACGGTATCTTCCATCTTGCCGTGTGTCTGTGGGTGTCTGTCTCGGGTGCTGAGTGCTAGGAGTGGTTCAGGTCAGAGAGGGGAGACTAGGTAAGTGGCAGACACTCTGTCAGGGTCTACTGGAGATCTGCAAAGAGGAGACAGATAGACAAGGACAGCTTTAAGTGCCGGGCTAATCTTCTTATGCACACACACACACACACACACACACACACACACACACGCACACAGTGTCACTCCATACTCACATTAGACAACACAGGTGAGAAGCACTTGTAAGAAACATCTGTGTGTATTAAGTTTTTAAGGAATTGAAACGCTGAATCGCTGATGAAGGTCTGAGTAGCCGAAACACGTCCGTTTGTCAGACTGCTGCTGCTGTAGTAAATTAAAAGACAAATTATATTTGTGTGAAGTGAGGGGCGGGGTGGGGTGCATGCTTAAGGCAAACATAAAAAGGTCTTTCTTGGCTGCTACATGAGAAAGGGAATTGGAGGTGGACAGATAAATACGTTCTAAGTTAAGGGACAGCGGCAGCGCACATACCGGTATTGTACTTTACTTTGCACAGAAGCCAGAGAGCTTTTCCCACAAGAGATCTGTTTCTCAGTCCATCTATTCCATCCCTCAGACAAACTATAACAGTGAAACTATGTCACGTTGTGCAGCGGCTTTGAAATATGGCTTGGCAGAATCTAAGTGGCTATTATATCACTTATGTAACTATCTGTGCAGAGATTTGGGGATGCACGGAGAAGGCAGGATGAGACTGTCCGGACTGCACTACTCTTAACACTGACCTCTGAATGTGTCAGACATAACAATTCATATTCGAAGAGCAGGAGAGGAGTTATCTGATGTTTTGGTCCTCCAGTGAAGCAGACAACTCCATACTTAAAAAAAGTTGTTTTTTACTGATGCCTCCTGGAGTCCTGACTATGAGTTGAGCATAGTTTGTAGGTAGTAGATATTGTTATGTTTGTCTTCTTTGACCAATGTCATAATGTTAATGGAGTCAACGATACAAGTCTTCCCTTTCTTTTCGTGGTTGCCGAGTGCTTGTTTTGTAGCCATCTAGATTTCTTACCATGCAACAAATTAAAAGCACCATACAAATATGCACAAATAAAAAATGGCTGCTTGATACGTTTTGATTCTTATGTGCGTGCGTGTATGTGTCTGTGTAGGATGTTGTACAGATGACCGTGAAAGCTGAACACTAATTGAATCTCTCTCCTTTTCCTGCATTCTCTCTCTATCTCTCTCTATCTCAGGTGCAGAGTCGCTCAACAGAAACAGCTTCAGCTTCAGTGACGAGAGGCTCAACTCCCCCACTGTGTTTTCCCCTGCCACCACCTCACCCATTCTCACATCACCTAAAGGTCTTTGTCTCTCTCTCTCTCTCTCTCTCTCTCTCTCTCTCTCACACACACACACACACACACACACACACACACACACACAGGTATGACTGTCAGTGCCAGAAAGCATTCACACACCCTTACAAGGCATGTCAATCCAATGAAAGCAAGTCTTAGCTAAGTGGAATGGTGTCAGGACACAGCAATTATACCTAACAATGTGCATTATAACAGTCAAAAGTCAAATGTGGTGAATGAGATTATTTCTTTTTTTTAAATGCACATCTTCAGCATTACTCCCGTTTGCTGTCTTACGGCCAAACGTGTTTGCCCACACTAGCATTAAATTAAGTTTTTAAGAGTTTGTTTGAGTTGTTGTTGAGTTTGTTCTGCCAATGTACTGAACCCGGGTCTTTCTCGCTTGTGTCCCGCAGCCAAGCTCGGTGACACTAAGGAACTGGAAGACTTCATCGCTGACCTTGACAGGACATTAGCGAGTAAGTGTTAATGCAGCACGGCTGTCACAGACCATGATGAATTGGTGCAGGCGCTGCTTGGCGCTGCCCCCCCTCCCCCTCCCCCGGATTAGTGCTGACGTGTGTTCCCTATGTAAGCTATGCTAACGACCGCTCATAAAGTGACACGGCGTACCCCTCAGGTTTCCAAGAAACAATGATGGGAGCTAAAGAGGTAGCTTTCCTTCTTTGGCCGGAGCGGGAGGCCTTCTGGGGTTAAGCTGGAGTATCCCTTTTCACCTGTCACTCCTCTTAGGAAGCAGTGGAGTTCAAGAGGCGCACGCATACAACACCGCATACAACACCCCATATACATTTGTGAAAACGCACGCATGCATGCACACACACACGCACGCACGCACGCACACACACACACACACACACACACACACACACACACTATCTCTCTGTGTACATACACAACTCTAGATCTGCGGTAGTCGATGTATGCACCGGTGTAACCTGAGAGAGCGAGTAGCTACAGAACGGTTAACGGACCAACGTAGCTCACTTTATTTGTTTTGGACCTTTTCTTTACCACAGGACTTGCTTTGGACCTCTTCTTTACTACAGGGCCTGTGTGAGTGTTGGAACTTGCCTCGGAGCACATGGAATGTGCACATGTAAAACCTGGGGTATACTAGGACTCCGACTGTAAACGTCAGGAATGGAGCAGCAACGCATGATTAGGAATTGAATCACTTCCTTCTTTTGGGGGGGGGGGGGTATTTCTTTTACCTCTGATTGGAGAATCCCAGTGTTCCCTAACTGTTTCGGTCACTGAATGTTCTCCATTCAAAGCAGAGGAAAAAAGAATTGAATGCACTCATGTTATGTCAAAACAAATTCCTATGTTTGTATACACAAATGGCAAATAAAGGTATCTGAATCTGAATCTGAATCCAGCTCTCTTAAACCTGGCCATTCAATCAGTCAGTCAGTCAGTCAGTCAGTCAGTCAGTCAGGCAGGCAGTCAGTCAGGCAGTCAGCCAGCCCTTTAAAGCAGAGCGGACTGTTTATTAGGGCCACCTCCGTGTTTACGATGACCATTCTGTAAAAAGCGAACATCACACCCCCTAAGAATAGTGCCAGAGTCCAAGGAGCCAGTAGGTCCTGTCCTAAACAGAACACTGTCTCTCTCTCTCTCTCTCTCTCTCTCTCTCTCCTCTCTGTCTCTCTCTCTCTTTAGGCATGTGACATGGAGACACGGAGACTGAGACCCATCTTGGAGTGTAGCCATGAGGGAGGGAATGGAGTGACTGTCTGGACCCCTGGACAGCAGACCCTGCACTCCCCTCCCCCCGACACACACACACACACACACACACACACCCACACACACCTCCAACCACCACAGGACAGGATGGATGGCACCGCGACTGCCAAGTGACTCCACGACGCCAGCTGACGCCCGTATTCCGTATATACAATGTAAAATGAGTGTTGGTGTAATAACTAAGCCCAATTTTACGCTCCCAAAGTTAAACACTCGTGTCTTTTACAGTGTACTAACTACAGTACAGTAAGGCTAAGAACAGGAGGTTCTTAGCTGAAAGAAGGTTCTTGGTTGAAAGAAGGTTAAAAATAATAGGGAAGATGAGGACAACAGTAATGTATTAAACAGTGATCCATGGATCATTTAAACAGGACGAGGGGAAAGATGAAACAGAGAGTGATTGGAATGTGTATTATCTTTATTACAAATCTATCGCACACATGCACGCACAGACACATACACACACACTAGAGGCTATGCTCCCTCATGCAAAACATGAGCAGCAAGAGTATTTTAAAAAGAAAAAGCTTTTTATAATAGAAGTATATTTGTAATTTTATAGAGCTGGTTATTGTAAATTTGTCAGTAATACCTTTTTTTGTGAAATATATTTTTTTATCTTATGTAAATAATAATTGTTTCAAATTATATTTGCCTTGCTATTAAGAAGACCGCTGGTCAGATTGAAGTTTGACACTCATTGACTGAAGTCAAGCTGGTTTCATGCTTCTGACGATTGTGAACTGACATCTTAATTCACTGAGAACATACTTAACAAAACTGGAAAGCAATACTGAAAAAACTGGAAAATAATATACATTGTATTTAACACATCTAATGTCTATCGGAGATAATAAACTATGAGGTATTGTTCTTTTAAAATGTGTGATGTGTATCCTCCATTTCTTCCTGTTTTACAGCAGGTTTTGTTTCTACCAATAACGTCTCACTGGTAACATAATACTGTATACCGCCATGAATTTAATCCGCTTAACTACTTGTCTAGGCCTCTACCACACATTCTAACAATAATGAATTTCTGTTGAAGTTGTAAGTATGGTGTGTGCCATGCAGCAAACAAAAAAACAGTTCTTAGAAGTTTTGTTGATAAGACTACTGGGGAACACCAGTCAACAAAGTACCGTATACTATTCACTTATCCTAGGGAGATCCCAGGCCACTTAGGCAGATCATCAGATGGCTGGTTGGACTTGATGTGGACTTTTCAATCATGATGAATGATCTATATCAGCTTCTTTGTCATGACTGACAAGGCTGTATCCTTGTGTGTAGCTGTAGCCAATAGTTCATCACAACTGAGGTGATTTTCCTGGAATTACAATTGACTGTACAGTCAACAAAATAGAATGACAGGCTGAAAAAGACTGCATAATGCGGTAATAGGCCTGGCATTCTCTGCCTGCAAAGAATGTGGCCCCTAGCACTCAGAAACAACACATACACACACACATACACGCGCGCGCGAACACTGAAATAGATATTATAAATCGGGTGCCTCTTTTGCCCATTAGTCAACCACTCAACAAAGCAGGTAGTTATGTAACTTTTGTAGCAACAGGGTCTATTTCCAGAGGAGGTGGGAGACAGGAGGGTGACCCTTGTCACCCTTCACAGGCCCTGCAGCAGGTGTGGCCGGAGGGTTCCTTTAGCGATCGTTACGGTACGCCCAGTGGTCAGCTGATCTGTAGGGGTCAGAGGTCACTCTCCTCAGGGCAGACACATTTCCATTTTAGTTCCATAATGGGGCATATAATGCAGCAGGTGCAAGGAAGCCATTCTATTCCGATCCAAGATACTTGTCTCCGCTTGTCTCTCCGAGTCTCTCTAACGTGGGCTGTCTGTCTGGATTTGGCAGCGAACCAGTTGTATAAAGCAAAGGATGAATTCCCTCCACACCTTTGGACTGTCACTGATCCGATGAATCAGATGAAATACATGCAGAATGCTTTGGTTACTTCCAGTTATGTAAGATCTATAATTATTTTGGGGTGCTAGGGAAGTTCTCACAATAAGGGTCAGTATCCTGCACAGGCTGAGAGTCCCTCAGAGCAGCATGTGGCTGCCACTCACACACAGCTGGCAAAGGCGTACTATCAATGCCAACGGCTCTGTGTTAATCTGAGAGCAGGAAGCTGGCATACCGTAGGCGCCCTGTCTGTCGCCGTGTTGTTACTTTAGTACAGTTGGCAGAGCGAGGCAGAAGGGCACAGGCAAACTGTATTCCACACACTCCCACCCACACACACCCACTGTCTGCCCACCTGCCAGTCAGGCGATAAAGAGAAACTAGGGGCAGTGCTTGCATGGCGGTGGCAGAGGCTGGGTGATAAGCAAGCGCTCCCTTGCGAGACTGTGTTGGCACAGTATATGACCCCTTGTCTTCTAAAACAACCTCCCCACTTGGCAAGCAGTAAGGCACCGCTTTGGCAGAGGGGGTGCAGCTCCCGGGAGCAGCACTGCATGGGGTTTGGCATCAGAGCTATAGCCACCAGCCGTGGCTGGGCCGGGGCAGTGCATTGGGCTGGAAGTGTGGGAAAGCAGGCATAAGATACGCACAGATAAGAGAGAGTAGTAGAGTGGAGAGAGTGGATTATAGCTATTAACAGATGTACTGACGACACGTTTAGGAGTGTATACAGATGTACCGTGACAATACAATTTTAGGAGGTGAACAGGTGCACCGACGATACATTCATAGGATGTATAATATCTATGGGAGTTTAGTGAACGTTTACTAAAAACACTTCTAGACGAGTTCTCGAGGAGGTTTCTGCAAGACTCCTCAAGCAAGTCTTTCTATGAATAAGTTGGGCAGAGACAGACACAGATGTATGCGTCCACATCACAAAGAGACAGAAATACACAGAGAGCCAAATATCAGGTTCAGCTTACCACTGGGTCTTCACATGACTGGTGGCCAGATGTCCCTACTGGCAATCCAACAGACGGGTGAAAGTGTGTGTGTGTGTGTGTGTGTGTGTGTGTGTGTGTGTGTGTGTGTGTGTGTGTGTGTGTGTGTGTGTGTGTGCGTGCGTGCGTGCGTGCGTGCGTGCGTGCGTGCGTGCGTGCGTGCGTGCGTGCGTGCGTGCGTGCGTGCGTGCGTGCGTGCGTGCGTGCGTGCGTGCGTGCGTGCGTGTTTCAGAGTGCATGTTTGTGTGCATATGGCATAATGTGCACATGAACATGTATGTATGTATAATGTATATATTTTAGTGTGCAGTTTGTGCACCCACCCACTGTACGTCTGTGCACCCTATAGACAAGAAGCAATTGCATGGAACTAAAATGAACTGAGACCATGTAATAACATTACGAGAGAGTCCAGAGTCTGTACAGTGGGTGGCATGGTCAGCTGTGATGTACAAAGCTATTACTGTCATTTCCGTGATCCTACACAGTCCCCACACCTTCCATAGTGGTCGCCACTATGTTCCTTATCAGCAAAAACAATGACCTCCCCCCTAAACCTATTTTGTCTCGCTGTCGTCTGGGTAGGAGTTTCTCTCTCGGGCCCGGCCAAGAATGGATGGCTGACTCTGGAGAAGAAGTGGACCCTCCCTGTGTGACTTCTGACTCCTATGACCTCAAATAGCATCTCCTCCTCCTTGGTGGAGGGCCACATGGTGCAGAGCAGGCAGATGCTTTGCACGCACACAGCGAGGCGGCAGACCAAACTGTAACACGACAAAGTTAAAGATGGAGTGCCATGATTTTTTTCCACCCTAAAACATGATCATCAGGTATTGTTATAATATAAGGGGGAAGAACTTTTTCCAAAAAGTATTTGTTAAAATCATGCTTTTATGTGGACACGTACGTCCACCAGTTCATTAAGTATGCCTGGTTTGCCTGGTGGGTGGTGATGGGTGGTGATCCACCTGAACTGAACAGCTGTAGTTGTATGATAAAGGGGGAGGGGTTAGGGGAGGGGCTGATAGTGTGGTGTCACTATATTACTGTTTATTTCATTGGCCCGTTTGACTGTCAAGGGTTCAGCCTCCAGGAAGAAACCCTAAATACAAAGTGAATACACCATTGCACATACAAACGACTCCAGGTTGTCTAATGAAGAACTGTCACCTCATAGACACATGAAAAACTGGAAAAATACAAAAACTGTGGCACTCCATCTTTAAAATCAGGCTTCACAGGTGCAAGTACATAAATGCACACAGGCAGCCATAGTATAGGCCTACACGCACACGCGCACACTGGGAGATCAGAATATAGTGCCTGGGTGGGCGTGTTGGTCTGACACATCTGTGAGTTATATTGCTGTGGTATGAATGGAAGGCCCAGTAGCAGGTGCTAGAATGGCTTTCTAAAGACCCGTTTAAAGAATGAGAGACCTTTTCTATTTCTCAGCTTGTTTTGCAGCGGGACAGCCAAGGTGGAATGTGTGCACTGTCTGAATGAGAGGTGGTTGATGAAATTCAATATACAAAAAGCACAGGATATGTTATGACAAGTCTGACAATCGTGTATAATAGTTGAAGATTAGTCTTTACGTCTTTGAAGGATGAACCTGGGAATCTGGGATGTATTGGGAAATCTTCTTTCACACTCACTCACACAACAGATGTTATGGTGGTGTCAAAATCACAATTGAAAAGCATTGTTTGACTTAACAGCAAACATGAATCTAGAATGACTTACTGTATGCCAATGCAACATTCTTTTTAAACATATTCGTCATTGTTGCTGTGTTGCAAGCGATTGGGTTCCTGGGTGGGTATTTGTCATAGGTGTAACCAAGGACGGTAATGATGGAAGTACGATGATGCTGCGCTATGAGTGAAGAAAGATGATTTCACCGGGCCGAAGGCCAAGGTCTGGACACAGCTGCTCTCTTTCTCTCTGCATGCCCTGAATGCACTTCTGAAGTCCTGGGTTTCCCTGAGCTATGGGATGACTCACACTGACCAGGGTTTAGCAGTGAATCAAAACACCAGTTTGATTCCGTTCTGTTGTGTTCTGTTCTACCCTGGTATATAGTTAAAACATCACAAGCCAGGAACACAATAGCTTGTAGTAGAAAAGGCATACGATACAAGCAACATATTTTCAACAATTGTTCTAATCCTCAGGAATTTCAAACTATACTTAAATACATGTTTTTCATTATTTTTGGGCCAGTTTGGAACAGCTTTCCCCCACTGTTTCTCTGTGCTTTTCCCCACATACAGTAATGACATCAGTTTGGCTGAGATAACACAGCCAAGTTAAGACCACAGCTATCCCTATCTGGAAGAATACTGGACAACTCACCCCGGTGCTTGCCCGTTTTTCCTCCCGGAATTTTCCCCAGTGAGGGGGATAACTCTGTAATATGCTATTGGCTGTTTGTATTCTTTTTGGAAAAATATAAAAAGATACTCCTGTGGAAAGGCTATATTATTTTACTTATATTGACCCTATAAAAATGTAGTATTATTTAGTATATGTAGGTTTTGCCCACTCAAATGGTACCTCGTCAGATAATCCCCACATATCCTACAACAACTTCTGTGAACAGACTTCACTGTAGTAGCTTTTCATAAATTATATTTGTACTTAGGCTGTCTACTGTCATGAAAGTTTATAGTGAGAGAAATTCAAAGTCCAGCCGTATGCTGTCCAGCCTCTCCCACGCCTCACTGGGGAAAATTCTGGGAGGAAAAAGAAACGGGTGAGTTGTCTTGTTACCATCTGGAACAGGTGTGAACACGTAATGTAGAACATCACTGATGAGCAGATCCCATGCGGCTGATCTCAGACCAGTTGAATCATCAAGGTCTATGTGGCCAGTGACTGGACAGCGACTCACTGTGTAATGTTTACTGACATAGCGCACGCACGCACGCACACACACACGCACACACGCACGCACACACAGAACCCTGATCCAATTAGAACTGACGTGTCACTGGTGTGTTTGAGTTGCGTGGCTTTGTTAAGAACACTGATAGATAATACAGTAAAGCACAAAGAATACATCGCCACACATCTACTGCATCTGTGCTGTATAGTGCTCCACCAGTCAATTTCGTTATAATCAAATGAACTTCTCATAAATCTCTTAAACTTCGTTGACTGGTAGTGGTATAGTTCCCCATGCAGGCTGGGGTCTATACTCAGTATACTAGATCAGCAATTTTTGGCTGAATATTCACCTATTGTGACATGCCCAGAATTAGGAATGCATGGGGTTCATGTGGTTCATGAAGTCTTCAGCTGGGTGCAAACGTGGATCTTAATTGGTGCCATTTCCACCCAGACAAAACGGAAACAAACTTTTCTTTTTTTGTTTGTTTGTTTAGAAAAGCATTTGAACACGTCAAACACAAAGTGCACAAGAAAGACACTGATTGATTGCAACAGTGAAATGTCTGTGACACCCACACAGTGTGTGTGTATATGACTGGAATGTGGCCACGGGCCACGCAGTCAGGTCACGCTCATTTAGAACGATGGGACCCCAAGATCTAGGACATTCTTTTGTGGGACCCCGTGTGTGTGTGTGTGTGTGTGTGTGTGTGTGTGTGTTTGTGTATGACTAATTGTATCCCTCCTCACCAGAAGAACCCCTCCTCCGGGCCACCCAAAGGTCACAGAGTTTACAGAATCTACAGATTCATGTAGGAAATGAGAAAGACGACACTGACCGTATACTGGTGCGTGCATGCCTGTATGCATAACTGTGTGTGTGTGTGTGTGTGTGTGTGTGTGTGTGTGTGTGTGTGTGTGTGTGTGTGTGTGGTGGGTGTGTGTGTGCGTGTGCGTGTGCGTGTGTGTGCGTGTGCGTGTGTGTGTGTCTCTCTCACCGGTCAGATCCCAGATGGCTCCATGCTGTCGTCACGCTCCTTCCCCATTGATGATGGTACATGTCTGGCTGGCTGCCATCTGTCGGTGACGTTTTGAAGATGTCCCACTCTCCAAGCCTCCATCCCTCCAGTTCCTGTATATTTCCTGTACCTCTGTCCAGAAGCCATCCTGTCCTCCTCTCCATCGTCGTCCAATGATCCATGGGTCGGCGATTCGAATCCCAGCTCCTCCTGTCTACATGTCAAAGTGTCCTTGGGCAAGACACTGAACCCCAAATTGCTCCCGATGTGCTGGTTGGTGCCTTGCATGGCTTCTGCCGCAATCGGTGTATGAATGGGTGAATGTAATGCACAATCTATGTAAAGCGCCTTGGATAAAAGGCGCTATATAAATGCACCATTTACCATTTAGTAGTATGTATGCGTATTTGTGTATGGTTGCAGTTCTCTATACACTGAAACAAATTGATGTTTCACTGTTATCCACCTTAACCCATTTTGGTGGCGGGAACCCCTTTTGGTGTTTTAAACATTATGTTATAATTTAGCTATTGAAAAATAGCAGATCTACAAGCTCGTAGCGTGCCACCGAGTGGCGCGCTACGAGCTTGTAGGTCTGCTATTTTTGAAAAATCGTGAAAATATTTATTAATTTCAGAAAACTGGAGGATTTAGAAGATGTTTTTTTTTAATTTCGCGGTCAGGCCTATAAATGGGTTAAGGTGTGTGGTCTAATGCAGGGGTTCTCAACCTGTGGGGCCGGGGACCATTATTTCATCACTGAAGCTATGATGCAAATATGACTTAGGCCTATACCTCCATACCCGGAGGCTATCATTCTGTCATAGGGTGGCCGATGCAGAAGACAATGAGAACGGGGAGACTCAAGATAACGATGAGGCGGGAACACATTCAACACCGTTATCAAATCTCAAGAGACAAGAGGTGCCCTGTCCTTCCAACGCCAGCAAGCTCAGGGTTACATTACGTTACATTGCAAAATGTAACGTATAAATTCGTCTAACAGACACGTAATATTACACAAATGGGTGTTCTTTATCGTCATTAAAGCACGCCTGCGGTGCCGTAGGAAAGCTATCGCACAAGTGCATTAATGACGATAAAGAACACCCTCGAGTGTAACATTGCAATTATACAACAGTTATCCTTAAAACTAAGATAATCGCAGAAAAAAAATCTTTTTTCAATGACAGATGTAGCCACTACGACCACAAATGAGCTAGCCTATAGCCACCGAGTCTGCGAGGCTGCTGCGCTCTGACAGAAAAGCACAGCTGAATTCTTTGTTTTGATTAGCCGTGCCATTATCAAGGTTTAAGCATGGCTAGAAAGCGGCTTCAACCAATCAGATTGCTTCCTCGAAACGAGCTGTATAATAATTGACCGTGTAGGTATAGGTCATTGGTTTAACCACTCTTAAAGCCTATACGTTGTCGACCAGGGTGCCCCTGGGGTCTGTACTTGGCCCAATCTACAAGCTTGAATATTAAGCTGAATGTTTGCCTATTTCTGCTGAACGTTTGCTTAATTATGACATGCCCAGAATAGGGATGCCAGGTTCTTACTGTGGTTAATTACTGTGAAAATTGACCCGTATTTCACAGTGTAGGCAGGTCACTGGTTTAACCGGCAGACTAAAGGCATTGTCAGCTGAAGCTGTGTTGTTGTCCTGATGGTGAGTAATGGCAGGGGAGGGTCAAGTGAGAAAGGTTAACAGATAAGATCAACAGATAAGAGCTATTAGTAGCTCCTATACCTCTGAGCCGGAGATAGAGAGATAGAGAGACAGAGACAGAGAGGCAGGGGTAAAGATGGAGAGAGAGACAGAGACAGAGAGGCAGGGGTAAAGATGGTCGATTAAAAGTTGCAATGGCAGTCGCAACTTTTACAATGACTTCTCTGTTGAGCCTGATCTTGTTATTTTGTTTATAGGACAGTGAGAGAAGCAGGACATGTTTCCATGTCACGAAAATACCGAGCCAACAATAGAAGTTTGTAAAATCTAATAACACCATCGCACGAACACACAGAATGAGGTCCATCGTCTCTAGGAATAGCATGTCCGATTGGCCTGTGATTTATGTTGAGGAATGTTGACAATTGGTATTAAACTTGTTCCCTCTGTTCTTCAATGGCATTGCGGCCTCAATAGATGCTCTCTCTTCTCTCAATAACCAATAACTCAATAAACCAACAGAGACACACACAAACAACCATCCACTGATGGAGGATTGATCAAAATCAAAGGGCACCTTCAATGCTCCCTGCCTCAGCAGCCGTCCTGAGGGAGGAGTGTGTGTGTGTGTGTGTGTGTGTGTGTGTGTGTGGGGGGGGGGGTGGGTACAGATATAGCTGAGCCAGTGAAAGACAAGCTGTCCTCCACAAATGCCTTTTTAATTACACCCAAACCACGTTCCTCGCCTCATGCCGGAGCACACAGGGTCTCTCAGTACTGGTAAACAACTCCAGCCAGACAGACCCCTTTCATCTCTCCGCACCCTCCTCCTCCTTCCCCCCCAGCCCCACGACGAAATCTACCCAAAAAAATGTTTAAAACGCAATTACTGTAATTGAGTTGAGTAGCGCTAAGTCTTTCTGACAGTACTTTCAGTGTAGGACTGTTTCTGTCTCACAGAAAGAGAAAAACGTGCTTCGAGGGGAAGTGCTTTATACCACGATATAGCTTTGTGAAGCAGCGGTAGTTGTGTTTGTAGTAAAAAGTGGATGAACTGTGTTGAGCGCAGGACCCCCCCCCCCCCCCCCCCCCCCCTTGGGTCACTGTCTGATGAAGTACGACATGCATGGGTTAACATCTGATAAGCTGTAGCTACTGCCATGGGAACCTCCTTGAATTAACCACTTAACCCTGCTTAAAACCCATGCAGCCATATTATGGGGGAAAACCTTAGAAGAAAATAGCAGATCGACAAGCTCACAACGTGCCGCAAGACGGGTTGTACATGAGTACACACGCGACGCAAAGCTTGTAGATCGGCTATTTTCAGCTAGGATATTTTTATGTATAGAGCAAAAACAGAAGTCACAGGTGGTTAAATGAGCTTCCTTCATACGATCCTTTACTATTTATCCAGCATGCGTTCCAAATGCAGCCATAATAAATAGATATTTCTTTTAGCTAATAAAACCTGCATGTGTAAATGTTATTTTAACACACAAAGGCCATTGTTATTTGTTAATAATTAAGTGCTGACAGATGCCGTCCCCTCTCACCCTCCTCCGGCACTCCACTCTCCTCCCATCTTTGTGTTTTATCACTCTCTCCTTCCCTCTCCGTCGGTCCACTAACTTCCCAATCTGAGAACCCATCGTCAAAACAGAAAGGAGAAGCAGCGTCCTCTTTTCCTTTCAATCTGTCTCGAGAGACTGACTCCTTCCCAGCCTTTTATTCTTCTACTCCACCTTAAACACTTCCTAGTACAATGGCGAACCATCATGGACAATATTGAAGATATGGAAAAGTTGACATTCAAAATAAGAATAAGAGTAGACCTCTATGAAAAAAGATGGGAAAAATGGTCGTTATATATAAATGGACAAGAGGTGAAACATAATAGAGTGATGGAAAGGAAAAGTTAAAAGGTACTCTCAAGTAAGGTTCTGTTTGAGCTTTCTTTATTTTGTCATTTTATTTATATATGATCCGTTTGTTTTGTTTTATTTTATGTTTTTATTTAGATTTCTGTGTCCATGTGGTTGTTGTGAAGTTTGTCTTTGTACTATGTTGTTGCTGTTGTTTTTGTTTATTTGAATATGTGTCTGTAAATCCCTGAATAAAAACAAAGTTGAAAAAAACAAAACACGGAACCAAATTATGGACACTTTTTCACCTAATCTCAAGTCTCAAGTGGTTGAACATGTATCGTGGTCCCATTTCTTGACCACGCTCTCTCCCTTTTATCCTCTCTTTCACATCTGGTCGTATGTTGGGTTTCATCCACATGTTCTTCACCCCTTCCGGTGGCCATATAGCCGAGTGGTAAGCCAGAGGCCCTGGTTGTCCCAGGTACAGTACGAGTCCAAGCCAGGCCATCAATGTGTCCATGTGTGTGTCCCTGAGCAAGACTCTTAACCCCTAAGTGCTCCCAGAGCACCGTATAGTGGCGCTCACTGCTCCCAGTAGTTATCGTATGGGTAAATGCAGAGGACACATTTCACGCATGTGCAAATACGCAGTGACAAAAACACTATCTGTGTTCTATCTGGTGTGGTTTTGGAATGTTGGACGTCACTTTTTATCACAATTTCTTCCCCCCCCCCCCCCCATTCTTCCTCCTCTCTCATTGTTCATTCTTTCACCCCCTGTAGCCTCCTGCCTTCCCTCCCTCCTCTCTCTCTCTCTCTCTCTTTGTTGTCCACTCCCTCTGTCCATTGTTCCATCTCTCTACCTACCCTTCCCTCCTGTTAGTCTGCTACCCTCGTCTCCATTCCACCAGCCCTCGTCTCCTCTGTGTTCCCATGGGCCTGTGGCCATGCGGGTCAGAGCTGTGTGCATCAGGGTTCAGCTTAGGACCAGCGGCAGCGCCCTGCCATTATAGAGCTCAGGTTAACACATGACCAGATTACCTCCTGGACCCTCAGGGGAGGAACTGTAACCAGTGGTGGACAAAGTATATACTACTCACCCCCATGTACCTGAAGTCAAAGTATGGGAGATACTCCTGGTCAAATATTACTCAAGTGAAAGTTGCTCAGACAAATTTTGCACTTAAGTTGAAGTGCTGAAGTACATTGTGTATGTACAGTATAATACGCACTGTCCCGTCCAAATAAAAAAGTTGTATGACATTTTCGTGGACGATATTATAGCCAATCTATAGGTTCACAAGTTGTGAGCTTATAGATCTGCTTTGGTTTTTTTGGCCTATACCCTCTAGACCTGTTTCCCAAGGAGAAGGGAATTGTGATGCAGTTTGTAATTATCAGGTGACGTTTGAAAAGACAGCGCTTGCAGGCAACTGCTATAGGAGGATCTCTGAATATGGGGCATTGCCACGAGAACTGTAATAATGAAAATTAATTGTACATTTTTATATTGCCTTTGGGTTCTACTTTTTATTGGCACAGATGTCAATATTTTTGCATGACATTTTATTTTGAAAAGACAAGACCGAGCCTGCATACAGTATTGTGTCAGGGTGCGTTCAGAGGACCCAAAAGCAGTACGACCAAAAGGCAGGATTCACAGTTCAGGATGTTTATTAAACAATAACTTAAACTTCCCATAAAATGGGGCAGGAAAAATAAGAACACAGTAGACACTCTGACATGAAATGACGATCTGACAAGGGACTGAACAAACTGGGGTATATAAATAGACAAAGACTAACTAGACACAGGTGAACTCAAAATACAATCAAACACAGGATAGGCTAACAGGACAAAGAGGACACACAGGTGAAAACACTGACACATCACAAGGTAGGTGAGACAAGGTAGGGAACAGCAACTAGGGAGACAGGAAACACTAGGGACCATACTACACAATAAGATACACAAAACCAACAGGGTAACAGAAAACCAAACAGAACAAGACATGGCAAAATACTGAACATAAAACAACCACATAACCATTAAGGTCAAGCCACATATTAGTCCAGTGGTTTGGACCTAAGTCAATGCTCAAATACAAAGGCAGAGGAGCGAGGCGTGACAGTATTGTAGGAGTTTTTCAGAATAATAGTAAGGGCATTTTATCAGGTATTTGACCAATCTGGGAACTAAATCGTTACCAAGAAATTTCTTCACCAATGTGTTTCTAAAGGTGTCTAATAACATGTACTAAAAATTTGAAATTCAACTCCCGGGGGAAATTGAGTTATTAGCATAATATGTGACCATAACCATAACATCCTATATAAAGAAAAAAAGTCAAAATGTCATCATTCTTTCAGTAGCATGTGACATAGGAAATTAGGGGGTCATGATACTGAATCCATTCCAAGCATTAGTTTTGCACAAAAAACACTCCTTGGGAGGAAAACGGCCATAGCCGTCATCACATTTGGTCAAGTGGATATGGCCTAATTTAGCCCAAGGAGTGTTTTTAGCAAAACTAATGATTGGAATGGATTCAGAATCATGAAAAACCCCTAGTTTCATGTCACATGCTACATAAAGAATGATGAAATTTTGGCCTTATATAGGATGTTATGGGTATGGGTCACATACAGTATTATGCTAATAACTCAATTTCCCACAGGAGTTGAATTTCAAACTTTTAGTACATGTTATTAGACACCTTTAGAAACACATTGGTGAAGACATTTCTTGGTAACGATTTAGTTCCCAGATTTTCATAGATTTCTCTTACTATAAGGCATTGCCACATGAACTTCAGTGCATTCATTGTTCTCTTCATAGCCTTGGAGTGTTGCTTCGAATCTTCACTGACTGCAATATGGTTTGGCCCATGTCCCAGGATCTGTAGGCTACATAGTCCTATCCATTTGGTCTTACTCTTAAGCTTAAATGATGGGGATACTGGTTATTAATTAAATGGATAATAAGAGATTAAAATATTATTAGTTTTAATTGAGGATTTGTAATCCTCCCACTTCAATTTAGATTTTATATTTATTATAGTTTAAGCAGTAGGCTATAGGTAATAATGACAGGCCTAAATTACTATTATTTAATTAAAAAAAAAGTTTACCAGTGTTTATGCATCAGAGTTTAGATTAATTATATCTTTTGAGATCCGTTTTCGTTGCAAATGAAAAATGACTAGAGCTATGGCTGGGATTTGGAGAGTTTGCCATTAGTGGGTAATTGGTGTTTGTTTATGTAGGTTGTGTTTTATTTAGTTTAGATGGTAGTCAGGATAAGGTGCATAGTTTATTGTATGGTGGTTTACTGGTTTATCTTATTTGTATTTGTTTCTTATGTCTGATTGTGGGGGGGGGGGGAAGTACTGCATCTTAAAGACAAACGTGTATGTTTTTGTTTTTCCAAATTGCTCAATACAAATAATTTTAATCATGAGATTTTGACTCGCCCATTGATGTGCCTTGGGCACAAAACCAGTAACCACTGTCCTGGGAACCCTGCCGGCAGGAGTCCACAGGGGCCACCTTTCAACCTCAGCAGAGGCTGCTGGGCGCTGGTGCCATGCATAATTACTGCCCAGCACAGGCCAAACAATGGACAGGAGTGTTTATAGTGCTTTATCAATAGCTCCCCCACAGTGTGTGTGTGTGTGTGTGTGTGTGTGTGTGTGTGTGTGTGTGTGTGTGTGTGTGTGTGTGTGTGTGTGTGTGTGTGTGTGTGTGCGTGCGCGCGTGCAAGAGAGAGATCCCACCTGTTTCCAGCTTTCCATTAAAAAGGTGCATCCAAGCATGCCTAAATGTATGTTTCTTTTGTGATGTCATTTTCCCCAAACAATAAATGACATCTTGTATTTGTCTGTGCTCGTTTGTTCTTTGTTCGTGAGTGTGTGAGAGAATGAGAAAGAAGGACAGAAAGACAGGGATAGAGAGGGAGAGAGATCTCTCTATTTATTTGCCATTAAAAGTTCTGTCCATGCTTGCCTAGATTTATGTTATAGTGATGTCATTTTTCATAAATTGCACGTGTGTGTGTGTGTGTGTGTGTGTAGTGTATGTGCATGTGCGTGTGCGTGCGTGCGTGCTCTGGCAGGGACGCAGGCCCACGGGAAACGGAGAATAATAGTGCACTGTTATGTCCTCATATTAGAGCATTTCCTCTACAAGCTCAGGCCTCTATCCTGTCATCCATAACTCCCACCAGCACAAATAAATAGACAAGACGGATGCAAGAAAAGCCGAGAGAAGGCCAAAACAAGACGCCGCACGCGCTCTCTCTGAACCGCGTGTATACTTGTCATGAGCAGTGAATTACTGTATGCCGCTCAGCTTATAGGCTGTAAGTCAACTAGGATGCTGAGGGCTGCAGATGACAATCGGAATATATAGGGCTAAATGTACCATGAATCAAGACGGGGGGAAAAAAGACAACTGCAGCCTGTGGCCTCAAAGACTGTAATGAGGGTGGTGCTCCGTTGCTGGTTATTATCTCCGGGCAGGCTGACAGGCCAGGAGATTATAATGTAATTTTTTTCAGTGTGCGTGTGCGTGTGTGTGTGTGTGTGTGTGTGTGTCATCGCTGGAGTGATCGTCATCAAACCTTTCATGCACACACTCCCAGTATGTCAAGGAAGAAACTCCACCCTAAATAAAAAATCACACCCATGTGAACTGAGTGGTGCAACTCCCCTCTCTCTCTCTCTCTCTCTCTCTCTCTCTCTCTCATTAGCAGGCAACAGTGCAGCACTATCTCCCTCTCTGTTTCTGGCAAACAGCGCCCCTACTGGTACTAATAGTCATTCTCGTGCTCATGGCCACATAGGTACACACGGACATTGCTGGTTGTAGGAGTGGTACGTTGCACCACTCAAAAATAAATGCATTTAATGTTGTATGTAAAATCATAAATGTTGTATAAATGTATTTAATAAACGTCACTAATCTTAGAATATTACTGCAAATCCAAATATTATATAATGTTATTATATAATGTTATTATATAAACACTGAGCAGCGGAACAACAAGCTCACTTCCAAACTAATTTAATTCCCCCTGCAATCAGAAAAGATCTGCATCACTTACAGTCATAGAAAAAACAGCTTTTAATTGGGCTGCAGAACACACCAGAACATCAACAGGCCTGTCAATATGGAGTTCAACTCAACTCAAATTTTATATAGAGCACATTTACAAACACCAAAGTGCTTTACAGAAAATGAGAGCAAAATAAAATAGCCATAGACTTAGTCTAGTAGTGTCTAGGGACGAAACAGAGATACTGTATACAAGGGCTGCAGGTGCTTACTTGTTAAGGCCATTGGTAACGGCGCGACATACCTTTGCAACATTCGTGCAGGACAAACACAAACAGGTACGGCCTGTCTCTTACCAAGACTTAATAACAATAACAAACCCATAACCCACCATATTCCACGGAGCGTTTCACCATTTCCTGTGGGACACTCGCTCACTGGCCGGCTGCAGCCTGTTTGACTGTACAGTATGTCTGGTGCCGAGGATGTTGCTAAGTGGCATCAGCTCATTGCCTGTACCAGAAAACAGAAGCTGCGTGGCAGGGCTGTGTCCGTTGGCTTGGCAGGGAGGGAAATGGCCGTGCTGCACAGTCAGAGAGGCATTTCCTGGAAGGTAATTAGGCCCATCAAGTTCCAGACAGGAATGACTTGAATCTATATCTAACTATGCTAATTAGAGCTATTAACTCTCTCTCTGTATTCCTTTTCTCTTTCTTTTTCTGTCTTCCAAGTTCTTTCTGTCCGTCTCTCGCTCACGAAAGGCAGGCTTTATTGACAGAGCCACCTACACTGAACTGAAAAGTGAAAACCATATTAGCTCCGCAGGCCACAATTTGCCAGACCATTAGGCAGTGAAATAATATTAGTGACTGGCGTTAAGAGGAAAGGAAATCATCTGTGGCAATCATGGTAATCAGGTTGAGGGCGGCAGCAGCCGGGCTTTCCGTGGTACAGACAGAGTGGGAGAAAAATGTCCTCCCTTGTTATTCAACAACAGGTCCGGAACTTCCTATAGCCTCTGTAGAGTAAAGGTCAAATGCACACACACACAGCCACATGCACACACACACATATAGACACACGGATATACATGCTGACGTCTGCACGGCACGTGCACGCACAAACAATTCCCCAGTATTGTGGTGTTTCTTTGAGACGCCGTGTCCTTGGGAGGAATGCAAGTGTGGGAACGCCATCTGGGACAAGCAGGGCTATATTTGTGTGTGTGTGTGGTGTTTGCGCCGACTCTGTCTGCGCATACCTCTCCGTCTGCGCATACCTTATCTACATATGCACATTATCAACTCTAAGACACTCACACGTGACACAAGATTAGGAGAAAATGTGGGCCAATTCATCCATAAGTGCTCTGTCATCACTCATCAAAAGGCCTAAAGGCTCCTCTCCATACTTTGACATGACAGACACGCACGCACCATTCATCATGCTCATATCGTCCTTATAACTTCTATCCCCGGGGCTTGTGGAAAGGGCGACAGTTCAGAACCGTGTCTGTCTGTCTGTCTGTCAGTCTGTCGTGTGCTGTTTCACTGAGGCCAACACAGTGGCTACGAGCCACACCCGTGTGTTTGTGCTACTGAAGGAGAACGGAGGAAGAGAGACAGAAGAAAGTCAGTGCTAGCGAGAGAGGACGGGAGAGGGAAGGGAAAAAGAAGCGCGCACAAACACGCACAGACACACTAACATCTTGATACTACTACACTAGTTTTGAGTACATTTTATTGCGACCACAGGTTCGTGTTTACTATGAACACCTGCATCTCCTGTTAGTCACGCCTCCATATATGGCTGCCAATCCATCACGCCTCGTGACGTCTCGTGACATCGTGGAGACCCTTAGATCACCATGCCACAGACGAAAAACTGTCTAAGTCCACACTATTTATCCATAATGTTATATAAATGATAGATAAGGGGTCAGGACAACGAGGCCTTTTCGTGGAGGGGTCAGAATGAAATTTGAACATAGACTGTTTTTCGTCTGTGGTACTGAGTCCTTGTGACATCACGTGACATCATGGAGACCCTTACATCTCCATATATGGTTATCAGTCCATCACGCCTCACTGTGACATGCTCCATATGTCAATTTGACATCCTCAAATATGAAGATCACGACAGCGACCTCATCAAACCCTGGATAGCCATACATGGTTTGACATACTAGATCTGCATATATGGAGCCGGCCAACAACTCTGCCTCTGACCTCACTGTCACCAGACTAATAGCCTGGGGTCCACCTATGCTTTCTATGAGGCATAGGCAGCTCCCGGCAGGATCCGCCGGGAGAATCTAGACGCAGCTGCGCAACATGACACTAATTAATTAGAGCGACAGAGAGTACGGGTGTGGGTGTGCGTGTCAATTTAACAAAGGTGCAGACGATCAGAAATCAGCAGAGAGTGATCGACGTTTGCGCCACGTTTGCCGAATTGAAGTGGACTCGGTTCCCAGACGTTTTTTTTTTTTTTCCTCCCTGGAAATAAAAACGTCTGGGTTGCCGAGGCTACCAGATTAATAGTTTAACTCCTGCTTCTCAACTGTGCCGTATTAAGAAGCTCTGTTGTTGTTTCAGCGCGACCTCAGGGCGTCTTACTGGCAATAATTATAAATGCCATTTTTGTTGCATCTTGTTTTGCCATGTTCATCCTAAAGACTTTAAGCCTAAAGCCAAAGTTATACTTAGTTGGCAGCGTGACTTACAGACTTATAGCTTATACAGTAGATGTGCCATGTACGGTCTGTGACATCGGTGCACAACAAAGTGGAACAACTAATAAATCAGGCATGGCCCAATCCCTGAACCTAACCTCTAAATGCCTAATCCTAGAACATGGAGATCTCGCACACTAGTGTCACTTACAGCAAACAAGTGGTTTATTACAACGTTTCTCGGTCTCATGTTTCATGCACTGGTTGCCTGCTCCTATACGCATCTGTCCCAGTACGTGTGCAAAGTTTAAAAAACTATAACATGAGACCCGTGACTATCTTCATCCTCCCAATGACCTTCTGTGGGGATTTGCACTGCAGGGATGGACCACTACTTTTTGGGAGGGGCTCGGGGGTGTTCAGTAGCATAGTCAGAGTATTTATCTCTGTACCTATTACTAGCAAACAAAATAACTCAGATCTTATGTTGTACTTACTTTAAATCTGTCATATTACCCAAGGAATATGATCTGTGATCATGACCATTATTGTGTCTACCTGATCCTGGGATATCAGGGAAAATCTCAATAAAAAGATTTATACTTTAACATGAGGCCAACTTTAAAAAAAACATTTGCAACCACAAAACAACCATTGCCTTTGCAAGGCGATGTCTATTTCCTGAGAATTATAGCAGTACAAAAGTGCACACGATACAAGTAGACACAAGTTACGCTTTGCTCTGGATAAGAGCGTCTATGATGATATAAGGTATGAGAGCGTCTATGCTCAAACTGTAAATTGTGAGTTGAGGAATGCAGATTGGACATTCATCTCCATTATAGCCTGTGACGTCGGTATTATCCTCTACATTATCCCGGTAACTCACACACTGGAACACAGCTGGCACAGAGAAACCAGTGTGTGTGCGTGTGTGTGTGTGTGTGTGTGTGTGTGTGTGTGTGTGTGTGTGTGTGTGTGTGTGTGTGTGTGTGTGTGTGTGTGTGTGTGTGTGTGTGTGTGAGCGTGAGAGAGAGAGAGAGAAGAGAGAGAAAGAATGAAGAATAGAGGTCATGCCAAACCAGCTGGGGAGTGTGTGAGAAAAAGGAGGAAGAGAGGGAATGAATGAGAGAGGGAGAGAAAGGGGAGAAAGGAGACAGAAGGGGAAGGTTAGGAAAAAACCCAGGGAGAGCACACTGCAACACAGATCAATGGGTTCTGCACTGGTTTACGTGTGCAGGAACTTGCCACACACACTCTCTCTCTCTCTCTCTCTCTCTCTCTCTCTAATGACCAGACAGGGAGTGGAACCAGTGACGATT
>NC_139707.1:38983084-39005584 GCF_964188405.1 Protomyctophum parallelum | reverse complement strand
ATGCTCATTAATACATCAAGGAAGGCAATTCTCTTTTCAATGTAGTTAAATAAAAATTGTGAAAAAAGCTTGGGGGGGGGGGGGGGAGATAAATCATATATATATTAAAAAAAAGGTCATTTGTCTGGAAAATCATTGTGTTGAAAATATCGTGAAAAATCGTATCGTGAACCTCATATGGTGATACGTATCGTGAGTTGAGTGTATCGTTACATGCCTACCATGAACACCAGGGGCCTGTATACACTGCAGCACCCAGCCCAGTGGCTTCACACTGAGACTGCACATTTCACATGTGTACGGCCACAGTCAACAACAGCCTTATTATCAATCATCCTAGTCAGATCCATGTGAACAGACACACCATTGTCACACTTGTTTAGACAAACATCCCCTCCCACCCGATCGGGTTTTGGCACAATGACCAACCGATCAATCACTGCGAACCAATTCATCACTCGCTGTTGTGTAATGTGTGGCCCTCTGGTGCCGTATAGGGATCAATATAGTGGCCACATGACATGGCCTAAGCAAACACATAGGTCACTCTCAGCATGTGTGTGTGTGTGTGTGTGTGTGCGTGCGTCTGCTGTGGATGTCTCGGGCAACTCAATCTCCCAGCAGCAGCCAGGGCTTTGTAAATACATTGATCAAACGTCTGACTAAGCGGAGCTATAGCACAATGTGGAACAGTGGCTGGAATTTCCACTCATTCAAAACACAAACAAAGCTCAAACTTTACTGAGTCACACACACACACACACACACACACACACACACACACACACACACACACACGTGCACAATCGCATGCATGCACACACACTCACCCCTAGATACTGTAACTGACTCAAACAACATCCTATACACGTCTAGACGTCCTATTGCTCAAATGTAATCAAGGGAGGGGGTTTTGAACAGCCAGACCAGGTGTGTGTGCATTATGGCTGTGTGAGTTAGTCATTTTGAGAGTCAATTTGTCATTGTAATCTCAGGGTGATAAACAGTGCGTCAATAGAGCAGCGTATAGGAAGCAGGGAAAGACATGTAATTACCAACACAGTAACGTCTCTGTCTCTGACTGCATGGAGGAGAAAGGGCTGGAAGCTGGAAGGGGAGATGTTGCTTTGAATTCAATAAAATATTTCAACGCCCAACAAAACCCCCAAGCCGCCCACACCGCTCCCCCCACCCCAAGCCTGTGTGACCAAGAATGCCAAAAACAATTGACTTTCAATCACTTTTACAGCACTTTTCCCCCAATCATATTATTGTTGTGTATCACTGTGACTATGCAGAATGCTGCTACAATGTCAGGAGAAGCCAAACAAAAACAAGTATATTTTTGCCTTTATACTACATTACCTTATATTACCTGAACTTGAACTTGAACACCGGATGAGCCGCAGACACAAAAGCGCTGACAATGAACGTTTAAAAATAAAAGAAGCGCTTTGACTTTGAATTGACTCAGTTTTTACTTTCCCTGTGAGCAGGAAATTGCACCATGGGTAAGTGTGCATGTGAGTATAGGAGAGAGCGAGAAGGGGGAGAAGAAGGCCCGTTATAGAGCATGGAAAAACTGACCACAGACGAGAGGAGGAAATGAGAGAGAGAGAGAGAAGCTGAGTGAACGTTCTCTCTTGTTCCAAGAAGTCCCTCTGGTTCTTGGAATGAAGGGTGAGCCACTACTGTCCATAACAATATACTGTAGCACCTGACACAATGACAGCATGTCACTCCTGTCCATACCAATATACTGTAGCACCTGACACAATGACAGCATGTCACTCCTGTCCATACCAACATAGCACCTGACACAATGACAGCATGTCACTCCTGTCCATACCAACATAGCACCTGACACAATGACAGCATGTCACTCCTGTCCATACCAACATAGCACCTGACACAATGACAGCATGTCACTCCTGTCCATACCAACATAGCACCTGACAGAATGACATGTCAAGGGTTATACTCAGTTGCGTGGCCGCGATCTACACAGCTTGTGGATTTGAGTGTAAACACGCAACATGGCCATGGAGGACCAGCAGACATACAGTTAAGTATAGTCCCTCAAGCTTTGTAAAAGACATGTTACAATTACATTAAAATATGACAATATGAGTAAATAAGACTAGAGAGTAATGATATGAGAACACAAAAACAGTGATCATTTTATGATGATTTATTAAAAGGTTCTTATTTTACATTACATTACATACTGTCACAACTCGGCCCGTGGGGCCATGACAAATTGAGGAAGATGCAGTGGACATGTAAAATAGTAACAATAATTTATTAACAAAGGCAACTTAAATAATGATTACAAAGGGGTTTGGGGGTGTGAAAATTAGTAAGCTCATATGGATGTGTCATCAATGTACATACAGAATTGAATCCAATCTAAAAGTAATTCTGTGGGATAATGTACAGTTATAAAGAATACAGCATAGGTACAGAATAAAATATACAGCAGCAATGGTTAGGGATGAAAGATGATGCTGTTATAACTGAAATAACAGTCTTTTGTTTTTACATTATGCCTCGTTACTCAACACTAGGTATTGTGCTTCTGTACTGTACATAGACATGAGATTCCATACGCAAATTTGTCCTGGGGGTCCTGGAAACAATATTTGAGATAGGGGTCAAATACATACCTTGACATGAAAAGGTTCTGAGCATATCACCGATATAAACCGTTTCAGAAGGCATTTAGGCATTCAGAAGGCTTTTGTAGAATAGGCCTATAGACTTGGTTAAAGGCCTAAAACACAGTACCAGTGTCAGTAAAACATGAGGTAGGCGGGGGTGGGTTAGAATGACAATGAGGGCATCTCTCCATTACGGGAGGCAGAGAGGGAGATGTGGCAACCAGATAGGGATCGTTATCGATTCTATATCAGCCCGGTTAAATGAGCCGTCGACACTAGTGTGAATGTGGCGTGACCGGTTGTTGAAACTGATACGGTGCCACTAGGCACGCGCACGCATGGGCACCGCTTGGCACGGGCATGGGCGCATCAGTCTATCATATCATAATATTACATTAATGTCTATTTATATACAGCACATATGCCTGAGATGTTATACACTATTTAAACGTGTGCATGCACGCACGCGTCTGTGTGAGTGTCTATGTACCTGTGCGAGAGAGACAGAGCGACCGAGAGAGAGAGAGAGAGAGAGAGAGAGAGACAGACAGAGACAGAAACAGGGAGAGTCCTATGGTGAAAATGAGACCTCAGATAGACCAAGAGGAGCACAGGGCATTGCATGGTTCACCAGGCAGGAAGGAAAAGGGCGGTACTTGTTGACATACTGTAGAAGGGAACACACACAAACACGCACGCACGCACGCACGCACGCACACACAGTACACGCAAAGACAGAAACAGACCCACACAGTGGGGGTGGGGTGGGGCTTGTGCAACAGCGGCTGCCTTTAAAGAGCGTGTGCAGTCAGGTGGGAAATTCCCCGGGCCGCCAGTCCCAACATTCCACAGGAGCCGAGTTAGCGCCGCTCGCACATCCTAAGTGTCTGTCAGGTGGCGCGCTAGTGTCGTCCGTCCTGGCATGTGTGTGTGTGTGTGTGTGTGTGTGTGTGTGTGTGTGTGTGTGTATGTGTGTGTGTGTACGCGGTGTTTCTATTTCAGAGGACAAACGAGACAGGAAGACCAAAAACAGCTAGAACCTTTCTTCTAAGTTCACGACCCAAAACACAAATCGTCTCAAACGACGTGCGCTGGCGTCAGAGCGCTGGCGTCAGGGCACCGAATAAAAACAATTACTATTAACAACACCAGGGCAGGGCAGGTCCTTTGATCTCCCCATGGCGTCTCAGAGCATCAGGGCGTCTCTGGTCATGAAAGATCACGGGTTTACTGTAAAAACCCCATCTCCATTTAATAATATTATGTAAAAAAATAAAATAATAATACACTAAAATGCTGGGTTCATTTATTAATTTGGTAACTCTTTGAGAGTGCACAGTACTGTACACATGTAACCAAATTTGGTTTGGTTTGATTAAAACGAAATTGGCAACCCACCTGAAATTATATTTTCTTTATTATAAATGAGCTGGAGAGACGGGGTGACCAGTGTTACTGAACAAACACTCTATATAGCTATATTATAGCAACTATCTGAAGAATAGAGCTTCAACAAAGTTGTGTTTTAACCAAATGTCATCACTTACAGCCACAGGCAGCACTTTTAAATGAACATACAAGGATTCTGCGGTATTATCTTCAGAACACAGGGAACGTTTTATCTGGCTCGGTGGTCACGGTATAGCAACATATTTACGAGATAACGTTATGTAACCTGGTCAGCTGCTAGCGTTTTTTTTTTAACATAAGTGTTTTTTGTACCCACTTCACCTCTACCTGGACTACAGGCCCTGATAATGCTTCTCCCAGGATGCTGATAACCAGTCTATGTGAAGGACACATTGTGATATTATGTAACCTGTGCATGAGCCAGATAAAATGTGTTTGTGATGGTCTTAAGCCCATATACCAGATAATGTTAACCTGACTCCGCCAGATTGCGGCAGTATTGAGTTCACAAGTCCCCTCCTCTCTGCCTGCATCTGGGCTCTCTCAAGCAGAAACGACAAACCGGAAGCAGCGGAGGGACAAAAATGATGATATCTCCATAATAATTTCGAGTTGTATAGTCCTCTTAGGTTGTGTTTACTGTACATTTGCGCCGTGGCAGCGCTTCAATACGTCATCGGTATCGCGTTGATCCCGCCTCTAGCCCATTCTGGGCGGGAACCCCTTTTGGTGTTAGCATCATGTTATGCTTTAGCTATTTTTGATGAATCGAAGAACGACTGACATAGAAACAGCTTTTTAGAATCTGATCTCAGGTCAGAAACGTAGCTTTTTCAGAAAACTGTCAGGATGTAGAAGACATTTTTGGAATCTGATCTCAGGTCAGAATGGGCTAGTGTACGTTGTCTCTGCGGGAGCAGATGGGAGCAGGAGGAACTCACTGCTGCCACCAGCTGGAGGAGTCAGGTTAAGATAATGTGCCTACGCACACACGCGCGTGTGTGTGTGTGTGTGTGTGTGTGTGTGTGTGCGTGCGTGCACATCTCAAGCGTTGGACAGCATAGTGGAAGTGAAGATCTGCTGCAATATTTGGGGGATCTGCTTGGTGTCCATGGCGACAAAGGACCGCCCCGCCGGTAAGGTCTTTTGCAGTCTGAAAATGAAGGCGGGGAAAGAGACGTGTGACGTTAAAGAGAAAATGACTGATCTTCATTAAGTCCTTATACCAGCTCAGTGGCCTTGTGGTTAGAGTGTCCGCCCTGAGACTGGGAGGTCGGGGTTCAATCCCCGGCCGGGTCATACCAAAGACTCTAAAAATGGGACCCAGTGCCTCCCTGCTTGACATTCAGCATCATAAGGGTTGGATTGGGGGTAAATCCCTGCGACATACTAGCGTCATGTCCAAGGGGTGTACTTGTACATTAAGCTGCCTCACGCTACAGAAACAGGAGATAGGCTCCTGACCTCATGGCTCGGCAAGGCTACTTACTTACCAGACTTTGTGTCTATTAAGTGTAAAGTCCAAAGGAGAGAGCAGGGTGGGTGACCAGTCACTAGTGCCAATAGTAGAGCTGCGACACATTTGTGGTTCATTTATATCCAAGCCTTTGTGGTTAAATAGAAGCTCACCAAAGGAGTTTTCAGAGGGCCAAAGACTTTCACTGTCTGTCTGTCTGTCTGCCAGTCTGCCTGTCCGCCTGCCTGCCTGCCTGCCTGCCTGCCTGTCTGCCTGCTTGCCTGTCTTTCAGGCAGCAGGAACAGCTTACTGTAGGTTGAAACAGATGCTTTTTCCAGGCATCTTTGGTTTACTTATATACTTTTATAAAAGCCTAGGCTAACATAAAACATAAGCCATAAAATAAATGTTTTCAATATTTTGCAACATTATAGGTTGCACATCAAATTATGATCTGATGTGCATACAAAAACTATACGGGAGAAAACACATTGTATTAATATATACCGGTATACTGTACTATACATTATGACATACATTTAAAAAACTCAATCATGGTTGCTGTTGAGCCTTCTGTATCTGATATATTTTTAAGCGGGTGCTTTTTCGTTGAAATATTCTTGTCCTTGGTTGGTGTTAGGAACATAATAAGCACTGTAACTGTAGTGAATCCGTTCCACTAAACATAACGCACGCACGCACACACACACACACACACACACACACACACACACACACACACACACACACACACACACACACACACACACACACACAAAGCTAGTGCTGTGAAGACAGGTTGGCTGTGGGCATGAGGAGGCCTCAGTCGTTTTTAAAAGCCCCGAGGCTACGACGAGTATATTGTAACCATACAGCTGCTATAGTTTTTCAAAGGCCACGCGAAAGCCACAAGCCACAACACAGCCCTGGCCCCGAGCCAAGAGTTATAGACCTATAGAAAGGCTAGGGACTCAGGACGGCAACACGTAGGAGGAGTTCATTTAAGAGGGCACTTATCCGTCTTTGTCCGGCCCACAAAGGCCAGGATTTAAACAAGGATTAAAGACTACAAAGGCCCGGACCGGCCGACCGGCGTGTAGACTTAAGGTGGTCACCGGTTCAATGTCTTCATTCGTGGTTATGCTGGTACAGTACAGTACACCCCCCCCCCCCCTCCGCACCCGCTCCCAATGTTATCAACCGATAATCACCAGTAAGTTACTTAAGTTATCACCCGAATGCAATGGAGCCATGCAGCAGGCTGGCCTGGAGCCCATGTGTAGGGTTAGGGTTAGGGTTAAACACGGAAGTGAAATGACTGTCGGTTGTTGTCGGCGAAGAAAAAACATCGTGAAACAGACTTACATGGACTGATATGAGGTTAGGAGGACTTACGTGGCCGGGTTAAGAGTTAAGACTGAGGTTAGGTTTAGGGTTAGCCTCGGTGCCCAGGCTTTTATTTTCGTTCGCATTTCGTTTCATTTGCATGAAAGCCTGGGCCTGCTCTAGGAGTGGGTAGTGAACTACAGTGCAGAGGGGTGTCGCTCGAAATATGGTGACGTCAGCTTTCTCCGCTGTTTTCTACCAGGGAGGGGAGGGGAGGAGCGGAAGGGGGGCAGGGGCGGGCGCTCAGATCAGTGAATATATTATTCAGTGCACGCTCTATGCGCTACCCGCGCTGGCTGGGCCAGGCTAGGGTTATAGGGTTTATCGCTTGATTTTCCTATACGAATCCGTTGCCCTCCAAACCCCCTTACCTCTCGGCCTGGTCACCCAGGGAGCCGATGAAGATGGCAAAGGCGTTGACCTGCGGGTCGGACGTGAGCACGCGGGCGAAGCGCTCGGGCCGGATGCCGTAGCGCTCCAGGTTGGCGTCGCTCAGCACCACCACGAAGCGCTCGTCCGCCTCCTCCCGCGCCAGCTCCTTGATGCTGGCGTCCGTGCCCTCCAGGGTGAAGTCCCCGCTCATGCAGAACTGAGAGTGGGCGTGCATGGTCTGTAAGAGAAGAGGAGGGGGAGGGGGAGGTGGAGGAGGAGGAGGAGGGGGAGGAGGGAGGAGGAGGAGGGGGAGGTGGAGGATGAGGGGGAGGAGGGGGAGGGGGGGGAGCGAGGAGGAGGAGGGGGAGGAGGGGGAGAGGGGGGCGAGGAGGAGGAGGAGGGGGAGAGGGGGGCGAGGAGGAGGAGGGGGAGAGGGGGGGCGAGGAGGAGGAGGGGGAGGAGGAGGGGGGGGGCGAGGAGGAGGAGGAGTAGGAGGAGGAGGAGGGGGAGGGGGAGAGGGGGGGCGAGGAGGAGGAGGGGGAGGAGGAGGTGGAGGGGGGGAGGAGGAGGGGGGGGAGGAGGAGGAGGGGGAGGAGGAGGGGGAGTGGGAGGAGGAGGAGGAGGGGGAGAGGGGGGCGAGGAGGAGGAGGGGGAGGAGGAGGGGGAGGGAAGAGGGGGGGCGAGGAGGAGGAGGGGGAGGAGGAGGGGGAGGGGGAGGAGGAGTAGGAGGAGGGGGAGGGGGAGGAGGAGGGGGAGGGGGGGCGAGGAGGAGGAGGAGGGGGAGGAGGAGGAGGAGGTGGAGGAGGAGGAGGGGGAAGAGGAGGGGGGGGGGCGAGGAGGAGGAGGAGGTGGAGGAGGAGGAGGAGGGGGAGGAGGGGGAGGAGGGGGGGGGCGAGGAGGAGGAGGGGGAGGAGGAGGAGGTGGAGGAGGAGGAGGGGGAAGAGGAGGGGGAGATATGCAGTAGACTATTATTATATTTCACACTAGCAGGGTGAAATGGTTATTGCACGGGTGAAATAGGGACAAAGTACTTGGAATCCAATCTATGATAGCCTGGCTTGGCCAGACTTATAGCGTGTATAAACTGAACGCCGCGGGGAGGAAGCGGGGCTAAATCTATGATGTCAGCACACAGCAGACGCACCGACGTGGAGATCATTTGGGTGATCTCATCGATGACGAAAATCGTTGGCTCGTTAAACATATACTGTACCTTGAGGACCTTGAGTCTGTGCTTGTCATTCTTGGGGCTCTTGTCTGTCGTGACCAGCTCGATGTCATAGCCATCCCCCGAGTGACCCATGATGTCATACTGCACAGGAGGAAGAGAACAAAGAGAGAGACAGATGTGAGACAAAAAGAGCATTGCACTCAAAACACAAAATACATAACATGTCTGTCGTGAATACCATTTCAGACTTATTCTTGCATTACCCTCTCTCAGAGACAAATGGAGTACAGTATATACTGAAAGTAAAGAGAAGTCCTGCAAGCCAGTAGAAAGTAGAAGGGCTCGTCTGTGCTCAACAGGGACAACTTGCATCAGAAAAGATATAATAACTGCACCCAAATAAAATAAACTGGAACACTCGACTGGTCTGCACGTTTGAGGAAGACGAAAGTCGAAACGTCAGTCACCTCTGCAAAAACAATAAAGAATGAGCAGACCAGTTTATTTTATTTGGGTAGTCTCCTGAAGTGCCAGGTATTATATATTTTCTGAGTTTTTTACTGTCAGTAGTTCTCAAGAGTGGGTTCTAGGGGGTCGAGAGCAGATTGCAGAATGAAAACATTTTGAAACATCTTGAAAAATCGTGACAAATTTGGAATAATTTGGAAAAGTTCACATACTGTATTTAACAACACAAATCTTCACAACAAAATCCTTTTAGATAGGGGTTCATGGCCAATTAAATGTCCATTTGTTGGTCCTTGACTTTAAAATGGTTGAGAACCAGGTTTACAGTATATTATTAACCCTTAACATTAACATGTACGGTATAGTACTGTACATGCTTCCTGTAGACCAGGCTCCTGTAGACGGAGAGAGCCACTATATTTCCACACTCACTCCACAGGGCCACATTGCATATTACTGTCGTAGCAAAAAATAGCCGATCTACAAGCTCAAGACGTGTCGCAGATCAGCTATTTTTGCTATGTATCTTTGCTATTTTTCAATTGGAATTCTGAAAAGTTAAAACTTTTTTAATTTTCAAATCCCTTTCAAATGCCTTTAATTATAGTTATCTTAACTCTATGAACTAAATACAAATACATTGGACATAAAAAAAAAGACAATAACATTTAAATACTACTGCTACTAATTTAGACTGAAGTAATTAAAGCGGGTCATGTTTGGAATTCGAACAGCTGAAATCAATAATGTATCAGTGAGTTCTGAAATTAACCCGAGGGCCACATTAAGTGAAGGTGGGGGGCGGCCGCATGTGGCCCCCGGGCCGCCAGTTGCCCATGTATTCTCAGTGTAGACCATCTTGTCAGAGAGGTGACTTACATAAGAGCAGATCAGACAAGGGCAGGCATGCACTGTGTGCTCAGCTCACTCCCAGGGCTCAGATTCTGCGAGTTATTTCTGATAAGGGCAGTTTTGACTGGCGTGGTTGAAAGAGTATGTGACCGCGGCGCGCATCTCCCTGAAGCATATATACGCGAGCGCCTTCTCTCTATTTCACATTCGCTGTTAAGTGTCCGGTAAACAGCAGGCGGATTGATGTCCGTAATAGATACGACGCGACGCGTCAAAGTGCCGGTTGTATAAAGTCTGATGTCGCCTAGTTTATAAGTGCATAAAAAGTGCAAATATAGTTAACATGCATTGGAGTGGATTTTGCATGTCATCAGTTTCAGTTATGTAAGATGTACCGTATTGTGCAAGGAAAGCAGTTTCGATGAGCTGCAGTATGTATGTGCGTGTATGCATTTCTGAGTGCATGTATGTGCATCTGTGTGTGTGTGCTGTGAGTGTGTGTGTGTGGGGGGGGGGGGGGCACTGATATGTGATCAGTAGTAGGTTGGGTAGAGTGTCACTAAGGGGCCAAGAAGTCTGTCTCCCTCCAACCCTTTCTGCATACACTCACGACTTTCTCTTTCCACATCTCTCTCTCTCTCTCTCTCGACCCTTCACTGTATCTATCAATCTTATGTAATAATGTGTTTATTACTTGCTCAAGCAGAACAACCATAAGTCAAATAAATCAATTGAAGCAGGAGCAATCATGGTGAAAAATGTTCTGGAGCATTCCTTTGAACTGACCGAAGGATGGCAGGGAGCTCAGTTTGAAAGAGTTTTGGAGTTCATTCCATGAAGTTGGGCCATTGACAGAAAAAGCTGTCTTGCCCAACTCTGTCTGGGCCTGAGGAACCTTGAGCCTTAAGAAATCACTAGAGCGGGTCTGATAGGTGCTATTGTTCAGTTCCATCATGGAACAAATATAATCAGGGAGCATCCCAGCAATGGCTTTATATAAGAATAGGTGCCAATGCTTATCTCGCCTCTCAGTCAGGGAGGATAAACCGGAGTTCTCATAAAGTGCACAGTGGTGAGTACCATAACTATCACCAGTAGTCCACCGCAAGGCAGAGTGGTGCAGTGTCTAGCCGCTTTAAAAGTGAAGGAGCAGCAGACCTATAAATAATGTCCCCGTAGTCCAGGAAATTTGAAAGAAAGTTTATCGTCAAGCCAGATGCCAAGATATTTATATTCAGAGACCCTCTCAATCGTGGATCCATCTGAGGAAGTTATAAGTACACCATCCAAGTCAATATTCATAGCCCTAGAAAACAGCATATTTTGTTTTACTTGCATTTAAAACGAGTCGTGGATCAACCAGGGCATCCCGGAGAGTATTAAAAGCAAGCTGCAGGTTCTTAACGGCAACCTCAACTGAACTGGCAACACAATATAAAACTGTGTCGTCCGCGTGAAGATGGGATTGACAGTCCTTCAGAGTGGAAACAATATTATTAATATATAATGTAAAAAGTACAAGTCCTAAATCCGATCCCGGTGGGACCCCTGAACAAACAGGCAGGTTTGTTTGTATGTATGTATGTATGTATGATGTATGTATGTATGTATGTATGTACTGTATGTATGTATGTTGGGGTAAGAATGGTGGTCCCTTATTGGCTGTTGAAGGTACGTTTCAAGGTTGGTACTGTATAAAGGCACCTCGACAGAGTGCATTTCTAGTTATTGGACAGTATTAGGATGTTGATATTTATTTTGTATTCATCCATTCATCCTTAAGGCCCCAAATCACACCTTAGAAAGCATGAGTGTCTATTTCAAACTATATTCGAAATATACCGCAGTCCACCCCAGCCCCAATTCCATGCAGACATCGAGTCCTCCAAGTGTAATTTTCCAAAGTTGTAGCCTGTTCAGAGCTCACTCAGAGTCTCGTCCCGCTACGTGCATGTGGTAATAACCCCATTTTAAGTCATAGTCGTCCGTCCTATTAAGCAGCCTGTATGACAGTCACTCGTAAGCGGCCAATAGTCCCATGGAGGCGTCCCAGAGGGACGGTGCAGGTGCAGATGGAGCCTTCCGGTCCTTGACCAACAGCCTCCTACCTGACATGATAGCAGTTTGTATCCACTCAGCTAAAGGAGGAGCAACATTCCTCAATGTGGCAGGATCCCCCAAAACACAAAGTATTTTTTGACTGGGGAGTTTGACTGGGAGTTTTGACAGCAGCAACTGCCTGTCTTAATTTCACCTCCCTCCCTAAATATATCTAAATATTGGACAGCATTAAGATGTTGATATATTGATTTTGTACTCATATTTAGGGCCCCAAATCATACCCTAGAAAGCACTAGTGTCTATTTAAAACATATAGGTTTCTTTTGACTGGGGAGTCATATTTTGACAGCAGAAACCGCCTGTCATAATTTGCACCCCCTCCCTATCTAATTATTAGACAGTATTAGGATGTTGATATTCATTTTGTATTCATCCATAGGGCCCCAAATCACACCTTAGAAAGCATGGGTGTCTATTTAAAAATAATAATAATGGGGAGTCATATTTTGACAGCAGAAACTGCCCGTCATCATTTGCACCCACTTTCTATCTAATTATTGGACAGTATTAGGATGTTGATATTACTTGCGCAAGCAGAGCGCGCAAGTATACTGCGATCGGCCATAGTAGGCCATGTAGGTTGGCACCTCGACATAGTGCATTTCCAGTTATTATTGGTCTCTGGAGACTGAAGGACGCTACTATGCTGTGTCTAACTTAGATCTGCTGCTTCTGTCTCCTCAGGATTAAAACCTGTCTTTCACTTAGCGTTGCATCTCATCGTCTCTCCTCCTCTGCCCTGTCCGTGTGTACAACTGAGAGCAACAGCAGAAGATGCAGATTATAGACAAAGCTGGCAGGGGAAGATCAAAAGGTCCAGCAGCACCAACCACTGTACTCCATTCACACTAATGACAGAGTTGGTTGAACGTGAGCACAACATGGCTGTCAATAGTAACTGTCATCGGCTGGTTGACCTGGTTGCAAAAGAAACAGGTTGAAAGTACTGGGAATGTAAAGGCATGAACTAGAGGTGGCCAGTTGTCTGTTGAAATGTCTTGCGTCGTTCAGAGTGACAGGGTCAAGGACGGCAGTCTACAAGACAGGGTACATGTATAGGCTAAGTTCTGGCAGTGTTTGAAATGTTGACTGGTAGTCAGTACATGATCCGTGCAAGGACAAGATCAAGGGGGAGCAGCTGATAGGGGTGATACTCTACGTTGAGTGGAGACAGCTCAGCGGTATGGAGGGTCATAAATGTGTGGGTGCAAAAGGTCAAAGGAGGGACACAGACTGCATGCAGTCCACAGTCAGGGAGAGAGAGTGACCTCCTGGTTACAATATCATACTGTAGGTACAATGCTGAGGAATTACAGGAAACATAAAAAAATATTGATGATGGGAAACAGGGGAAATGTGTTAAGCCCGGACGGCATTGCCAATGAATTGCCATTTGGGTGACATCATGATGAAAAATGACATGCTTGACATGGTCTCTCTCCAACATCATCCCAGTGCCTCTCAAAACCAAACAACTATCCCTGACATCAGTCTGTACTGTATCACTTCAAAGATGTACAGCCATATGATATACTTAATCTCTCAAGAAAGGTTCAGCTAACAGCAGTAGCAGGATCTGTCGGCACCACTTCTTTAAACATGCAGTGTTGTTGTTAACAGGAATAAACACATCATACTTTGTGTTAAAGAAGATCATTGAGGAGGTGAAGAAGAAAAACCTGTGCTGTATTTTGACATTTGAATTAATACATCATCATCATTTTTCGACCGCGGTCGAGATCATGGATTCCACAATGCAATGCCAGACTTCACGGTCCTTCATTGCCACCCCCAGTTCCTGCCTACTGAAGCATGTGTCCCTAGCGATGACATCTGGGAACGACAGCTTTCTACCTCTGGTCCGCCCTGAGGCAGGACTCCAGAGAAGATAGGGAAGATATAACCTCATTGTCAGCTCTGTAGCAGTGGCCGGCAAACTGCGCTCTTCTTGATCGGACCAGTGAAGAAACACGGTGAAGGTCGCTGTATATTAGATTAGTCGATGGGTGGCTCTTCCAAGACAGATTTTCTCTCATTAGAAGGCGGGTGTAAGTGCCATCCAAACGATTCTCTTGTTTCTTTGAAAGTGTCCATGTCTCTGAGCCATAGAGTAGAATCGGCTCAACGGTCGTCCTAAATATTTTTACTTTTAACATCTTACTAAGCTGGGATGACCAGATCTTATGCATGCCATTGCAGGCTGACCAGGCCATACCTTTCCTAGTTTTAAAGTCCTTTTGGGAATAAGATATATATGGAACTTTGGGTTCCTATTTATAAAAGAGACAAATATACATTATGGGGAAATAATGGGAATACTGTAGGTAGCACCAGTTAGTTGACTTCCTCTTTGTGCAGGGATGTTTGACAGTGGAGCACCATAAAACTTTCTGCGTAGGAGAAAACTTCATTTTAAACAATGTCAATTGACATTCTAATTTCTATTTCCCTGGAGAATTGTACACTTCCCTTCTGTTACTGTACAACTGAAGGTACAGTATACAGTTGTTTAAATGTACAGGATAATAACTCTGTAACATTGCACTGTTTTATTTGCTTGAATAAATTGTGGTGCATTGAACTACAACCTTCTGGCAATTATTTGTCAAAATAATAGTATAGCCTACTACATACACAGAATCTAACAGTATAGTGCAGTATACACTATACAGTACATGTACAACAACTGTATTTTAAAAACATGTATTTACGGATTCAGTTCATCTCAGTCTACAATTTATGGTACAAGTCAAGAGCTCAGCTGATTTTGTGGTTTCTGAGGCCTGGCCCACTGGATGGTTGCTAGTGGTGATGATGATTTATTGTATTTTAGTAACTTGCATCAAAGGTGCCCAGCCTTAGACACTGTACAATGTACACTCACATGCTCATAGAGTTGGCATTGCAAAATACCACACAACATCAACAATAATCCTAACTAGGAAAGTGCGCTCCTCGGAGTGCAGATCCATGCCAGGCTTCGTACCACTAATCCTACTGCCTATGCCAGCAAATTATGCTAATCGTTTAGTTGGTACTGGCAATGTAGTGAAAATGTGGCTTTGCTTGGGATTTAAGTAAATTAATTAAGTGGTTAATGGTCATGCCTGACAAGTAGAAACTAGAACTGCACTCTGTCAAGTGCCAACTTATGGCCTACTAGTGCGCAAGCAGAGTGCGCAAGTTGGCACCCGACAGAGTGCCATGCATACATACCACTTCTGGTCCAGCCGACCACAATACTTGCGTGCTCTGCTTGCGCAAGTAATGATTCGGATTTGGACGGCTGTGTGGGTGGGGGTGATTTAAGCAATATTACACGAGAGGGTGTGGTTTAACGTGATTATTGCCACGACAGTGATGCGGTCAGGAACGAGACGTAGTCGAGTTCCGCAAGCATCACTGAAGTTTTTTAATGACAGATGTAGTCACTACGACCACAGATGTCCCAAGAAACTAGCTAGCCTAGCCACCGAGTTTGCTAGCGCTCTGGGAAAACAGAGCAGCTGAATTCTTTGTTTTGATTAGGTGGTGAATGGTGCTGGTTTGATCCACGGCTAGAAGCCGCTTCAACCAATCAGATTGCTTCCTCGAAACGACCCGTTGTAGAATTTACCTTGAACTTGTGCTCGTAGCTCTCCAGCGCCTCCATCACCATGCACACGGCCTCCATGGAGCGCTCCAGCCTGCCGTCCACTCCGTTGAAGCGGTACATGCTACCGGACACATCCACCAGAACCCGCAGCCGCTTGGGCTTCTGCTGAGGACTGCCGGGCTGCACACACAACAACATGTGGTGGTTGGACACATTCAAACATGAACGAGACACATCAGTCAGGCTCTAGTTAGCTGTGTTAGATAGAGATACCTCATGCTCTTATTTAATAAATAATACAATTACATTTTAATTCTATTTACATCTGTGTGTCTTGACTTGATTGTTTACTTCAGAGTTAAGTTACCACTGAGGATTTTACAGCGTACTTACTATGAAAAAGACAAAGAAATACTCCGCTGTGCCATAGTTGGACAAAACAAAGTTTTTGTCTTCTTTTGCGGAAAGAAGTAGAGTTTAATTCCATAGTGTGCAAGTGAAAAATAGCATTAAATACATTGTATTTGCTGTGGTTGGGATTTCAAGGAAGGACACAATTATTTCATCATACACCTCCCAGAAGCCTTCAGGGCAGACCAAAGATATTCACCACTACCGGGGTAACTGAGGTAAAAACACAAACATGACATGCATACTTTGGCTGAAGTATGTATACCATGTGTGGGAACTGTCTGTGTGTGTGTGTATGTGTGTGTGTGTGTGTGTGTGTGTGTGTGTGTGTGTGTGTGTTTGTGTGTGTGTGTGTGTGTGTGTGTGTGTGTGTGTGTGTGTGTGTGTGTGTGTGTGAGACAAGAGAGAGAGAGAGAGAGAGTATGTGCGTGTTTTCATTGGAACTTGTGAGACGACTAGAAATCGTGTGTGATCCAGACCAGAAGAATTGGAGGGTGTAATAATAATCACACACCACTGGAATGTACCTTCTGACAGATAAGGTCAACAGTATATGTGTGTGTGTGTGTGTGTGTGTGTGTGAGAGAGAGAGAGAGAGAGAGAGAGAGAGAGAGGGAAGGAGTGTGGCTCAGAAAAAAACTTATTTTGAGTTAAAGTAGCTTGAGAGTTGTCAAGGTCAAGGACGCGCGAGCGCACACGCCGCACACACACACACACACACACACACGCACGCACGCACGCACGCACACACACACACACACACACACACACACACACACCCCTGCCTACCTCTGGGTCCAGCTCTCCCCTGCGTTTATAAATGGCCTTTTCTCCGGTGAGTCCGTCAATAATTTTGGCGTCGTCCAGGTCTCCAAGTGCTTGGTTCTTCAACCACTGTCGCTCCTTCCCTTTGGCCTGAATCAAACAAACAAACAAACACAAGTCACCTTATTATTTATCTCTGTACCTATTACAGGCAAACAAAATAACTCAGATCTTATGTTGTACTTACTTTAAATCTGTCATATTACCCAAGGAATATGATCTGTGATCATGACCATTACTAGTGTGTCTACCTGATCCTGGGATATCTATCAGTGAAAATCTCACTCACACACACACACACACACACACACACACACACACACACACACACACAGTGACACACACACACACACACACACACACACACACACACACACACACACACACAGTGACACACACACGGTGACACACACACACACACACACACACACACACACACACACACACACACACACACACGGTGACACACACACACACACACACACACACACACACACACAGGAAAACAATAGAGACATGACAGCAGGGTCTTTCTAGTGTCCCGTTCCCCTCCTCCTGCAGGGTGAAAGACGGAGAAGCTTTACTTTCTCCTCTTCATCTGTTCCCTGAGGAGGAAGGAGTTGCCGGGGAAAAAAAAGGACAAGGAACAAAAGAGGGAACGCGATCCGGCCCTCTCCACCTTCACAACCTTTGGTTAAACGCAGCACCTTTACAAAAGGCAGTGTGACAGCGGGTGAAGTCTTTGGTGTTTTTTTTTATCACGTGGTTTTGTTTTATATAATGCCCTTGGAATAGTGTTCCACAGTTTACACTTCATGTTACCCAGAACAGGTAGAGGTGTTTCTGTATGCCTTCACCGTCGAATAGCACTGACATCTCCAACAATAGGCCTACTGTAGGTCTAGAGACCACATACTGTAGCACTAACATCTCCAACAATAGGCCTACTGTAGGTCTAGAGACCACATACTGTAGCACTAACATCTCCAACAATAGGCCTACTGTAGGTCTAGAGACCACATACTGTAGCACTAACATCTCCAACAATAGGCCTACTGTAGGTCTAGAGACAGCATGACATGTCGCCATGCAACATGCAGTTGAAGAGAGATTTTGAAGTAGAGATGCATGAAATCGTCCATAAAAATACCATATCGGTATTGGTATTTACACCGATATTGATGATGCAGTAATAATGTGACCGCCTAATGGCTAAATTCTACATTTAATTTATGTACTCATCTGATTCAGGAAGAAATATTATATTTATTGATTGATTGAATACTTTAACGCTTTTGGACAAGCCCCTATAGGGCCTATAGGGTTGGTTCTATTTAAATACAGTGGTCCTCTGTATAATATCGGTCAGGATCGGTATCGGCAGATATGACCCGGCAAATAATCAGAGATCGGATCGTGCACCCCATATTTTGAAGACTTCCGAAAATGCTTCACCAATATCGACATGGCCAAGAGAGGGACACCAAGTTGAAACGTGCTTAACCATGGAGACACATCGGCTGCATTTGCCGACGCCAATTTTGTCCAAAGAGTCAAATAGTGGCCAATATATCGAAACTAGGGCTGCGACTCGATTAATTAATTTGATGAATTGTAATTAAGTAATCAAAATGAATTGCATTTTAATCACATATCAATTTGACCTGAGACTCTTTTTTTTTGTTTGTTTGTTTTTTCCTTTTTCTGAACAGATTTTGGTATACAAGTGAATCAATGAGTGAGTATTCATGTCAGTGGAAGTTGCTCAGTGGCATTTTGAAGCACCCGGAAGAACCGTCTCAGAATGTCTACTTTTGCATTTGACAACCACATTTTGGTGGTCAAATGCGGAAGTGCAACCGAGCGCTCAATGTTAAAGCCCAGCTGCACTGGGTTTCCCGGTCATGAATCCACGGGTCCGCCTGTAGTCCCTCCTCTTACCACTAGGGCCCCGTGCTTCAACGTTGAAGAGCTTCACTGGGGCCTTGGTGAGTAAGCACAGCGGTCTGATCGGCTTCTTCTCCCATTGTGTGCACCGTACAATCGGTACGCTTGAAATTCGTCCAGTGATTAATGGTTCCGTGGTGCAAAAAGTAAGCGTGATTTTATTTTAATCGCGTTATGGTTTCTGAAATTAATTAATCTAGCCCTAAATTAAAAATAAAATCAAAATCCTGCACACACCTTTAATTTCCTTATTTATATTAAAAAAAATATTTTCTCTGTCTGTATATTTTCTGTATATTTTGTATTAAATGTACCATACCCTTATAGGTCTACAGATAAATTAATGAAATGAAAGTTTTTAGTCTAACATGGGCCTACCCTCTTCTTTTTTATCTTTTTCTTTTAATTTCCTTGGGTTTTCTTGTGTTTCGAAATAGGTGAAGGAAGGGATGTAGTAGAAAATGTATTTGTAACAAGGATTTATGTACATGTGAATGACTCAATAAAGTAAAAAATAAATAAAGAAATACATTTGAAACCGATGTATCAGTCTGGCTCTAAATAGGTCTCCCTGACACATGAGCTAGGTGTGTGTGTGTGCAAATAGTGTTTGTAAATGTGTGTTATACAATCAGCTCATCACAACCCAGGTGAGTATCTACCTATATTGAGGCTTGTTGTGCAATGGGGCGTGTCACACTGTGTGAACAATAACACGTGCACACGCATGCGCTCGCAGTGCACACGCACACACATACACACGCACACACATACACACAACCTGATTCGCTTTCAAGTGCATGCATGGGTGGAAATGTGCCAAATTCATAGGCTTTTTTATTATCCATTTTGGCAAGTGTAATTCTACAGGATGAAAAGGCAGGATCCGGTGTTTATATCTGCACAATCCGGACAATTGTTGAAAGCTAAACAGCGTTGGGGTGGGGGGGATCCCCCAGAGCGGTTTTCACAGAGGAGGATAAACGATACTGTATCAGTTCATTGGGGGCTTGCCAGCTTATATGTGTGTGTGTGCTTGTATGTGTATGTGTGTGTGTGTGTGTGTGTGTGTGTGCACGTGTGCGTGCGACGGACCGTGTGTGCATGATCCCCGTGAATCACTCTCCAGGTATGATAAAAAAATAACCCATGACTTCATTGTCAGTCCCTCCTCACTGATTGTGCGGTTATTATCATCCTCATCTTTACAGCGCGACGACAGAAGAATGCTGTTATTATTTTTTCTTGTTCTTTTAACAAGGACAAACACAAACAAAGAGCCACTCTCATGTTCAAAGCCATGGGCTTACACACACACCTGGATGCACATGATGCTAACACACAGCCTCACTTCACACCTGGAATGGGGAATAATAGAGCAAGGCTTTACGCTGACTGCTGCTCTATAATAATCTTTTTCCACATACTACAACATTTTCCACTCTTGTCACGTGCACAAACAACACACGCGCGCGCACACACACACACAAACACGCGCGCACAGTGTCGCACACACACATTCTCCCCATAGACCACCAGACAAAGGGAGGAAAATCAAATCTAAACTACAGTAACAGAGACAATCCAACATTGTGCATTTCCGGCCACGCCCCCTGCCCAGAGAAGTTCATCTGATCAGCCAATCACGTTGCTCCTGAGGGACAGCACCCCCTCTTTCCTGTCCAGTGTCCACGTGTGGGGTAGACCGAGGTCAACCAATTACCATCTTGCGTGGTTTCCATTCCAGGGCCATTGTTCTCTCTCAGCCTACAGTATACCGAACGTCCAGTTGTGTTGATCATGTACAGTAGAAGCTACTTATCTGACCGTGACCTAATGTCCTAACACCATTGGGCTAAAGGAGACGGAATGTGATGCACCCTGATTGATAGCTGGAAACAACTTCTTTAAGCATTATACTAAAGAGAAAACTTTCACACACAAATAATGTTAATGTTTGCACGTGTGTGTGTGTGTGTGTGTGTGTGTGTGCTGTTGATTTGGAATAAGCTTTGTGCTGCTCTTGTTAAGCATTTCAAATTATGTATTCTGCCCAAAAACATCCAATCCTGCTGGATCTGGGTGAAGTTAGTTAGTTACCGGTAGTTATTTTTAGTTAGGCATTTTTTGAAAATGTTAAATCAATTGAACTTTTATGTATTCATTTTATTCTGTCATAGAATGAGCACATGAAGATTAAATTGTACGGTAGATTATTATGTTATTGCATTTACATATTTGTTTTTGGCCCCCCCAAAAAATGTTCATTATCTGAAGATTTCTCTTATTTCATTTGAATTTTCCATTTCATTTGAATTGAATAAGTGTTGTCCAACACATTAAATTCGTTAGCGTCTGCCATAGTAATTACAGAGAGGAGAGGACAGAGTGAGTCGATTCCTTCCGGGAGGCGAGAGGAGTGGGCTACTGCGAGGGGGTACTTTTGGACTAATGGAAACGGCAGATATTTTGGGTGCTGGGCCATGCACAAATCTACCATATCCATTTGGGAAATGTAGACTGTATATGTTTATATAATATCACAATTTTGGCACATTTTGTCATTTTCAATGTTTGTCTCAATTCGCCGATAACAAACTTTAATGCTAACGTTATTGCTAAGTTTATCTCAGAAACAGAGGAGTGGTTTACTCTTCTTGGACCAATCACAGTGCCAGCCGACGGTCCCGCCCCATCCGGGCTATGGGATCTCTGAACTCTACACACACTGCACTGATCAGAGCACATAGCACAGCCTGAGCTTAGATTATATATTAATAGAGACGGATACATATTTAACTACTGTTAAAGCTTCAAACGAGTAATGCACCATCTGCCATCATCTTGAGTTACTGTAGATAAATAACATCCCCTAATTAAAATCAGCTATGAGTGGAGAGGAACGTGAGCTATGGGAATCAAATTGAAGTTATGTTGTTCATGAAATGTTGTTGATATCCGAGCCGTGTCTCGGTGAACAGGTTCTCTGAGATCTCGGCAAGGTGGGCGTTTGGACCATGCAGACGGCGTCAAAAAGGCGATCTCGGCGGTAAATAAGTTAATGGTCAATCCTGAGCTGACGAGTCTTAATGCAATATTTGACATTCCATTGGAGTCAACGGTGACTTGACGTGACTTTACACTTGATATCATTACCTTAGTAAACATGGCCATAAATAAGTTTCGCATTCAGTGTCTATTCATTTATCATGGTACTGTATGCACTTTTGTAAATGATGTCCATTTTAATTTTATGCTAAAGTAGGGTATAGTTCTAGGGCTTCTACTGAGTGAAGACCAGGGTGGCAGTGAGGCTGGATTTGTGTGAAGCCAGTAGGAAATCCTGACTTCCTGAAAGTTCATATAATGGCCTGTTGTGGCGCTGTCATTGGGCTGTATTTGGGCCCAACTTCACCTAGACTGTATTACCTTAATAAACATGGTCATGAATACTTTCTGCTTCCAGTCACTAGTTTAAAGTCTAATTTCTCATGTCATAATATTCTTTTTGGAAAATTATGGTCCCATTTATAAAAAGAATGACCATAAAGTCGAGTATGTTCTGAGGGGCGTGGCTACCGTTGCAGTCTATGATCGGGACCACCCCCCCGCTCGAGTCAAAATAAAAACCAACGAAGAAGAAGGGGGGAAGTCCCGCCTCGTTGTCTGGGCCAGCCAATGGCCAGCTGGGCCCAAACGGATCTAGAAAGATGGCGATTTATTGACCGGCTTCATCTTACGTCCATATCAGACCCGGAGAACTCTTGGTCCATATTTATTTTACAGTCTATGGTGAAGACCCACATTCGCTGCCCTTGGCTTCCAC
>NC_139707.1:38970584-38980584 GCF_964188405.1 Protomyctophum parallelum | reverse complement strand
AATAGACATTGTTAGGTCCATTTTCCAGATCCACACAAGAAGAACGTTTTACAATTTGAAAAAGATTCAGGTTAGGTCCAGGGATTAGACGCCAAGAATGATAAGGATGGCATTCATGAAATCACTGATTCGCGAAATGTCGATGTCCTCACGAGTATATAGTAACACATGTGTACAGTATGGGTGTGTGCATGTGTGTGTGTGAGTGGGTTTGTGGTTACATGAGTATGAAGCAGATCAGAGTGAGCATGTGTGTGTGGTACATTGTGTAGACTGCATGTGCATCAGCCATGCAATCAGCCAAACCCTGTTCTATTACATATCACACACACACACACACACACACACACACGCATACGCACACACACGCATACGCACACACACACACACACACACACACACACACACACACACACACACACACACACACGTGCACGCGCGCACACATAGAATCATATCTTATGATCACTATACTGTTTGCAACAGGTGCGTGTGTTGACCCACATTGCGTACTCACTGCTGGTGAAGCATGTACTCTTGCAGAGGCTTGCAGACTCTAGTCTAAATAATCAAAGTAGCTATTTTTTGTTTTGTTTTACTACCCGCCAGGATGAATTAATTAATTCACCTCGTACCGCCAGGATTTTCAACCCTTATTTTGAAGAGCCAAAAATCTGCAACCGGACGTTATATTGTTCTAGTGTGTGTGTTGTTGCCATAGAGCTATAATATATCTATATATATTATATATATATATATTATATATATAGCTATAATATATAATAGAGCTATAATATATCTACAGAACTGATTGAGGAGCGATAGCCCCGCCCCCCCCGCTAGTCACTTCAATGGAAGTTGCTCAGTGGCGTTTTGAAGCCACGATGAAACGTGTTGCGATGCGCTGTGAGCTTGTAGATCTGCTCTTTTCAAAGAGAATCTTGGAAAAAAGTGACAAATGTGGAATATTTTTTAAACATTTTAACACAAATCTGGCAATATTTTTAGATGTGTATAGGGTCCTTTTTGGACACATGCATTCATCTGTGTGTCCTTGACATGGAAATGTTACTGTGTGAGAATCACTGGGTTTAAACAACATTAGGAAACAAGCCCAAATAAGCAACAAAACTTTAGAAACAAGCCCAAAAAGAACTACCAATATTTACAAGCAACTTTACAGGAAAAATAAGCCCAAAGTCGCTTATAATAAGCAGACATGGCAACACTGCTGAGCAGGCAAGCAATCAGCTCTTGTGTTAAATTAAACATCTATTTTTGCACTTATGACGTGGTCTGACCCACATCTTAGCGGTATGTGCTGAGTCTTTTTAAGTCAAGGGGCATCATAGCAGATACCGCACTGAGCCCTTAATTAACATATACACTCCCCCCAATGCGTAAAATATGCTGGCGAGTCGTAAGCCTCTGTGTGTGTGTGCGCTCAGCCCGATCTGCATAATATGGATAACGCATAAGATGGTGGCGTTATGACCTAATGATGGCATAACGCCTGAACTTAAGACGCGCAAAATAGAGCCCTCTCTCTCTAGCCTCACAACACGTCGTCTCAGCTCACATTGGCCTGCTTGGCAAGTTGGCAATGTGGCTTCCTTCACACATTCCTGTAGGTGTGTGTGTGTGTGTGTGTGTGTGTGTGTGTGTGTGTGTGTGTGTGTGTGTGTGTGTGTGTGTGTGTGTGTGTGTGTGTGTGTGTATGTGTGTGTGTCTGTGGTGAGCAGAGACTGGCCAGTGGCCCTGGCTATTTCCTACAGATTCCACAACCTTCCTCTGTTGAGACAGTGAGAAAAAGAGAGAGGGCGAGAGAGAGAGAGAGAGAGAGAGAGAGAGAGAAAGAGAGAGAGAGAGAGAGAGAGAGAGACAGTATGGAAACCTCTTTCAAAACAACCCATGAAAACAAGCAGTCAGACTGACTGACATTCCCTTCAGCTAACACAAACAACTTCCAAGTACCAAGAGACACCTGCCCTCTACTGTACTTCAGGGGACAGGCAAACGAGAAGCGAGAGAGAAAGTTAAATGAACAGTTGGGATTTCACTGTGCACATGCATGCCCCTGTGTATCCATTAACTACCGGCCTGTACATGTACACATGCACACACTCTTTCCGTTTGCGCATGCCTGCACCTGTTTTTTACTCACTGTGTGCGTGTGTGTCAGGTATTCAGCGTGTGCACACGTGTGTGTGTGTGTGTGTGTGTGTGTGTGTGTGTGTGTCACTGTCAGGTATTCAAAGGTTTAGGTGGGATTACTCTACGTTTGACTGATGCTTAACCTGCAGCTAAGTAAACGGATCTGCACTCGAATGAATGTATATAAGAGGCCCAGGGCCAGGACAGCGAGACAATCCATGTGTATTTGTCTTTCTGACTCAAGAGGTCCTTGTTGTCCTTGGGTTCCACCACGTTCTTTGCGGTATATGGTATCTTACCTCGGGGAGGTTTTGGCTAGGCTGTAGCTTGGCTTGGCTTGGCTCTGCTACGCAGTGCAGCCCCGCTGAATGCCAGCGACAGATACTTGGAAGCACATTGTCGGCATGTAGCTACACGATTTTATACACCAGGGCTTAGTGTGACACTGACAGACAGGTATCACATGGAGGTGCGGAAGGTGGGGAGAGCAGGAAAAAGAGAGGGAAGAGAGGCAGAAAAAGGCCCGAGAGGAGAGAAAGAGAGAGAGCATCGTAAGGTTGTCGGCTCGGTGTGAAAGTGGTCAGTGTTGAAAGGAGGGTCGCAGAGAGAGAGGGAGGGAGGGGTGGTGGGAAAAGCCAAGGGGTGGGAGGGGGGGTGGAGGGCATAAACAGGAGAGAGAAAGTAAAGAGAAGGAGACTGTTTGAAGAGAAAGAGAACAGAGACAGCCTTCATGTTTGGGCTGTTGAAAGGGGGCGCTTTTTGCGCACGCACGCACGCACGCACGCACAGCGAAACCCGTGAGCACAGCTGCACATTAAGGCTAGTAGGGGTTCTTTCCTAACAGCTCAGTGAATTGAGCTTTACTGAAAAGGTTGTCTGGTGAGAAGGTGGGCCAGTGGTCGCACATCTGCCTTCCAGGGGAAGGAATTTATTAGCAGCGTGACGTGTTGTTTAACTGTACACTACACAGGCTGCTATATTGTGAATTAGGGGGATACAGAGAGATACACATTGTGTATGTGTGTGTGTGTGTGTGTGTGTGTGTGTGTGTGTGTGTGTGTGTGTGTGTGTCATTATGTGGTTTTCAGTATAGGTTGCCAGGTGCATATACAGATTTTGTGCGAAAATCAAGAAGCAGTTCCTGAAAATGTACAGGTTGAGATCACAATATAAGGCAGCGTTCCCTCAAAGGGACCCGGCCACGGCCTCCCGCGCCGAAAAAGAAACGGGAGCCATTTTTTTAACTTACTGGTTTCTCACTTGTACTGTAACATACCGTATACAGTACCTATATTGCCGTGCTCTTAAATGGTTGTCGTCTGCTAATGTACAGCAGAGCCTGAACTCCAAGATCAAATATAGTATTCACACTTGCATTTATATTTTTATAAATAATATGTTCTCAAGCTATTCATGTTTTCTACCATAGCTATTGACAGGATATCTGGAAATAGTTTCAGCCTGGGAAACCGATTAGCTCCCCCATTAGTCCGACCATGATCTCTCAGAGTCACGATAGAGGATACATGAACCGTTTTTATGTTCTCGCTAAACAACCCCTCTTATCTCTTGCCAATAATGACACATTGTCCTTTCATGACTAACCACGTTTAATGTCGAACGTACTTGGATCAAAAGAGGAAATATTTCAGCAAAACACATCAAATGTATTGTCGATACTAATAAAGAGTTTAAAAGTTGCCCAATGCAAGCATAGCACATTATATTAAATAAATCTGTTACAGTTGACATGTTTTACCAAACTCACTGCTCTCAAATTATGTTTTCCAGTTCCACACGCACACGCACACGTGCACACGCACACACACACACACACACACACGCACACGCACACGCACACACACACACACACACACACACACACACACACACACACACACACACACACACACACACACCGTCTTCTTTACAGTCTCCGCCTCACCTCTTCATTCCTTGTATCCCGTCTTTTGAACTATTCAGATGTTTAGACAGATGCTAGGTTTGATGTTTACCTGGTAACATAGTCGCTTTGTAGCATTGCATTGTTTTTCTTTGCACTCTACTCATGTGACCATTTACCCTGTCATTAGTTGACTAAGGTTCATTCCATTTACTCTGATCTTGCACTTGTATGTTGCTCTGTATAAAGGCTTGTGCTAAATTCCTGAATTGTATTTTGGCGTTGCGGCTGTGTGATCCAGTTATTTTTTTCTCTTCTTTGATAACGGTATGAAAGCAGAGAAGCAAAGAAGCAAATGACAAAAAACCATTGGCCGCGGCGACCAGCCAGAGCCTAGATTGTGTAGCCTATACCTCTCTTTGAAGGCCTTCTCCCCCATCTCACGGGCTGCTTTGAGGACCGCTTCGGGCACGGCGTCCTTCTCGGCCTGGGACACCTGGTGAACCTTGTGCCCCGCGTCCAGACGGTAGGGACCACCCCTGCCCCCCAGGCCTGCCGTGTCCCTGCCCCCTGAGGAGGACAGAAGAGAGGAGAGAGTTCTTAGACAGTATGTCCTCCAGAAAGAGTGTTATAATGGTGGCGTTTAATCCTGTCGACAATCAACACTGCATGGTGCCTTGCAGTGATTTTCAACCCTTTTCATATCAAGGCCCATTATTTATTCAGCATTTGTAGCCACAGACAACCATTTGATGAGATTTAGCCTCTCTTGACGCAAAACGTTGAATATTTTGTTGTTGTTTGATAAGATTTTGTCCACAATGCAATGCTGTATTGATGTTGGTACCATTAGGAGAGATAACAGGCAAACGATCAAAATAACTATTCTTCTATTGTGTAGACTTCTTGTAAATTAAGTGATGACGCAGATGTTTAACAATAATTTATCTCGTTGAGAGCGTAAAATGAAACCACACTCTCAAGCGTTAAAGATTGAATAAGGGTCCATTTGGTTCATTTTACACTTTACAAGATCTATCAGGGTCAATTTGGTTGCCACCTCTCCATCATTTAGCTGGGGACCACCTGGAACCCCCTCAAGGACCACTGGTTGAGATAGAACACGTAGAATGTGAGCCGCTCTGAATGATGGATACAATGTATGTAACCTAGATACCATACCCTGATGGAAAATGCTGTTTTACCTTTTTATTTTTATCTTTTTATTTTATTATTATTATTATTTTTTCTTCTCACTATGTCCATTAATACTTTCAATACTAGTTTACTAATTATTTTTACTGTCTTGTACTGTCTGTCTTTGTTTTATTTGTCTTGTTCTGACCTTGATTGGGGGGGAGGGGGGGATATTTACATGTCGGATACAACTAAATGTACCAGTATGTTTATTCATTGCTGCATCAATAAAAATAAAAATAAAGTGTTAAAAAAAAGAAGAATGTGAGCCGCTGCCACACCCACCTGTGCCTCCGGCCCATTGGTTGCCCCCGACGTGAGGAGTGTTCTCGGGGTCGATCTTGCCGTGTTTCGGGGCTGAGACATCCAACCCGCTCTCCCTCTGAACGGTAATCTGAAGAGAGAAGAAAGAGATGGATGGGAGTGCGACAGCTATTGATTATCTTCTTAGACATTTTTATAGTGATATACGTTTTTTTGATTAACCAAATCAACGAATCAACACGGGGGAAAATAAATTCGACTAGGTTTGGTCATTTCAAACAAGATTTAACTTTTTATTTTATGAAGTGCCAAGAACAATGGCACTTCAAAAATGCTAATTTTCTATAGGAGAAAGGCTGTAGTTTAGCTTGGGAGTCCTCATCGATGATGTCATACTGTAAGTAGGCAGGTTTCTGAACTATCTATATGCCACCAATGAGATGCAGAGGAGGAGACGGACATTGTGCCATCTTATAATGAACAGTAGTAAGGAGCAGTTATATGAAGATATGGTTGAAAATGGGTGACGTGCTCCTTTAAGCCCTATTTTATACTTTGTCTTAAAGTGGTGTTGCATAAAAATACTGGAAATCGACAAGCTTCACCATCAGCTATTTTCATTCATCATTTCTCATTTTGAAATTTTATTATTTCCATAATCGATTAGTAATAATCAATTAACTTTTGTACCTCTAATGTGGTGCATGGATCTGTTTTTAAATGTTGATTGTATGTACAGTTAATCTGAGCAGTAAAAAAATAAGAATCAATGTCTAGTCATTCCTTGGGAATCCTTCTCAGCTAGAGCAGCTCATTCATGTAACTACAAATGGGCTTCTCCAGGAAAATATTTCAAGGGAAGTATGTATGGGCACAGTTTCCCAGACCTCAAGACGCTAATCGGAGGAGTTTCAGGAAGGCTCTTGTCCTTCTTGCACAGCGCGAACAACAAGCCCCTCTACTCATCTTATGTCCACGTTATCGTCCCCCTGATGTGCTTTCATCCCCAAACCGCATCAGTTTGCACTTGTTCCATTGAAAGGACGAACAAAATAGACCCTCTATCTCCCTAACTCTTTGATTTCAGACGGATGGACAGAGTAGCCTCTGTTTCTCATCGGGAGGTGGAGGGGGGAGGGAGAGAGTATAGAAAGAGCGGCTGAGAGAGAGAGAGAGAAAAGGGGGTTAAGGTGCTAAGTATTTCTGCTGCATCTCAATGGCACCCTCTTAGCCAAGATCAGCAGGCTCTCACACTGAGGTAGGGCAGCCGGCCAGACTCTGGGAATACATGAGCGAGCCGAGTATGTAGAAGGTAGTGGTGTGGATCAGGAGACGATTAGCCCATGCCCTGCAGTTAAGTTCACCGGCGTGTTCACATCCGCGTGCGTGCAGGGGGGGGGGGCTATACCGTTTTTTAATGAATTATCTATTATATGCTTGCTGTGTCATGCCCAGAGCGGTTTGGACCAACACTTATCTAATAGGAGCAGTATAAGGGTGGGGAGGAAATTCAGTCTCTCTCTCTCTGTCTGTTGTGCTGAGCCAATGACCATGCAGTGGTGGAAAGTAACTACATTTACTTAAGTACTGTACTTAAAGTACAATTCTGAAGTATTCGTACTATTTCCAATACTTTTACTTCTACTCCACTATACATCTCAGAGATAAATATTTTACTTTTATTCCACGACATTTATTTGACAGCTTTAGTTACTAGTTACTTTGTAAAGATTATTAATATTACAAGACATGCATTAACCACTTCAGCCCTTTTTTCGAAACCCCATTTCGGCCATTTGAAAATAGCAGATCTACAAGCTCACAATGCGTCGGGATTTGAAAACTTGTTGTAAATGAAACATTCCACATAAAAGGAGTACTTTCTACTTAGAAAATGAGTATTTCAAGTAGAAAATGTGAGTACTTTTTCCACCACTGCCTACATGTAACCCACGAAGGTATGCATGCACAGATACTATGCCACGGTCACAGACACACAGACAAACCCCACACTGGTTACACCTCACATACACACACACTTTTGAGTGGATGACTTTGCAAGTTGCAACGTCATTTAGTAACGCACGCACGCACGCACGCACGCACGCACGCACCACACACACACACACACACACACACACACACACACACACACACACACACACACACACACACACACACACACACACACACACACACACACACACACACACACACACACACACACACACACACACACACACACACAATCTCTCTCTCCTCCCCCCCCCACTCTCTCTCTATCTCTCTCTCAGTTCCCACACACGAAGTGCTGTGTACTGCTGTATCAGCCTAGTGTATAATTATAGGTGGTCAGATTAGAAAGGTGAGCCTGATATAAGCCACAGCGGATTACCTACACACACAATACAATCATCAGTGTGAATTTAACTCGACGAGTGTCAAATAACAACAGTACACCCCAAATGGACCAGTCTGGGTCCATATTTACATTAAGGGTTTTACTGTGCAGTCTGTGCAGCGCATGCACACACACACACACACACACACACACACACACACACACACACACACACACACACACATACAAAGAGTAATCAGTTAATGTATACCCATGCTGTGGTTGTCCATAATATACACTAACGCTATAGGAAGGAACCCACCACCAGCAGCCGTTCTCACACCGACGCTCCACTCGTGCACGTGACGACTTTTATTTCCCCTCTCGGTGGGCGATAAAAAGAATCACGTGTCCCTCGTCCCACTGTGGCCAGGTTTGGAGAGAACAGTATAGCGTGCAAACCTGCACTCACAATAAAAGCGTGTTGTGAGCAACGCTTTTTTTTTGTTGCTATAGGTTCCCAGCATATAAGACACACAACATTGCTTTGCTATAGATCTACTACACACGCATGCACATACTGTATGCACGCACGTGCACATGCACTTACATACAGTACATTTGTGTCTGCAGCTGTGCACATTGAAGGAGTAAAGCCTCAATTCGTGGAGGTTTTTCTGTTTTTTGTCGTATGACCTAATGACCGGCTGACTCTCCGGTAGGAGACTCAGGTCATCAAAGTAGTGGCTTAGGAATGACAGATGATAGAAAATATGTCATTTTGGGGGCGAACTATCCCTTTAACTTGTTAAAATGTTTCAGTTACTGCTCCATGTGAATGCCAATGATATGAGGGGGGATGGGGAGGGGGTCGGGGGTCAGAGAGGGGGTCGGTGGGGGGGGGCTGGTGTATACACTAGAATTCACTGAGTTAATCCCTTAAGCAGAATCTCAAACTGACATCTTCTACACTCTACAGTGACAAACATGGGCATTGACACAGCTGTAAATCAATCGCATAATGTGATTGATTTAATCACAATTAAGTACAGGACGCAGTGTGTCTGTGTGCGTGCGTGTGCATGTGAGTGCATACATACATGTGGGTATGTATGTGTGTTCAGGTGATCCAAAGTTAACCTCAGTAACCAGAGAAATAGATGCCATAGTCCTGCGATGAGCTAAAAGGGTGGGAGGTCAACCATTAGCACCGCTAAAGTTGCCTGTCAGGGTTTCACCTCTAGCATATGACCACTCTTCTCTGGCCTGTGTGTGCGTGTGCGTGTGTGCGTGTGCGTGTGTGTGTGTGTGTGTGCGTCATACTGTCAAACTGCAAACACAGCAAGAAATAGCAAAAGTGCTGACCTGCATAGTGCACATACATACCTATCCCATATAAGGAAAAGATGCATATGTGCATGGGAATGTGATGTCAAAGACCCATGCTTAAAATAACATCACCCTCCGTAACCTTTTTTTTGTTATACGTGACTGGGTGGGAACAGAGTCTATTCTCATCTATGGTCTTATTATCTTAATGTGCCACACGCAGGCACACGCAGGCACACGTGTACACGCGCACACGCATGTGTACATGCGCACACGCAGTGGCACGCACGCATGCACGCACGCACAGCCTTACAACACCCTCCCCAGTCCCCACCCAGTCAGACACCACCTCCATCAGGTCTGTTCTCCATGTCTCTGGAACCCTCATGCTCATCATGTTTCTTTGTGCGCCGATTAAATCTGTCCCCCATCAGACAGGAAGTTTGAAACATCGGGGTTTCCTCAGTTTCCTTGTTGTACACAACACAGTCTCTATTTATAATAGCTCATTCTTCAAACAGCTCTCGTCGTCAGCACGCCTCAGAACTCAGAAGAATGAAGAGCATAAACTGTACATCCATCTCAGTGGAACCAGGAAGGAGCCTGACATGCTGGCGCTAGCACGGTTTTGTCCTCGGATTCGGGTTCTTGGAAACGCCCCCCCAGCCACTGCGTTAGTTTTACTGAGGTTAGGTTTAGGAATAGTTTACTGAGGTTAGGTTTAGGTATAGTTTTACTGAGGTTAAGGTTAGGGTTAGGTTTAGGTGTAGGCTGTCAATCACAGCGACTGGCCAGTCACAGAGCACCCTCTA
>NC_139707.1:38890584-38965584 GCF_964188405.1 Protomyctophum parallelum | reverse complement strand
CGGGGCCATCTGGAACACACTCAAGGACACTTTGAGACCCACTGGTGTAGCTAGAGTGTTTCCAGTGAGCACGATAGCAGCACCCCGACTCTGTTTGACCCAGAATGGAACAGAGCCTTCATTAGTATATCAGCGGTAACACCTGTGAAGTAAAGTAAGTAGGGAAGGGGGCCCGAGTTCTTTCCAACATGGCATGTGTGCATAATATAGCCCATTGGGTCATATCACATGTTGTATTTCCCAACCGTATACGACCTGACAACAGCATGACAGAAGGTGCCATATCCGACTGCACATGGCCCAGGCTGCCCGGCCTATAGTGGGCCGAGCTGAAGTCCACAAACAGCATTCGCAGTGACGTATCTGTTCTCCCAACTGTTGCTCCCCACTTTACTGTCACTGTCTAGCCTGAGTGGAACTGGACGCCTGCACAGATCCCTAAACAACACGTCTTATATCTGGAAAAGCATGCACTGGCTACAAATCCCCTCTGTGTGGGATGTGTGTGTGGGCGCCGAAACAATGCCGTCTATATTGGTTCCATGAACCCTGTACCCAGTGTACTGGGCTGAATGTACTCTGACCCATGGTAAGGTCAGTACAAAGCTATTACATCATCACCACAAAGACCCTCCATTGACAAATGCAATAGTGGAGACGGATATATTGACATTTTCCATAATAAGCGACGTGTGGGTGTTTTGGTGACTTAAAAGTTTTCCACCAGGACAGGAAACAAATTGTGTATTTGTTCTAATGTTTCTCAAACTGTAACTTGGGACCTAAAAGTGAGTCATAAGATATATTTGAATGGAAAAACTATTTTACAGTAGAGAGAACAAAAATGGTCAAGCTCAGGTAACAAGTGAATATTTCTGAGAGAATACTGCCACCTAGTGGTCCTCCAGAGATATTACAGGCTGTATGAATCAAAAGTCTTTGTATTTCAGGCCTTTCTGTGTGGAGTTTGCATGTTCTCCCCGTGTCCCCTAGCGTAGGTATACGCTCACAAAAAACATGCAGTAATCCTGTTCTCTAAACCGCCTCCACCTGGCCAGCCGGGGCGCCTGATGGAGGGGAAAGGAACTGGTTGAAATAACGTGTTCCTTCCACGCGCTATACGTCAAACCAGGTGAAAAGAAGCGGCTTGGACTTCTCATGCATAGAAGGAAACCTGAGGTCAGTCCGTTGCTCTCCCCAGGTTGGCAGAGGGAGTGTGACAACTGGTGGTCCCTGACGGTATTGCATGTGGTCCCTGACCATGGAATTACTAATGTAGGATTTGCAGATTTCTTTTACATTTTCTTTCCACTAGTTGAGAAACAGTGACTTATGATGACCGTCCATGTAGTCGTTTACTGACAAATCTGAGCCTCGGAGGTCAAGAAATTAAACAGAAAAAGGGAGTTAGAATCTCAAGAGTTCATCATATTATCTGGTTGAGTATATATTATATTACTATTAGTAGGAGTGGACCTGGTGAGACGTAGGAGGGGCTCGGACAGGAGACAACCCACAGAGCCTATAGTCCTTCCATGCACGCACCAGAAGTGTACCTCCCAGCCCTGGCAGAGTAGTTCTGGAGTAGTTCCAACGGATTGTGTGGCCCTGGTTTTGTCCTAGCGGGACTGATTGTGGGTAGCTACTGGGACGTAAGTCAGGACTTGATCACTCCCGGCTGGGTCGCCTGAGTGAGGGGTATGATGTTGGAAGACCTGAAACCCCGTTGACCTCAGGATACATCACTGAGGATACGTCCCAGGTGCATCCATGCGTGTATTTTTAGTTATAGTTAGGAAATGATTAATTGTAAATGGACCATTTGTTGAGAAACAGTGGGGTGTATACACAAGGGATGCATAGCAAGTTACACAAAAAGCACTAATCTTAGCCCATATCGCCACCCAACACAACAGTGGTCCCAGGGTTGATTCAGGGTGGTGGTCCCTCGTTCATAATCAGTTGAAAACCCCTGCATTAGATAATTGACACTGGGTGAAAAAAATGTGTTGCAAATATTGTGGGATAAAAAACAAACACACAAAAAAAGGTCTTTCTGCATCCCGGTGATATGACAGTGTATCTTCATAATGCACATGGTCCGTTTTACATGTCATAGGGAACTAGATTGACTATAACATATAATTACCTGTACAGGTCTGCCGTCCTCCGACCCAATCATATTCCTCCACTCCATCAGAGAACGCTGCAGGTTTTCCAGCCCCGTCTCCCACAGTCTGACGTATCCGCCCATATCCACTGTGACCACGCCCCCGGAGCCCAGACCGGCCAATAGCACATCAGAATCTGACACCTTGGATAGCCAGTTTGTGTAGGGCGAGACGGTCGTGGCTCTGCCAATCACAAAGATCCATCGTCAGCCGGCCACATGTACATTTCACCACTTCCTCTTACTATCACACAGATTCATTTATCTCTTTTCTTTTATTTACTACACTGACAGATATTTCACCGAGCACACTTTACTTTCGTCTCGAAACCAAGCATAGCAGTTGACAATGTAGGCATTTAGCAGACGCTCTAATCCAGAGAGACTTACATTAAGCAAGAACAAAAAGCACGGCGATACATATACATAAAAAGTAGTTATCATGAAACATGCGTAAGCTAATAACGTAACAGTGGAATATCGAACCAATCGATTCGATTTATGTATCAAAGATTAATACCTCGCATCCTATATATTAAAATTGGCAAATGGGAGGCCGGCTGGCTGGCCGGCAGACAATGTAATTGCGCTCTTGTCAGCATGACTCTTCACTGGGGGCAGATTCCGAATTGCAGCCATCTATCTGTAAGTGTGCTTTTACAGCGGTTTTGAAAGAGCGTAGGGATTCACTTCTTTATGGCTGTTGACGGGGCATTCCACGTTTTGGTGGCATAGCGGGAGAACAAATTGAAACCATTGTCCGTGCCAAATCTGGATTGAACGTGACTTTGTGGAGCTCCCTCTGTTGTTGTGATTGTGGACTTGATTGTGAAGTAGTAGTGAGAGACAGGTACATGGGTATCAAGGGTTTCAATTCCATGTGTACTGTTTGTGTTGCTTTGATTTTGTTTTGCTATGCTACTTGTGTTGATTGTATGTTTGCCTCATGATCGTGTACAGCACTTTGGTTGACCTGTCTAGAAATAAAGTTTGATTTGTTTTGATTTGATCAATGATGTGTAGTGCATCTTGTAGACATTGTCAAGTTGCTGTACTCTGTCTTCTACCCTGGGCCATCCTACCCCAATACAATGAGCAGGGGTTAAATGGGTTCTAGATGGAAGGCCATGCAGTAGATGTCTGAAGCCTTGTGTGGTGCTGTGGACTGTGGTACCATGAGGCATGGTCAAAGTGACATTGGATGTACAGTACCTAAAGAGTCCTCAATGTATTATTACTGACCACCAGTGAAGAGATCCTGTACAGAAATCTTGTTCTTTGGTTGACACGTTTGATTTCTTTAGATGCCATTTTTTCACTGGAAAGCTTAACCTCTAAAATGCAACCCAGGTAGGTACATTTCCTCTTTTCTTGTGATCACATTGTCAAGGTGTGTTGCATTTGTAGAGAATTAGATGAATCTTGTCGAATAGGGAGCCCCAATTCCAAAAGGTCTGGTCTCCCATCATTAAACTACTCCAAGAGCTGAAATGAATGTATTTGCACAGTGGTATGATGCCCTCTAGTGTCATTGACTGATATATCAGCTTGCGTGAGATGTGATTGCTTTTATTATTCTTTATAGAGTGTGACACTGCCATTAGCAGTTTGTATGTTTTTGAAGTGTTTTTTTATATCTTTATTTTCTAAATTTGTTTTGTATTGTTTGTAATATGGTTGTGGTTTATTTCGGATCTGTTAATCTTGTATTGAGCTCGCTGTTTTCTGCAAGACATCACTCTATAAGTCATATCTCCAAAACTGGTGGGTCAAACTGAACAACCAATATGTCAATTTGAAGCTATGATTCCCTGCTTTCATATGACATGAAACAAAAAAAACTAAGTGTTCATTAGAGTGGTTGGGCACTGGCCTACTTGGAACAATGCAAGTTGGAAATGCATGCCCCACCCAGTTATTATGTAAGTGTCCCTTTTATGGCCATATATGGAGTTCTGGTAACGATGTAAGTTGGAGATCCAAGCCCCACCTCGGCTATGCAATACCCGTTGTACCCGTGTCAATATATGGAGATTTCTGTCTCTCTGTGTATCTTTATTCCTATACATGTATATGGAGTTCTGTGTCCCGTTGTAGCCGTGTCGGAGTACCTGTTACACCCATCTGTCTGTGTCCATTTTATGCGCATACTCCATCATTATACAGAAATATCCATATCAAGGGCTAGGACAGTATGTGGTAGTTGGTCTATTTACCTTGGTACAGGAATGTATTTGAGTTTCTTAGAGTTCAGGTCTGTCACCTCCAAGTAAGCCGCACTCATGGGAGGGGTGACATCTAAGTGACAAAAGAGAACAGAATAATATAATTCATGCCTTCTCATGTATGCTGAATGCCTGATCTGTGTGATTTCACAATTTGTGGAAAAGTTCCAAATGCATTTAGAGTAGTTTATTTTATTTTAAAGTAAGCAGTAGTTTTACTCTTGCTCACATCTAACCAATATGAACTCTGACCTTTGGGGTAGACTTCCTTCAAGGGCACCTGGGTGGGTGGGAGAGCTCGGACCACCTGATTGGCCGACAGCATACTGACGCAGTTGCTTCGTTTGGCGGGGCCGGAGCGGAGCCCCCCTCTGTAGAACATGTGACCTCCACCCTCTCCGCCCTGTACCTCTGATAGGTCCACAGGCCTCTTATAGGTGTACACTTCATTAGGCGACTGACCAGAGAGGAAAGAATCACACCCGTGTGAAGTGAGGGGCGCTCTTATCATCACGATGTCACGTGTTGATTTGCTCGTCCACATATGACGTACATTCTCCATTCATTGTCAATGTGAATTTAATGTTTGTGTAAGACGAAAATCTACACTAATAGCTGAATATAAGAGGGGCTTAGCACCCCTTAAAAATAGATATAAATTTGCTTACCTACGCTAAGAACATAATCGTATAGAGCGTCGCAGTCCCGCCACCTTTCATGACGACGCCAGGCCCAGGAAATTAATCCCAATGCATGTTTCCCATAGACATTTCAAAAGGTATTTATTTAAAGACGGTTGCACCGTGGACAACTCATGACAACAAACACAATATTTTGGACCAAACAAATAATTACAAAGAAGAAAAACCACAAAAAAAAGTGTTGTAACCTGCCGTTTTTTTCTTCTTTCTAATTATTTGTCCGGCCCAATTTTCTTTGTTTGTTGTCATGGTTTGTCACGGCAAGAGTTGGCTTTGTCCGCGGCGTAAACGTCTTTAAATAAATACGTTTTGAAATGTCTATGAGGAAAATGAACGGATAATCATTTCCTGGGCCCTGGTAGGGGGCGGGACTGCGACGCTCTATAGCCTTGTGGTCAAGGTACACATAGAAATGCTAAAGATGGAGGACAAAGATGTCAGGAAAGCTGGCCAATCGACAAAACTTTGCATAAAAAAAAATCCACCAATCATATTGAATGTTGTGGAAAAAGATGCTTTTCTATGTAATCAGTGTCCGTTGGAACAAAGTCTTAACACATAAGCAGTTATAAGCAATTCACCAATGTTCCTAAATAGAAAATGTGAATGATAATATATATCCATGTCAAATTTATTCAAGGAGTCTTGACTTGTTAGTCAGAATGTATTGCCCAGGGGAATTTCCAAGTTGGAATGCGAGTGAACAGGCTTTGCAATAGCTCTTCCAAACTAAGGTTAAGAGAGTAATGCACTCAAGAACACCCAGTCATCTTTCTGTATGCTCACCATTAGGTCTGGGAAGCCCACAATGATCGTGGCATAGGATCCGGTGTCTGCCAGCAGACGGTTAGGGGAGACTATCTTCTGGTCCAGAGCTGCGCTCAGGTTCTCGTTGGGAAGTTGATCACACGACAGCATCTGGGGAAGGCACACCTCACCTGGAGAGAGAGAGAAATGAGCGAGAGAATTGGCTAGGGAGAGGCCTAAGTATCAAGTTGGGAGGAATATCCTACTATGCGCCGAGTCTCTGCGTATGTGCGTGCGTGCGTACGGTTGTAATGCACGTAACTCGAGAACCGTTTGACCCACTGACTTCACATTCGACACAAGCCTTCCACACCCCCACAGGGAGTGCAGTGCCAGGTATCGAGTCGGTCGGACCTACGGTTCTCCAGAACCACCACAAAAGGCTCTGGTCAGGCTCTGCCAGTGAGCCTAATGAGGCCAACTCCTTTCACCTGGGCCAGGCTCTGCCAGTGGGCCTAATGAGGCCAACTCCTTTTCACCTGTGCAATTTCCAGCCTCTGCCTCAGCCAATTGAGGCTCAACCAATCAGGCTCTGCCAGTGGGCCCAATTGATTGCCAAGTACACTTTTCAGTTTGCAGTCTTCACACACACAGGCACACAGGCACATACACAGATCTCCATGTGGGACACCGGCTGACAGTTAAAACGGGTGCTATGACAACGTATATATCATTAGGTTCCCAAGTTGCATCGTTCCCAAGTAGGCCGGTGGCCGACTGCGACGGGCACGTACAGGTCTAGTATATATAAAAAGATCTTGTACAGCTGATTTCCCTGATGTAACAGACACCACACTTGTGGGGAGAAAATTGAGCGAGTGGCTTAATGACACACTTAAGAGAGCAATTCCAGACAGCCAGACAGTGTCAATGTGCAGCATTAATAATACTCTCATCTCGGCAGCCCCTCGTCTTTCTCAGGAACAAATATCATTTTTCCTCAGGGTACTTGAGGAAGTTCAGTGGCCCCAATTAGCGAATCAGAGGATCATTAGAGTTATTTCTCTGAATTATGATCCCGGTGCACTCATTCCGCCTCGCTCGATGAACATTACTCATGACATCAGTGAGGATAATTATGAAACATGAAATTATAACAGCGAGCGATCCTAGGTGCTCTGCGTTAAACTCTTGCGTGAAGGGTTTTTACTTTGACCTGAAGTAGAATGGAGGTCTTTGTCATGGTAGGGGCAGAGGTCTGGTTGAGGGGTGCAGTCTGTCTGGTAATTAAATTGGGTTGATGTCATGTCTGTACATTCAGTAACATTATTTTATGTATGAGATGACAGGACAAATAATCCTTTATTAGATATTTACATCTTAACAAGTTCCGTCCAGATTCTACACGTCCAACCGACGGGTTGCAATGACGTGTACTGTGTACACGTCCTAGCTTCAATGATATCAGGCGAGAGAATAATATTCTGAATTTTTCCCTTTTTTTTATTTTTTAGTGGAGACTCTAAGGCCCGATTACTTCCCGTTTACCGCGGCAGAAAGAATGCTTTGTCTCTCTCCTAATCCAGGGCGCTCTCCGTGGTTTTGATCTGATGGATATACTAAGCGCTTCATTTCTGACTTCTCATCCGCCTCTCGTTCAAAATATGAACGCTTTCGATTATTTCGCGAATTAATAGAAACGAGAGAAAGGTAAGCTATTAAATATATTTCTCTGTTTTTTTTCTCCGGATTGCTTCCGGGTTCAGAGTAAAAGCGGACATGTTTTCCCGGCACCCCAGAGCTCCTACTGTGAAGGAATCCCGGGACTGATTGTGTTAAACAAGTTATCTTTGCTTTTAAGTTCCTTCCCAGTGCTCTCGACTCAAACAGAGTACACTTGTCCACATTTTTCGTGTCACCCTTTCCCATTTTGTCCTCAAACGATAGTTCAAGACATCATCTGTTCAAAGTCCTTTTTGTTTCCAGATACCGCTGGGTTGGACTGAATCCTTGCTATGGCTTTCATCCACCGGGGACAGCCCATGGCCACTCCCTGGTCGATGGCGAGTGCTCTCATGTCAGCCAACATGCTCATTTGCCAGGTCTGCATCCTCTGTCTCAGTTCTACTCTCCTTGTGTTCCACAATCAGAACCCAAAGTTGAAAATGATAAAGCGGTCTCAAAACTCGTACCGCCGTGCAGAAGGGCACACATGTCGCTTCTGTATGTCATGCAACTTCTGACGACAGATTGAATACACTTTCCCTTCTTCAGGGACGGGGCTGTGGAAGAAAGGAACGACTGCCCTGAAGTTCTTCCATCTGCTGCTCTGTACTGGTTTAAACTACTATATAATAGAATAACAAACAATAGCAGTAAAAAACAGACCCACGGACCTGTGACACCTATCCCAGGATGGTGTATTCTTTATCACACATTTTGGTGTTTTAAACCTATTGTTTTAAACCTATTTGAAAAATCGTGAAAATGTGCCTGAAATCTTTGAATGTATGTTCTTTCAGAGCGAGTTTTTAACTCAAATTTTGCTACTGAGAGGGTCCCTGGAACTACATATTTTCAGATGGGGGTCAGCGGCCAATGTCATATAATATTTGGGGTTCCTTGACATGAATATGTTTGATAACAACTGACATAGAAACATGTTTTTTTTCCGGAAAAAATACATTTTTAAAACGTCGACGTCAGGCCTAAATGGGTTAAAACATGGGTGTACCAGAGCTGGTTCCATGCCCGGAGGTGACGGCGTCCTCGCTGATGCTGTGAAGCTGGCACACTCCGGAGTCCTCGGCTCCCATGTGCATGGGCTTGGTCAGCAGGAACTTCCTGGTGGACAAAAACAAACACACCCGGTTTGCAGATGATGATTTCCATGTGCAACAACGTCTTAAAACCCTTTACCAAACTCTGAAAATGTTTCCGAGGAGATTTGAGGGGAACAGGCGGATGATGGACGAACAGTAAGAAAAGAAGGGGCGCAGGAAGTGGCTAATGAGATGGGGAGATGCAAAGAGAAGGAGAGACAGGTACATGGAGAAAGAAAGACATTGTTGGTGTCGGGGCGAGAAACCTATTATCTCCTTATTTTAACTTTTTATGTTTTTCCGTACATTCTTGCCCTACTTCGTCATCCTACACAGCATCATCACACACACACAAATACGTTTTGGACATAATGAGGTTTCCTTTCCACCCGACAGCAAAGACATGATTGACGGCTGCAGAGAGAGACAGAGAGAGAGAGAGAGAGAGAGAGAGAGAGAGAGAGAGAGAGGGAGGGAGAGAGAGAGAGAGAGAGAACCACCACAAAAGGCTCTGGTCAGGCTCTGCCAGTGGGCCTAATGAGGCCAACTCCTTTCACCTGGGCCAGGCTCTGCCAGTGGGCCTAATGAGGCCAACTCCTTTCACCTGGGTCAGGCTCTGCCAGTGGGCCTAATGAGGCCAACTCCTTTCACCTGTGCAATTTCCAGCCTCTGCCTCAGCCAATTGACAGTAAAAAATATATATTTTGGACATAGGCCTATGAGGTTTCCTTTCCACCAGACAGCAAAGACATGATTGATGGCTGCAGAGAGAGAGAGAGAGAGAGAGAGAGAGAGAGAGAGAGAGTGTGTTGTTTACTTGTTGGTGTTGCTCTCCAGCAGTAGCCAGCGGTCCTCTGCCACCAGGAAGACAGCCTTCACGTTGATGGGCAGAGAGATGGAGTGGACCCGTCCCTCCAGCACATCCAGCACCTCCAGCTGGTTGCTGTGGTCACACACACACACACACACACACACACACACACACACACACACACACACGCACGCACGCACGCACGCACGCACACAGACTATTGCAGCAATGTTTTTTGTAGCAATGGTACGGTCTGCAGAAGCAGTGTTGTTTTTGGCAGCAAATTTCTATTTTAGTTGTAGTCTTAGGGCCGATTCATACTCCTATTTTAGAGCCGAATAAAAGTCGGTTCGGCTCTGTAGAGCCTACAATGTGACGTCATTTGAGGTTCGGGGGGGCGGGTACCGTCCTAAAGTCGGCTCTTCGGTGCTACTGAAAATTTCTGACGAGCCGAAATCATTTCGGCACTACAGCGCCGAAACAGCGGTAAAATAGGAGTATGAATCGGCCCTTAGTCTCTTGAATAGTTTTAATTTTGTTTCAGTCACATTTTAGTCACCTGGGATATTTTAGTGTTAGTTTAGTTTTCGTCGAAAATGTGTTTAGGCGGGCCTTGATGCCGTCGTAATGACGCAAAATGCGTTGCAGTGCTTGTAGATCGGCTATTTTCAGCATGCAACTATTGTGAAATGACTTATACTGGATCTCTTGTCCACTAGTCCCTTCCTAACATTTTAGTCTAGTTTTTATTTGTTGACGAAATTGTCAGTATATTTAGTCTTAGTTTTAGTCATCATAGCTTAGTTTTCATTTAGTTTCCATTTCGTTTTCGCCAGTGGAAAAAGGTAGTCGACGAGCATTTTTCGTCTTAGTTTTAGTCGACGAAAACAACACTGCTGCAGAGTGCGCTAGGCTTTATCACATGGCAACGACAGAGACACTCACCCATCCTCCTTGTAGAACAGAAGCCAGTTCTTGTGGGAGAAGTCACAGCACATCTTATGAGCAGCCTGCAAAATAACAAGGGCTCACAATTAGAGGCACTAACTATACTTAAGACTACTTAACTATCAATAAGGGCAAAAAGACCTAGGGTATGTATGGGCACTGATAGCCTCGATATACCCAGGCTTTAATTTCGTCTGCGCGAAAAATGAAAAGCCTGGATTTACGCATGGGCTGCACTGGCCTAAAAGTGGGTGTCAACCCTTCCGCGTACTAGGCGTCGCTCAAATGATGTAACGTCGGGGCTCTGAGCGGTGTGCACCCCTCAAAATAACACCGTGGGGAAATCATTACCAGTGGAACTTCAAACGAGCCTATGCGAGGAAAATGATTGAGAATGGCTGAAGAACCCACCAAACAGTCTAAGAAAAAAAAACAACGTGTGCCGACTGTGTGGAAATCACTCCACTCCGTGATAAAAAAGCGGTGGTTTCTGCTTCAGACCGGGGCTGTTACGGACAGATCGGTGAACCAATCAGGGTGTGCGCAAATCTGAGCCGCGACCCTCTCATCTAGGCCAGAAAGGTCTATAGCGTTAGCTCAGGCTATAGGGCACTGATGACGTGGAGGAAAAGAATATGTGGGCACCGCCCTGGGGGACTCCTCCTGACTGAGCCACAGGTTGAGAAGAACCACCAGTCTAGGGCAGTGGTTCTCAAAGTGAGGCCCAGGCAGCGACCTTTATAGGGTTCCTTTTGGGGGGATCCAAATGGATCCAGTAATCCGTAACCTTTACTGGTCCATTTGGTTCTATTTGAACACTCTTGGGAGGGTTATTAATACGCTTGAGAACCACTGGTCTAGGGCTCTCCAGGATCAGAACTCCTGGCATCGGCCTGGGCTCCAATTCCTAGTTCTGGTAATTATAACTTTATGCTCGGACCTGCGCCTCCTTTTTGCTGCTGTTCCACCAGTTGGAGGTCTTGGGCGTGGATGGTGTGGACGGCTCGCTCTCCGGGGACAGCATGAGCCTCCGCACAGCCCCCGTCACCACGTCCAGATGGAGCACTGTGTTACTCTGAAACACACACACACAAAGCCATTCACTACTATTTCCATCAATAATCCCGCCCAATAGTCGTGTGTCGTCTCGAGAGACTAAGGGCGCGTTCGGCTATGCGCACCGAGAATGTGGTCAGTTTGTTGAGTGTGGTGGGCGGTGACGTCACAGAGTGCGTTCAGTGTGCCTTATTTACGAACGACCAGTTACAACACACCATTCACACTGAGCAACCCTACCCTGAGGGTAGGGTTGCTCAGTGCGTGCACTCGGCACACCCGGTGCGCAGCGCACTGGATTTTCGAACGACAACGCACTGAGTGCACTGAATAAACGAACGACAAGAGAGCACACCAGTGCGTTCAGGGCGCATTTCCGAACGCGCCCAAAGGGTGCGTTCGGAAATGCGCACCAGGAATGTGGTCAGTTTGTTGAGTGTGGTGGGCGGCGGTGACGTCACAGAGTGCAGTTCAGTGTGCCTTGTTTACGAACGACCACAGCTGTGACGCATTCACACGAATCACACCGGACGACCCCAGCTTCAGGGTAGGGTCGCTCAGTGGACAACCCCAGCTTCAGGGCAGGGTCGCTCAGTGGACAACCCCAGCTTCAGGGCAGGGTCGCTCAGTGCGGGCACTCGGCACACCCGGTGTGCCGCGCACTGAGTGCACTGAATAAACGAACGACAAGAGAGCACACCAGTGCGTTCAGGGCGCATTTCCGAACGCACCCAAAGAGGAATCAGAACACTGGAGGAGAGCCCAGACAACTGCACTGCACTGATTATGCATTAGACTACATGCATAATCCTTGAGTCTTGAGTCACCCGGGTGTACCTATTGTGGGCATGTAGTAATAGCGGTGATTATTGTAGGCTAACATTAATGTATTATTACTGAAATTGTTAAAATTGTTTAATTACATGGTCACAAATCATCATGATGTGAGTTGTGACGCATGTGAGCCTGTAGATCTGCTATTCTTGCTACACGTCGATCGTTTAGTGAATATCTTCTGATGCCGACGACCAGCAGAGGGCAGACCTCTCCTGGCTGTACCAATCAGGCTTCCATTTAGTCTTCTATATATATATAACACATCTATAGAACTATGTCCTTACTACTGTTATGCAAGATATATGTGTCTTGTGTGTGAGATAATGTGTATATATAGTGTGTGTGTGTGTCTCTGTATATGCATGCATACATATGCTGCATACTTGGATGAGCGGTACATGAATATTATGTGTGTGTGTGTGTGTGTGTGTCTCACAGATGAGCAGTGCCAGGGCTTTCATTCATGACGCACTAGGCTTAACCCAATTTGGGCGGGAACCCCTTTTGGTGGTTACATACATTATGTTATAATTTAGATATTGAAAAATTGCAGATCTACAAGCTCATAGCACGCCACCGAGTGGCGCACTATGAACTTGTAAGTCTGCTATTTTTGAAAAATCGTTAAAATGTGCCTCAAATCTTTCAGAAATTCATGATTTAGAAAACTTTTTTTTTTCATTTCGACGTCAGGCCTAAAAGGCTTAATCTTCAATTGACTTTTATGAGGGGGAGCCACGGGGGAGCTGGCTGAGGGCCCCGGGCCCCCCCCAGGCCCCCTACCCTACCCTCAGCCCGGAACGTAATGGTTTCCTTATGGCCTCGGTTGTATACACTCCACTGTATACCGGATTAGCTATTCATAGAAGGGGGCAATCCTCGCTCAATCACTCCAAAGATATACTGGCCTTGGAGGTAGTGTGTGTGTGACAGAGCCCGAGGTGTTTTATTCAGCCTTTGTGTGTGTGTGTGTGTGTGCGTGTGCATGCATGCGCCCGTGCACATACTTTTCCCCTGGGAGAACGATGACCCGCGACCGAACCGTACGCTGTCTGGAGCTCCTCAGTTTTGGACAGACGCAACATGATCCATCTCTTGCTTTCTTTCCACACTGGTATTTTTAGAACCTCTCCTCGTTGCCTAATACGCAGCAGCTGTGGTAGCCGTTCTGCTGGGCTGAATACTTTCCATGCATTGTTCTTGTCCCCGCAATCTCCTCTCGTAAGGCCGGGGTCTTTCGAGGTAAGTCAATTACGGGCGGAGAGGGGGACAACCACAGACATTCACAGCACAACTTAGGCACACACTTATCCCAGTGTGCACACAGAATTCGGTGTGGTTGTTGTGCACATGGCGCGTGCACATGAGCGCACACAGACAGACACAGCCCAATTGGTTGAAGGGCTCAAGCTTGTCCTCACCAGCTTTGCAAAACAGCAGATTACATAAGGGCTGCGTTAAACAGCCATTCAGAGTGGACATCGATGCACTCGAGGAACCAAACCGGACAACATTGCTCGTGTGAGTGCAGTACAGTCTATTTAATAACTAGTGATGCACCGAATATTCGGCCGCAGAAAACTATCGGCAGAAAATGTCTAAAAATTCATTTTCGGCCTATTCGGTTTTCGGCCTGAATAGGCAGAAAATAAATCACAGAATAGTGTATGCAATTAATGCATTCAAAAGAGCTGAATAAATGTTTTATGGACCCATAATAGTGATTATTATTTAAGTTAAGTTTTGCCAGAACCATTTATTTTGCCATAAGTCAGGTAGCTTTAAGGTACGGCCATGACAGCAATGGTAGGAAAAAAGTAATTTGGATATTCGGTATTCGGTTTTCGGCCAACTGTTTCCTATATTCGGTATTCGGTTTCGGCCAAGAATTTCCCTTTTCAGGGCATCCATTTCAAAAACATCTACAGTTAATTAAAGATTGTTATCAAAAAGCTAAATCTCTGTATTCTGATAGTAAACATTGCTATAAAGTTTGTTCAGTAACAGAGGTACTATCCACGTCTCTCCAGCTCTTTAGTAAACGGGTCGGAAAATAATATATGTTCAGGTGGGACTATATGGGACACATTATGGGAATGTAGAGACATTTATTTGTTTTAACAAAAATAAAAAAACTTACACCAACATTAACGGTGCAAAGTATCATCTACGTACACACAGTACTGTAATGTAACTAGTGTTTAACCCAGTCAGGACAGGTATGTACCCCTTTTGGTGTTTTAAGCATTATGTTATACTTTAGCAATTGATCTGCTATTTGCAGATCTACAAGCTCATAGCGAGCTTGTAGATCTGCTACTTTTGAAAAATATTGAAAATGTGGCACAGACCTTTGAATATCATGTTCTTTCAGAGTGAATGTTTTTAACCCATTTTGGGGCGGGAACCCCTTTTGGTGTTAGCACTATGTTATGCTTTAGCTATTGAAAAATAGCAGATCTACAAGCTCATAGCGCGCCACCGAGTGGCGCGCTCCGAGCGGCGCGCTCCGAGCTTGTAGGTCTGCTATTTTTGAAAAATCGAAGAACCACTGACAGAAACATAGCTTTTTCCCTGGAACAGCATATTTTCAGATGGGGGTCGGCGACTCGGCGGCCAATTAGATATAATTCCGGGGGCTCCTTGACATGAAATAGTTTGAGAACCACTGACATAGAACACTGATTTGGAAGACCAAATCTGTACCTGCTCCTCGTGGATGACCACCTGCCCGTCCAGGGGGCTTCCCAGGGCGGCCACGGTGACGCAGGGCTGCCACACGCCGCTGATGGTCCTGGGGAAGACGTCGTACAGCTCCATGCAGTGGACGGTCTCCCCGTGCTCCTTCATGGCATACAGGCACACCGGGTTGCACGTCGCCACGTAAATCATGTCTGGTGAGGTAAAAAGATCGAATCGACATTAGTTTTGGTACGAAAAACACGGATTGGATATGGCCCGAATTTAGTGTTTTTCGTTGCAAAACGAATGCTTGGAATGGATGTCACATGCTACTTAATGTCACATGCTACTTAAAGTATGATGAAATGTTGCCTTATATTGGTCGCCTTGGTCGGGTATACAAAGATGGCCATAACTTATTTTCGCGATATTTCCGGCAGAGCAGACCTCTCATTCTGTGGGCCTTAAACACCAAATAAATAGAAAAAAATCACACCCGTGTGAACCGAGTGGTGCAACTCCCCTCTCTCTCTCTCCAACCCCCCCCCCCCCCCCCCCCTTCTCTCTCTCATTAGCAGGCAACAGTGCCTCCTAATGAGTGCTGTCTCTCTCTCTCTGTTTCTGGCAAACAGCGCCCCTACTGGTACTCATTATATGATGCTCATTAACCCATTCTGACCGGGCACCCATTTTGGTGTTGGCATCATGTCGTGCTTTAGCTATTGAAAAATAGCAGATCTACAAGCTCATATCGCACCACCGAGTGGCGCGATACGAGCTTGTAGGTCTGCTATTTTTGAAAAATCGAACAACGACTGACATTTATTTAATCTGATCTCAGGTCAGAATGGGTTAATAATGAAACTGTCAGGATGTAATAGACATTTTTTTAATCTGATCTCAGGTCAGAATGGGTTAATGAACACATAGGTGAACACGGGAACACGGACATTGCTGTTCCTTGGAGTGGTTGCACCACTCAAAAATACAAATAAAAAGTATGTCATGACATCACAGGTCCTTTCAAATTTTGGACAGCTGCATGGCTCCCCAGGTTATAGCAAATGTGCTACCATGTGCTGAGCTGCACATGGTGGTATTTGTGTGTGTGTGTGTGTGTGTGTGTGTGTGTGTGTGTGAGAGAGCGCGCATGTACCGTCTTTGGTGGTGACATCACATATGATGTTGACCTCGTTCATGGGGATCTGCCAGTGTGCTTTCTCCTCGCTGAAGCTCAGCGCTCTGCTCTCCTGTCTGTCACAGGGGTAGCCCTGCACGCGCAGGAACACCGGGCCCTGGGACCACACAACGGGACACGCTCCTTAATACACACACACACACACACACCTCACATACTGTATGCATATGCAATTTTACGCACACGCGCATGTGTCTTTGATAATTGTGGTTTCATGTGTGTGTGTGTGTGTGTGTGTTCTCTCCAGTCTCCACCGCTCAATGATGAGCAGTGGAAGTCTGATATTCTGTGCCAAGAGAGGCACCCGTGATGCTGAAAGGCCCATTTATACTTGATCGAAATACATGCAGACACTTCTGTACATAATGACACATGCAAGTATATGACGTTCCGTCTGTTGTCTGCATGAATTATGTCCATCTTTGTGCATCATTTTCTGAAAGCATTAGTGCAAACTGCCAAGTATGTGAGCAATGCATCCCGAGCGTATATGTACTCCCCCTTTTGGTGTTGGCATTATGTTGTGCTTTAGCTATTGAAAAATAGCAGATCTACAAGCTCATAGCGCGCCACCGAGTGGCGCGCTACGAGCTTGTAGGTCTGCTATTTTTGAACCACTGACATAGAGTAGAAACGTGGCTTTTTCAGAAAACTGTCAGGATGTTGAAGACATTTTTAGAATCTGATCTCAGGTCAGAATGGGTTAAGTATATACTATGTTCAGAGCCGGAGTAAAGTCACATTGTCAACATTTTGTTTTAGGGGACATTTTCTCTCTCCACCAGGCAGTATCTGACGGTGAATACTGCCATGGTGTACCGTGTACATACCGAACCATTGTTTGCATGGAGACATGGAGTACAGTATCTACATTGTGCATGCACTACCATTTGGATGTTGGTGCTATTAATGTACCTTGATGTCTATGGTACGCGTCTCTGTGGGACAGAGCAGTGGGCGCTGAGCCTTGCCCTCCTGGTTGGTGGTCCAATAGCCTGACATCTTGACTTCTGGCAGGGGCAACCTGGAGGTGATGATAGGCGACAGGATGACCTTTGCTAACTGATGCCTGAGCGACTGACAGCACTGAACATATAGAGCAACAGCAAGTTGTGAGGAGCGCTGAGAATATTTACCGACATTTGTTAACACTAAACATAAATAATTGAACATAATTGGATTTTACGGCGCAAATGCAAATTTGTCTGCAAAGCGGTGAAACAACTACCATAACTTAATAAGTTAATACAGTTATGTTCATGGCCGTTTTCTGACGGCATAGCACTTATGGACTGCATTACAAAACTCAATTTTGCATGAGCAATTTACACAAAGTGCATCTAAACTCTATCATAGTCTATGGAAAGTGTTCAGAGGAAAGCTGTGCTAAGCTGTGTCTGTGATCACTTGAAAACAAAGCATTGCATAGAAGCCACTACTGTCTCTAGACCGGCTAAGGCTCATGTAAACGTGGTAGGTGAAGGTAAATGCATGATGCATGTGTGTGTGTGTGTGTGTGTGTGTGTGTGTGTGTGTGTGACCAGCCACCCTGCAACGTTCTGTCTGGCCAGATGTTTATTGGACACTTCTTCCCATGAATCATTGCTGGGTTGGGGCCACAACCTTATTGGTTGCAGGTGGACTAAGAGATCAGCAACACAATCTCAATATATAAGAGGGGAGTCCTCTGACCATAAATATATAAGAGAATACAGGAGGGGCAGAGCGACCATAATACTTCTATCAATGGAAATGCTCAACAGACGAGAGAAACGATCTCTGCTTCTTTGTGTCCAAATTTGGAAATCGTAAGCGCAAATATCTTATGCAGGCAAGCTGTTGTGGGCACAGGAGTTAGTCCATTATGTTAACTGTTCAAGATGGGCATAGAATCCCTGTAGCATATGCTGTTGGCCTAATGCCAACGAAGATGTACAGAATGACTGTGTAATTGTATGCCAACAATGGATTTGGACAGAGACTCTATATTACTGTGTATATAAACGCTATGCAAGGAAAATACTTGTTTTTCGTCCCCGTTTTGGTTCTCAAGATGATGTAACTTGAGCGATACATGAAAAAGACTTAACAAAACTAAATATAAGCCGGTATTTAAAACAACAAAACCACAGGAGACAGAAGAAACAAATATTTTCCTTTATTAAACAGACAAGTCTGTACATTATGAGGTAAATGTGTCCCCGACCTTACCGTTCCCCTGGTGGAAAGAGAAGATCAGCTAATGCCAAGGTGATTGACATAAACAAAACATCATGTTTACACTTCAAGCAGGAGGGTAGGAGACTTCATGGAAGCCACTATGTTAAAGTCCAGGGAAGAATATTGACGGGTTTACAGGCAACGCCGTCCACTTGCAATAACACTATTAAAAACAGCTAAAAGTTAGAAATGACCCTAAAGTCATTGAATGAAGTCCATGTGAGCAAACTAAAAACGGGACAGAGGATCCGTTTATGCTCTCTAAAAGCACTCTTGGAGAGATTCCAAAGAGCTGTTTAACAAATCCACCCCGGCGACTGCTGCTGATGTAACCCGTACAGCCTCATCTCATTAATGAACCAGTGGTGTGTTGTGGACTGGTGGGTGAACCTGCGGCTCAGTTGATTGATTTACAGCCTTTCAATTACATTGAGTGATCGCCTTAGAGTGATTGGAGTCCAAAAAACTGAAGGCTCTGCAGATTCAAGGCTATCAAATTGGGTCACCCCCCCCCCCTCTTGGAAATTATCAATCAACGCCTGGTATAAGTAAGAGCACTTTGGATTTCAGTTTTTGAATTAGAAAGTGCTTTATCATTAAATTAATTAATATTATTATTATTATAATTATGATCATCCCCTAAGCTAGACCTAAATGACAGGAATTCTTTACTTTCAGAGAGTCACATAAGTAGGATGCATCATGCGTGCCTGTGTGTACTAGGCTATATTTTGGTGTACACTGACCAGTGCTTTTAGACTTTTAAGGTGGACGCGTTTTTCGGAAAACCGATGGAGAAACGCCACTAAGAATCTGAAAAAACGCGCTCTGTGTGCAGGGACCTTTAAGGTGCCAATGTGTGCCAGAAAGAGGTATGTCGCTTTAGTGTGTGTGTGTGTGTGTGTGTGTGTGTGTGTGTGTGTGCGCGCGCGTGCGTGCGGTCCTCGTCTCCAAGCGTCTTACTCCTTGGCCAGGGTGACGGAGGTGGGCTTGGCCCCGATAGGAATGCCGTGCTTGTGCAGCGCTCCGACCAGGACCTCCCGCATGTCCTTGTTGTACGAGTCAAAGTCGAAGACGTTTCGCACCACGTTTGCCAGGCCCTCATCGGGGAATTTCTGATGGAGAGAGGGAGAGGGAGAGAGAGAGAGAGAGAGAGAGAGAGAGAGAGAGAGAGAGAGAGAGAGAGAGAGAGAGAGAGAAGATAAGTTAATTGAGGAGGGAGGAAAGAAAAGACAAGAGTAAAGTGGGACAGAGAACAGAGAGCGGTACAGTATAGAGACAAGAATTAAAATAAAAAAAGAGTGCTGGAAGGCCAACTGTAGCAGCTAGCAGCTAACATGGCTTCAGTGGCTATCTGAAAAGTAATTCATCCTTAAGACTCTCTGGGGTTTGGTTCCCTAGTCTACACCACTGCAACAGGAGAGCAAAGTTCAACCTTAAGACTCTCTGGGGTTGAGACAGTGTGATAGCCATAGTGAGAAACAACAGGCTGAACTTGCTCTCCTGTTGCAGTAATGAGAGGGAACCATCATTACTGCAACAGGAGAGCAAGTTCAGCCTGTTGTTTCTCACTATGGCTATCACACTGTCTCATTTATTTATGTTCACATCACACTCTCTCTCCTTTTGATGCAGAATGGTGACAGGGCAACCTACTGTAATTACATTGCCGACAACTTCCCTTGAATAGGAGAGTCAGCCGTCTGACTACAGCAGATCTCGTCTAGCAGACCCAGCATCCTGCCGGGTGCAGACTAACACAAGCTGATGCTCCTTCTCTCTAACGAGACTGGAACTAGTTAAGCAGATCTCTAGCCAGCCCGTAACACTTTTAAGGGGAAGTCAAAACGTAGGTCCTTGAAAGGGTGCAGCTAGTGTTCTATGTGTATTTTATGAGATGTTTTGAATAATACATTTAGCTTAAGAACTTTTGTGAATGTATTGTGCAATATTGCTGTTATACAGCAGTTTCAGTCAGTCAATTAAGAACAATGTACCATGTAGGACATCCTACATGGAGTTGACTGCATTGACCAGGCTTCATTGTAACGAGACGCTGTACTGGCCCGGGTGTCTAACAACTGTGATAACTAATAAATGGTTACGTGATTGATGAGCGAGCGAAAAGGGGTAATCTAACATCCAGGGTTTGCCTCTGCCTGCTGAATTATTGATTTACCACAGATTCAAACCTCAATCCTCATCAGTGTTTGAGATCTCCTTTTGTGGTATCTCTCTCTCTCTCTCTAGTGCTATCTGTCCCTCATTTTATGCCATTCTCTCACACAGTCTCTTCCTATCCCTCTTTTCTTGTGTCTGTTTCTCTCTCCCTCCCACTCTATCTCTATCTCTCTCTCTCTCTCTCCCTCCCTCCCTCCCTCCCTCTCAGGTAGTCGCTATGTCCCCAAGACTTCTAATGAGGCGAAATCTCTAAGGGCAACCGGCAGACCTTAAAAAGACCTTGGAACAGATGCCCTCTATGCGGACAGAAGAATGTGACTCCAGCTGTCATTAAAACACAGACACTTTGGAGTGTGACGTGCACGCACACAGAACGCACACGCACACACACACACACAATGTCCCTGATCTTTCTTCTTCCTGGTGATTAATGGCAAGGTTGATATAAATAGCAGCCTATAGATGCGAGAGAACAGGGCGGGGGAAGGTGTGTGTGTGTGTGTGTGTCTATGTAAACAAACATAGTGTATGGCCACTGGACAGTGTGTACCGTGTACCATGTTGTTCCTGTCCTGTGCTGCTGGACGGGGAGACAGTGTGGACTGTGGAGAGGCTGCTCAAACATTACAATAGCTCCATCTTTAACCACTTAAACCCTCTCTATTCTTAGTAAAACAGACCTGCAACTGCACATGTGGTGGCGGTGTCTACACCAAATGTCTTCGCCTCCTAGAATAGGGATGCTGGAGCTCATGTGGCATTACACGCTCTCTAGTCTCTCTCTGTTCCGATTTGGTTTTATTTGGCCTTAATACATGCATTTATAATGGGAGGTTTCTGGGTTAGCCACTATAGCCCCATTTCATACTTCATTGTGCTATAACGAAATGCCCAAAATAGGGATGGACACCAGATTTTTAAAGTGGTTAAGCTTTGTAAAAAGTCTGAAACCATAATGCAGTGATTCACAAGAGTAATCGCCGGTGCCTTCTTCTGTGCGATGGAGTGGTGACGAAATACAGTAAGTGAGGCGAAATTGTGTGCGCGTATCTACTGTATGTGGGGAGGTGCAGAGCGCTGCTTTGACCGCGAGGAGACCTCATGTTGAGGACACATGCGTGTGCTTTGACAGCGCTACACTCTATGTGCTATGACAGCTTTTTCCTATATATATTTCTATTTCTACATCCCACACCCCCGCCAGCCAGCCTCATTCTTTCTCCCTTCTCCTGAATGCTAGCGTCTCCCTTCCACTCTCCCTGTTCTGCCTTTCATTTCATTTCCGACTGCCAGAAGGGGAAAAAAAGGCCAGGGGAGAAAAGAAATGAGAGAAGAGACAAGAAACTAAGAATATATGGACATATATTATATTCATTCAGCTCAAGCCCAAATGGCTTCTTGTATACACATTAATCCATTTTGACCTGAGATCAGATTCTAAAAATGTCTTCCACATCCTGACAGTTTTCTGAAAAAGCTATGTTTATATGTCAGTCGTTCTTCGATTAAAAAAAAATAGCAGACCTACAAGCTCTATGAGCTTGTAGGTCTGCTATTTTTCAATAGCTAAAGCATAGCATAATGCTAACACCAAAAGGGGTTCCTGCCCAAAAATGGGGCAACTACATTTTGTGTGTATTTAATGAGATGGTGAGATATTTAATGGATATATGGTACGGTCCAGGATGAGGCCAGGACATGATCTTAACTCTCTCTCTCTCTCTCTCTGTGATCGATGGGCCTCCATCCATTATCCAGGCTGTTATGGAGCCGTTATTGTCGTGCATCAAAAACAGCTGATCTAACAAGCACAACACATAATATACGTGATAATTATTACCCCACCCCAAACTGTATTTTCAGTACACAGGGAATTACCATAGGTGTGATTGTGGGACAATCTTGGCACCATGCAATTGTCTTGACAACCGTGAATGATGTGTGTACAGTGTATACAGTGTGCCCACTGTATTATATCGGCCACATGACGTCTTACGTCGCTATTTACCTGTAGTGCCCTAAACAAACATTAAAGTCCATAGACTTGGCTGGCAAATGACGTAATCTTCAAAAGCCATGCATTGGAAGGGCCAGCTCTTTCAAGTCACTCCATTGGCTCCCCGAGTCACACACACACACACACACACACACACACACACACACACACACACACACACAGATGGGTCCTCTCATAGACAGCTGCCGTATAGACATAGTCATGCCGTAATAACTCTATGGTGCCAACGGGGATGGTGATTTGCGCCATCTGCTGCCCACCTACTTGGATCAGGTCGACCAGCGTCTAGTGAAGTGTACACTTTGTGCTATACTTCAATACGTTATGCCTCATGCTGTAAACATAATATTTAAAATATCATTTTAAAGAAAGGTTTTTGCATTTTAAATACTGCTTAATAAATGTGTGCGTCTATTTTTTGTGTGACTATTTTTTTTTTATAATTCCTTAATTGAATACATACGACCGAAATGTTTTTTTTGTTTTGTTCCAGCTTACTTCTTTGTAGACTATAGTAGACTTTACCTAGGTTACCGTTGCATCTTTGCTTTGCATTTAGGCCTATTTGTGAAACACAGAATAAAAGCAGGCTATCCTTGTATGTGTGCGTGTGTGCGTGCATGTGCATGCGTGTGCGCCTGTGCAATGGCATGTGTGTGTGTGTCAGGGGCACTAATCCTGAGGGGGACAGGTATGATAAAAATAAAAGTACCTGCTAATCGATGACTGAATATTTTTTGTTGAACGTTGTAAAATGTGCCTATGTGCACATCCACATCCACATACCGCTAACCCTATGCTTAATGAAAGTGAATAGCTGATTAACCAGCTGCAAAGCGTCCATCGTTAAATAGGCAGAGCGCCATGGCACAGAGCACACTTCTTTTAAATGGACGAGAAAGAGGATATTTGATATTTCAGCTTAATCCGACCCATCTCACAGCTACGCAGCGGTTACTCTGCCCTTATCTGGTTACAACAAGAAGTCTGTTGACACTCAGAATATGGTTACAGTTCCGAAAGCACTTTGGCTTGAACCAGCTCGGTACTAGATTTTTCCCAGTGGCCAACAATCAGTTTTTCCCCCCATCAATGATGGGGGAAATGCATTTCAACATTGGCACAGGAATGGACTAGTGTTTTTCTGTGATCTCTTTTCTGATGAGAAGTTCTTTTCTTTTGAAACACTTACTACAGATCACAATATACCCAGATCTCATTTCTTTAGGTTTCTTCAAATTCGCAGTTTTACTCAGAAAAAGCTTCCTTCATACCCTTACTTACCACCCAAAAATCAATTGGACATTATATTGGAATTTAGCCCCGCTGCAAAAAAACGTGTGTCTGTGATTTACGATTTGATACGGGATCTAAAACCAGTAACCTGGGATAAAACAAAAGCTGCCTGGGAGAGAGATCTGGGTGTGGAGCTCCCTGAGGAGATGTGGGAGGACAGTCTACTACGTATTCACACCTCTTCAATGTGCATACGCCATGGTTTAATTAAATTTAAGATACTACATCGACTCCACTATTCAGGGGATAAGCTGGCCAGGCTCTTTAACATGCCAGACCCTGGATGCCCAAGATGTGGCCAGACCCCAGCCTCGTTAGGCCACATGTTTTGGATGTGTCCTTCCCTCACTACCTACTGGAAGCGAATATTTGATGTATTCTCTCATATGTGTGGAACAGTGGTGACCCCTTCTTTTCACACCGCCATTTTTGGCATAATTCCCCCAGACTGTACACTCACATCTCCACAAGCAAATGCTTTGGCATTTGCATCCCTATTAGCCCGTAGACTAATCCTCCTTAATTGGAAGTCCGATAAGGCGCCTTCCTTTCAACAATGGCTGAAAGAAGTTCTATCATTCCTGCCTCTGGAAAAACTCAGGTATAAAGTAGACAGAGCCCAAAAAAACTTTGTCCTAGCTTGGAGTGCCTTTGTGGAGTTTGTTGAAGACTTTTCATTTCAGTGAACTGTAATCCGTACTGTGTCCGACTGTGCTCGATTATGTCCCTGTCTTGACTATTTTTTATTTATTTTTTGATCTATGATTGTCCACTGCTTTGTCCCACCACTTTTTATTTTTATTTTATTTTCGTTTTTTGTTTTAGCCTAGGGGGGAGGGGGGGAGGGGTCGTATATGTTTGTGTGTTTTGTGTGTTTACTTGCTTACATGTAATGTAATGAAAAAATGTATGAACGAAAAAGAAATGTAAAAATATAGTTTACAAAAAAAAAGAAGTCTGTTGAGTGTTGACCCATATTATTCCACACTAAGTGTTGTCAATGGTAGGCTATTGGTCAAATTCATTCATTATGTCTCATTTAAGTTGGCACCTATAGTTATGATAAATTCGGAACCCACTCAGATCGGGAACCCATATTTGGGTTCTGTACAGTATGTACAGTATTCAAAAATTTAAACATTTTGATTCTGCTATATAAATAGTTGAAGTTTTTCAGAAACCTTAGGTCAGGATTTAGAGGCGTTTTTAGAATCGGCCTCAGGCCTAAATGGGTTAAAGTACGAAATATTAACGATACTAATAATCTGGTGTTTTGTAATTGTTTCACATTTGTGTATTTCTTTAAAGACCCCATGATATGTTTACAATTGCCAATGTCATAGGGGCTGTAAGTGCATGTGACCTCACTGTCTGTGCCTGTAGTTCCAATGTCATAGTGCATGTAACCTCACTGTCTGTGCCTGTAGTTCCAATGTCATAGTGCATGTAACCTCACTGTCTGTGCCTGTAGTTCCAATGTCATAGTGCATGTGACCTCACTGTCTGTGCCTGTATAGTTCCAATGTCATAGTGCATGTAACCTCACTGTCTGTGCCTGTAGTTCCCAATGTCACAGTGCATGTAACCTCACTGTCTGTGCCTGTAGTCGCCGTTACCTGGAGGTGTTTGACGATGTTGACCACCTCCCGGGTGGAGTACGGGTAGGTGATGGTGCCCTGGTCGGCCATGGAGCGCAGCTCCCCGAAGGCCGCCACTAGCTTCTGCAGCGTGGCGTCGGGGACATCGGGGCCGTACCGCTTCAACATGGCCAGCTCCGCGTCGGGCTTTGGGTTGTCCACGGCATGGCAGCTGAAGATGTCACCTGTCAGGCGGGACAACTGGTCGTTCAGCTATACTCTTTCAGTGTTCAACGCTGTTCAACTGATTCGTGTTGGAAGTTGACTCAAAGAGAACCATGGTAAGAAAGTCAGTGAGTAAGGAAACGTCTACTGAAATCTGAAGACTGGTTTTCAGCGTCACCTGCTGCCTCACACACGTACAGGACAACATGTAATGCTAACCCATAACTGAGGGATCCTTGGTAATATGTATGCATGCATAACATGTCTTATCTATTGCAGCATCTCACAATACTTGGGGATCTCAGCCCTGATATTTTGGTTAATGCCTGTATGCAACTCAGTGAATGCACTTCGCTAGTAGGTACTACGCATTATGTAAAGTACTGCACATACATGTTTCGTAGCAATTTGGAGATACTATCATGTGTCCGAACTAGAGAAAAAGGCAATGGGGGTCACCAATATCAATAGGGTTCATCCTCCAAGAAGCATGAAGGTGCCCAGCTAATTCCATGGCAAATCCAGATAAGAGTTTCTGAAATCTTTTGTTTGGGTCCAAAGTGTTGAACGGATGGACTGACTCAACATGCCCATCCCTAGAGCCCCGCCGCTAGCGGGAAAACAACATGACCTTGTTTGCCCGAGTTTGTCCCGATGCTGAAACCATGTTTGTTCCATTAATAAGCAAATGGAAATAAAAAGATCATCTTGGTGGGGGTCATTCTTTTTTAACCTTTTCGGTTACATCATGACACAGTAAGAGTAATAAAAGTGAGATTAGATAATTTCCCATAGTGGTTATTCATCAAAGAACGGTTTAACATTTAATAAAATGAAGATCAGCGCGGAACATCTACCAGGAAATGCTGTGTGTGTGTGTGTGTGTGTGTGTGTGTGTGTGTGTGTAATGCGTGTGCGTGTGTGTGTGTTATACTGCAACGAACCCAGAGCTCCGAAGAAGTCATTCCCCAGGAAAGGGAAGCCAGGTCGATTAGCCAGGACCAGCATCCTGAAGTCTGGGTGCATGGCTATAGTAGTGGTAGACCTCCCCGTGGCCTCACTGGAGTCTTAAGAATGGACAACACATTCATAGTTAGTACAACACACACACACACACACACACACACACACAGTCACACACCCATAGTGTTGATCCTGATAGCGATCGGTTAGGTCCGAAATTCGTCAGCTGATGTTTACATTCCTCCAGTAGGGGGGGATGTGGGGGCTACTACTGTACTTAGGTAACCAGTGGGAAGAGTACTGTAGGTGTTTATGCTCCAAGAGCTGCTGGTAGCGGTCCATAAAGGCTTTTATCATAATCATAGTGTGTTTGTCTTTTTGGGGACAACGAATGTTCTATTTGTACACCTAATGGCCCCCATCTGAGACACGTTTCTGTTAACACACACACTGAGTGCTTGCGTATAAATATACTTAGTTTTGAACTTTTTTTTCCAACCAGGAGAAACATCATTTAGTTTTTCGTCTATTATATCGTGTAGTATTTCCCTCCACACAAGAAGATAGCAGAAGTATTCGTTTGCTCGAAGAATAGTATTAGGGACGCTACGGTTGACTTGCCGTGTAGTACGTCATATATTCAATGTGCATGTATTTGTCTAGGTGTGTGTGTGTGTGTGTGTGTGTGTGTGTGTGTGTGTGTGTACCAGAGACGATTCTGCGTCCGTCGGCCAGGATCATCTCTCCGCTCTCCACCAGGGTTTTGAGGATGCAGGTGACGTTGGTGGGGGCCTTGTCTGCCTCGTCTATCACCAGGATGTGGCCCAGTTTCACCGCTTTCACCTGGATGTAAGCACACACGCATTCATCTATTAGTGTTAGTTGGGTTAGTTCACATGCCACAATCACACAAAAAGCAGTACTATGTCCTTGACTTGAGACATCGTAGTTCAGGGGTCCTCAACTAGAAATGCTAAAGGTCCACAAATCATTTTTTAACCCATTCTGGGCGGGAACCCATTTTGGTGTTAGCACTATGTTATGCTTTAGCTATTGAAAAATAGCAGATCTACAAGCTCATAGCGCGCCACCGAGTGGCGCGCTACGAGCTTGTAGGTCTGCTATTTTTGAAAAATCGAAGACGACTGACATTTTTAGAATCTGATCTCAGGTCAGAATGGGTTAATCAGACCAGTGTGTGTCCAGTGGAAACCTCGTATGAATCTGATCTCAGGTCAGAATGGGTGAATAAGACCATGGTCCAGTCTCATGCGCACGCAAATACAATTGCGGGTCGCTGGCCACGTGGGCCCCATGGGGGCGGGGCTGCCCCCCCTCCCCTAGAAACAACTATGCCTGTTTTAGTACAGTCAAACCAAGCTTATACAAACCGGGTCCCATCCCAAACCAACCGATACTGGGGTGGCAGAGTTGACAAATATCCATTATTCACCTCCAAAAATCAAATTTTGTTCATTCAACCGAATGTGTGAATGTGTCACTGCTATAGTGAGCCAGTCGGCGCCACATTGTCACCGTGACATTGCTCGGCATTGCGAACACGACGGAGAATTCAACTCGTGGTTGCGGTGACCTTTTTTCTTCTCTTTATTCTTTTTTTTTTTATGTTTTTTTTGTGGCTTTCGCCTTTATTTTATATTTTTTATAGAGGGACAGACAGTAGGCTGACAGGAAATGGGGGAGAGAGATGGGGGGGGGTGACATGCAGTATAGGCCGTCGGGATCGGGAGTCGAACCCGCGGCCACACTGCCAGACGGGATTACCAGCCGAGGTGCCTTGTCCGCTGAGCCACGGCCCGGGCCTCTCTCTCTTTATTCTATCATTTCTCCAGGGTCCGCAGAGAGGTGTGCCGCGGTCCAGTCGTGGACCACTGTCGTAGTTATTGTGTCTTAAAACCCATTTTGGGCGGGAACCCCTTTTGGTGTTAGCATTATGTCATGCTTTAGCTATTTAAAAATAGCAGATCTACAAGCTCATAGCGTGCCACCGAGTGGTGCGCTATGAGCTTGTAGGTCTGCTATTTTTGAAAAAAAATCGTGAAAATGTGGCGCAAATCCTGACAGAAAACTGTCAGGATTTAGAAGACATTTTTATAAATTTCGACATCAGGCCTAAATGGGTTAACTCACACCCTCTGTCTTTGTCAAAACTTATTTCTACTCATCCTCTGCCATCCAACACAGACACTGTACAGTACAGTACAGGACAGATTCAGCACAAGAGCGGATCTCTCTCTCTCTCTCTCTCTCACTGTTCCTCTCATTACTGTGCCCTAGTTCTTAAGGACAAGATGACATTACAAACCATGAGCTCTGATTTGCCAGTCCTCAAATGAACCTACTACACTCCTGTGATGACTCTTGTGGATTACGGTTGAAAATTGCTGCCGATACGACTACGTTGTAATAGGTTTAACTACTGACTCTCGCCAGGGAGAGCCCACACGCACGCACGCATGGGCACACACACACACACACACACACACACACACACACACACACACACACACACACACACACACACACACGGGCCCCTGTGTTGACTAACCAGTGGTGAGTCCTCGTACACGATGATACCATCTCGGACGGAGGGCTGCAGGGTCAGAGTCTGGACAGTTGTATCTCTGTGAAGACACGGAACATACATAGTCTTTTAAACAGAACAATGTTTTCAAATAGTGAGGACCGCAGGTAAGGGACACATTGGTGGGCCCATAGGAAAGGGGAGTAAAAATGACTTTTCTTTACAAAATAAAAACAACACAAAACACCACACACTCGTGTGAAGTGAGGGAGGGGCACTCTTATCACCATCCAATACATCATCATACATCACATTCCGTGCTCATACAGCAGTCGAGCACATTCCTTGCTCATACATACACACAAAACTGTGCCTCAAAATAATAATAATAATAATAATAATAATAATAATTTCAATTCAAATTCAATTCATATGTTCACTGTGCCAGTTAAACCACTTTCAAAACTCGTATGCCAATTTTGGGCATGTCAGTCATTATTGTTTTGACCTTGGCAGACCATACATCCAAACAGAAAAGTGACTTATTTCAGAAAATCTGACTGCAATAAAACAACATTAAACGACGTTAAACTCACTTTGCCACTCGATTTGCCACTCACTTTGTGCATGCGCATGCCCTCTATATAAAGCAGAGAGCGATGTACAACCTCAATCCCCAGTGGGGGTTTTGTTTCTGTTATCTCACTCTCTCTTTCTATATTGTCCCACATTCTCAACAGACCACCACCCTATGTCTCTCTCTCTCTCTCTCTCTCTCTCTCCCTCCAACACTCCATGGTGAGACCCACGGGCTGTCCTAGTTTCCTGCATGGCTCGCTGGCTCTCACAACTCCTCTTTCTGAGCCACATCTCTGTAGGCCCTTAAGTCACATGCAGATCTGACTGCCTTCCTTCGCGCTAATATTAGCTGCTGCTACAGAGAAGCTAACCAGGCCACATCCATGCTCTGCTCCACTTTGACTTTCACGGGACTTTGAAGAACTACACCCACACACAAATGCCACCATCTCACCCATCACGTGTGTGCGCAACTGCGCACAGTCCCCCCCCCCCCCCCCCCCCCACCCCTTTCCCTCACTGTATATGTATCTTTTCCCTTTTTGCTTCCTATATGATGAATTCCTGTTCTGTTCTTTAACTACATAGAAGTGTCTATTTGCATGTCTCTAAATGTTTTGATGAATTGAACAATGTGGACCCTGTTGTAAACAAGTGTAATGCTTAATTGGGTCGTCGTCCACTCACAGTTAACAGTCTTTGTATTGAGTTTGTGCTTGAAATGTACTGTAATTCTACAAACTGTTAATAAATATTTCAATCAATCAATCAAAGTCAGTGCGAGAGCACGTGTTTGAGTCAGTGTTCTTTTGCAGCCGACGACTGATCAAAGTTATGATCAGCAACAACATGCTCTTAAGCCCGATAGCCTAATACTTTGTTATAGCAGAAAAAATAGCAGATCTACAATCTCACAATGGGTTGCGCTGCAACGCATTGTGAGCTTGTACATCTGATATTATAGAACGTGTATTTATCTACTAGCATGAGGGGGGGCGCCATATAGTGGCAGATGACCTAATTCTCCCAAGGTGGGATTGTGCGCACAGGGTATTTATAGAAGTCCTTTTCAATTCTGAAGATTTGTCCCTAATTTTTCTTTAGCTATACATTCCTTGGCCTGGTAGTGGATGGCCTTGTTTCTATAGTACTGAAATAATTAGTTTTTTTTAACACCCTTGGAAGAGGAACAGTGGTGCGAGGTATGTAGGTTGGTGTTGTGAGAAAATGCTGCACACTCCTTTTTTTTCTCAGCTAGAGCTACTTTGTTACTTGTGTTTAGGCTGAGATCAAAATCCTTTTGCAGTTTTCTGATGTGGTCTCTAGAATGGCTATACATGCTCCTCCGAAATTCTCGGAAAAAAAAGAAACTCGTAGAAACTAGACCAGGCTACTCAATTCGGCATCCAAGTGGGGGAACAATAACATTGCAGCGCCAAACCAGATATAACCGGTTAGAGACTGGATCACCCAAGTCAGTTTCGGAACGACATATGGAAAGCCTGGTGACAAGAGGTTACTTACGTTACTTTTAGCAATTTGGGTGCTTTCTTTTTTTCCTTTGACATAACGAAAGCCCTAATAGCGAAGTGTATTGACACATTGAGAAATACATTGTATTGAGCAGAGTCGTTTTAAAGGCTGGGTCTCTTTTTTAAATAATTTTTATCCCACGATTTTGTAACCCATTTTTCACCCCTGTGTCAATTATCTAATGTGATCCTGGGCTCTACACACCCTCCGCCAACCTGGGGAGAGCAACGGACTTGAACTTTTTCATCTCTGACCTCGTTATGGAGAAAGTGTTACAGTGGTGTTGTTTTTGGGTGGATGAAAATGAACATTTGCAGCCCACCCACCGCTTCCCAAAATAAGAAAGAAAAAGGAGAAAACAAAGTCAGTCTACCGAGGAAGGAGAGAAGAATCAGTTGACTGTTTTAGAAGCTGTCATATTAGATCTGTGTAGAGTTCTGTTGTTGGGAAACCCAGATGATGTTATGGAGGGAAAGGGAGTGTGAAAATACCAGAGAAGATAGAGTGTACTATTTACAGTATGAATGCCCAAGGAGAGAAGAGACTCTTAATTCATAATAGACTTGAATATCTACCATTCGCAGATGCACAATATGGCGACTTCTCACACTGTTCAGTGTTTTCCCCTACAGCTGCTCAGACAGGATGGCACTAGGAGAAGCTGAAAGCCAAAACCCACCTAATAATATAAATTAACCACTAAAACCATGAAGTATATCCTGTACTTAATTAACTGGAGTTCCACAGGGGTCTATACTGGAACAACCCGACCACCTACAGTATACACCTAATGTAATGTTTGCCCCAGACTGAGGACGTGGTCAATTTAATTTATACTCAAAAGAAGTGCCGTGAGGTCAAAATGTTGTTTGAGAAACCTCTCGGGAAGTTGTACAATTCAGTGCCTTAGTAATGCCCAGTGCTGCTGTGATGCTGTGAACAATGTTATGACTCTCCTCAGCTCACCTGTGAAGCTGCAGGTACTCCCTTGGCCGGTTCAGAAGGTGAAGGAACCGGTCGACGATCTTATTCTTACCCACACCCTACAGAGGCACACAAAAATCAGTGGTGTAAAGTAACTAAGTACATTTACTTAAGTACAATTTTGAGTTTACTTGAGTCAACCAATTTCCTATTCTTTTACTTCTACTCCACTACATCGCGGGGGGCAAATATTGTAGTTTTACTCGACTACCTTTATTTGAAAACTAGTTACTACCGTAGTTACTTTTATTATTACAAAACATACGTTAACCACTTCAGCCCTAAATGCATTTCGGCCATTTCAAAATAGCTGATGCAACGCATTATGAGCCCCCCCCCCCCCCCAACAATTAATTTTTTTAATTCTTTTCATTTTGGACACATTTACACATCCCTACTACAATCTGGATTCTCGAACACCTTTGAGATCTTCAAGTGAGTCCTGTTCCAGAAAATGTTGAGAACCACTGTGTCACCCTGACAGCTCCTAATGTCCGTGTTCCACAAGTCCACAACCCACGCATGGACTCAGTGACAAGACACAGTCATACGCACGTAACAGCTGCACACACAGCCTCTGGGACTTGGCAAAGGGTACACCATGTCCATTTCCCAGCGGCCCTCCGCTTCTTCCTGCAACCCTGGCAATTGTCCCCCCCCCCCCCCCCCCCCAACCCCCCCCTGGGATCAGACAGAGGGTAAGAAGAGAACAACCGAGAGGTTGAGGATGAGGCGTGCTTGTCCCCGCAGCCACACTACGGTGTGCTGGGGGTTGGCAGAGTGACACAAGGGCATGAGGGAGCTTGTTTCATAACCCTACCCTTCACACTCAGTCATGCTGAGCTGTCTTCTGTGGCCTAGTTCAATGAGACACATCACTCTGACTCCAGTATGGAAGACAGGTCTATGCTTGTGCTCTGCTTGTTGTCTGGATGGGCTTGGCCCTTACCCAGTGTGTGATATAGGCATGGGCTTAGCCCTTACCCAGTGTGTGATATAGCCATGGGCTTAGTCCTTACCCAGTGTGTGATATAGCCATGGGCTTAGCCCTTACCCAGTGTGTGATATAGGCATGGGCTTGGCCCTTACCCAGTGTGTGATATAGGCATGGGCTTAGCCCTTACCCAGTGTGTGATATAGCCATGGGCTTAGCCCTTACCCAGTGTGTGATATAGCCATGGGCTTAGCCCTTACCCAGTGTGTGATATAGCCATGGGCTTAGCCCTTACCCAGTGTGTGATATAGCCATGGGCTTAGCCCTTACCCAGTGTGTGATATAGGCATGGGCTTGGCCCTTACCCAGTGTGTGATATAGCCATGGGCTTAGACCTTACCCAGTGTGTGATATAGCCATGGGCTTAGCCCTTACCCAGTGTGTGATATAGCCATGGGCTTAGACCTTACCCAGTGTGTGATATAGGCATGGGCTTAGCCCTTACCCAGTGTGTGATATAGGCATGGGCTTAGCCCTTACCCAGTGTGTGATATAGGCATGGGCTTGACTGACCAAAATCAAAGTCGATGATGCTGCTGCTGCTATAAATAACAGTGAATTTCTTCTGATATGCTCGTGAACTTGTTCATGTATAGCCACGCATACTAGCCTGCTAAGCTAACATGACAATGCTAATGCAGGCATCCTCTAAATGTAGTAACTATGGGCAGGTTTTGGATGACAATATAGCCCTAGAATATTCCTGTGGCGATTTGATATGCTTTTGTTGGTCAAAAGCAAACCAATAAGAGACTCTTATCGAGTGGCTGAGTTGCGATTGGTCACTCACCTGGTTGCCAACCAATAGGAGGTGTTCTCCCAGGAGGAAGTCTTTCAGCATGTCCTCCATCACCATCATGTGCTGCAGCGGAATTAAAGCAGACACAAACCGAGACATTTATTTAAATTTCCATCTTGGACAGTTTAGAGACATTTGAGGTGATTTCAGTGTGAAGAATGGTTTGCTCCTGTTCGATGGGTGTGTCTGGTCTGCATAATGTAGCACACATTTTTGCCCAATGTGTTTAAACTTTGCTTTCTGATAATCTGATGACCTTCTCAGCCATCATAGTGGCAACCGGGATCAGCACTTTGCAAACAGTCATTCAATGCATCATCATTTAACTGCATCTGTTGTTTTGTTTTTTAATTGTATAATTGTCTCATTTGCTTGTTGTTCTGTGTAAAGTACATTGAATTGCCTTGTTGTTGAAATGTGTTATACAAATAAAACTGCCCTGCCTTGCCATTTGCACACCCTCAGACCTGTAAGAGTCCATTTGGTTCCCAACTATCAATCATTAGCTGGGGAGACCCGTGCCCCTTGGGGGTCCTTGGAGTCTTGGACAGCCGTTAAGTCTTAAAATGATACTGAATTTCTCTCTCCTCTCATCTCACCCCCTTCTCCTTTTCAGCTCTGCCTTTCTGAGGGACAGGACGAAAAAACAGGTCATTCACAAATGGGGCAAGCCAGAACTATCTCTCATCTTCCCACTTCTGCTACTTTCTCTCCCTCCCTCTCTCAATTCGACCAACAATACAGAAGATGGAGATGATTAGAAAAGGGGGAGAAGGCGAGGACAGACAAATGCAAATCTTAAAAGTAAAAGCCCTCCAGTGAGGAAGCATGGGGGGAAAAGACAGACAGACAGACAGACAGACACAGAGAGAGAGAGAGAGAGAGAGAGAGAGAGAGAGAGATGGACATATCTGGGTCATTGCCGCTGGACATCAGGCTGTCAGTCTGAGAATACTTTTTCCTACCCACCAACCATATATTTCTTCTTCCATTCAGACTGCAAATGAATAGCTAGTAAGATTGCGTATAAATCCATAACTCAATACAGCAACTACCAACAAGGTAGTTGTTAGTGGGCTCTGTGGGTTTTTCCTCAAAGATGTCTGTGTAGCTGAACTGAATAAAACCAAGGTAATCAAGGAATTTAGCACCCACACGCAGACACGCACACACACACACACACACACACACACACACACACACACACACACACACACACACACACACACACACACACACACACACACACACACCAAGATTACGATGGACTCCGATTAGTTTCTTATCCAATAAAGCCCATCAATAATATCAATCTGAGGTGAAGTACATACTAGAGGGCCTAGATACGAGCCTGCAGCTAGCGCTGAGATGAGCATCTCCCGGACTCTCGTGTCACGGGGCAGAGGGCCTATAGCTAGAACAACAAACCCTAGGAAAGGAGGAATGTCAGCTCCAAAGCCCCAAATTATCCAAATCCATCCCCAATGAGATCATCATACATCATACAAACTTGCCTGATGATAGACAACAGGAAAAAAGAAGGAAGATCAAGTGAGAATGAAAAGAGAGGATGAGAGGATCTAGGTGGCTTGTGGTTAAACCTCCAGTTTCACTTGTGAGCCTAACCTCGCCTGAATATAAATCTGTGGCGAGCAATGAGCAAACTCAAACATTGAATTTCACTGAGGTTCTTAAAGGACCACTTCACCACTTTTCAACCCATCTTCATATAATAGGTCCTCACTAATAATCATGAAAAAATTGTGACATTTTTTTCTACTCGGTCTGCGTCTCATAGGATGGCTGTGGGCAGTTCAGAAACCGTCTTCCAGTGACATCATCGATGGGGAATACAAGCTAATAGAAACTGCAGGCTTTCTAGTCCTGAAAACTAGAAAAATGGAAGCCATCGTTCTCACGATAATGAAAATCGAAATATTTTTGTAAAAATAAATCTTGTTTAAAAAAAAAATCTGCCTAATGATGATGTAACTGAAAGACGGTTTCTAAACTGCCCACAGCCGTCCTATGAGACACAGACTGAGTAGAAAAGAATCGTGACCTATTATATGAAGATAGGTTGAAAAGTGGTGAAGTGGTCCTTTAAGCGGTCAGTCATGGAACCTTGGGTTACTTTGCAGCAGGCATCCTAATCAAACCTAAGATCCTAAGACGACGAGGCGATTTCTCGTTGCTTTGTCAAAGTACATGTCAGAGACCAAACAATCAAAAGGTAGGGTCTACTGTATGCTCCCTGAGTACTGTATCATGTCATTGCATGTGACTGAGACTAGGCTAATATCAGTACCTGTGCGTTATCATAGAAGAGCACATCTGGAACTTTCATTGTCTCACTCTCACTGGCGTGGTAGATTGGAGCAGACACGCGGCCGATGGTCAGCACCCCATCCTTCACTGTACCTGGAGAGGCAGAGAGTGTCACTGTGTGCGTGCGTGCGTGTGTGTGTGTGTGTGTGTGTCTTTCTATGTACACTTTGTACATTATCCTTGAAAAAATCCTGCATGCCCTTATATTTTTCAAAAAACAGATCAAGGAGATATGCAAGTGATTGGAATGGGAGGATGAATGGACTACTCACAGCTGTGGTCGTGTTCACCGGGGACGGCACTGACCTGGATGGAACAGTCAGCCAGGTACTTTTCAAGGGAAGCACGTGCCAGGCTTGGCAAGAACCTACACACACGCACACACACACACACACACACACACACACACACACACACACACACACACACACACACACACACACACACACACACGCACACGCACACGCACACGCATGTGTGCACAAACACACACCCGTCTGCAAGTTATTCCAAGCTGCAGGGGGGCAGCACACATGCAGGGTCGTTTGCCAACCTCAGGGAACTGTGGTACATATAAACTACTGATAATTTATAAATATACTTTTAAATAAATTCTACATAATTTATGAAAAAAAGAAAAAAAAAGAATATGAAGATACGAGGTATTATATAGGCCTGACAGCAATATGTGTTGTATGGGTCTGTGCGTGCGTGCGTGCGTGCGTGCGTGCGTGCGTGCGACCGTGCGTGCGCGTGCATGTGTGTGTTTGTTTGTGTGTGTGGACCTAGAGAGGCAGGCCTTGTTGACAGCATGAGCTATGCTCTCCTCTGGATACACAGAGAGACGACGACAGATTCTCAGCAGCTGTCTGGTGGAGAGAGATGAGGCCAGAGACTGGGCCTGGAGAGAGAGAGAGAGAGAGAGAGAGAGACACACACACACACACACAGGATAGAAGTTAGCACACGTGCTGTACACACATCCGGGCGGCACGGGGGTCAAGTAAAGTTCCTGACCACCACTGTAGAGACTGCATGGGGTTCCGGCAGGTTCCTACAGGTTGGTCTGTTCAGCGGGACATTGAACTGAGAGGGATAGTCTGTTCCTCCACATGTGTTATACCCTCTCCTGGTGAAACTCCTTATTGTCAGGGGAAAACAAGCGTCTGTGTATGGGACGAGACGCATGTTGCTGTCTAACCCTCCCCATCACCAAACAACATGTTGCTCTCTACACCCTCCCCCATCACCAAACAGTAGGGGTTGGCAGGGACAGAGATCACACACACACACACACACACACATGGGGTGAAATGACAAAATAAAATAAAATAAAATAAAATAAAATAAAATAAAATAAAATAAAATAAAATAAAATAAAATAAAATAAAATAAAATAAAATAAAATAAAATAAAATAAAATAAAATAAAATAAAATAAAATAAAATAAAATAAAATAAAATAAATGCAACTAAACAGTTCATGAAAAGAACACATCACATCACACAGATACATACACACACTGAGAGAGTATACCAAAACGAGAGCTGCACTCACGGTGGGGTCGTTGGTCTTCCGGAGGCCGTGTGTGAGGAGAAGTAGCTGTTCTACTGACTGTGCGGGAACATTGGGAATCTGGGAGGAAGACACGGACAGTGGAAATGGGTGGGGGTGTTGAGAGAGAGAGAGAGAGACATCAAGTTGGATTGGGATGGAATGCAGTGAATGTATACAAGTGGAATGTAATGTATACTTAACCCATTTAGGCCTGACGTCGAAATTAAAAAAAAAAAAGTTTTAAAATGTCTTTTTTTCTGAAAAACCTGATGTTTCTATATCAGTGGTTCTCAATATTTCATGTCAAGGACTCCCAAAAATATATGAAATTGGCCGCTGACCCCCATCTGAAAATGTGTTGTTCCAGGGACCACCCAGAAGCAAAGATTTTAGTTAAAAACTGAAACTCTGAAAAAAAAGATTTGAGGCACATTTTCACGATTTTTCAAAAATAGCAGACCTACAAGCTCGTAGCGCGCCACTCGGTGGCGCGCTATGAGCTTGTAAATCTGCTATTTTTCAATAGCTAAAGCATAACATAATGCTAACACCAAAAGGGGTTCCCGCCCAGAATGGGTTACTATCTATCTACCATGAGTGTTTGACTTTGACATTGACATTGACATTGACAGATGTGTGTCTCTCACCAGTCCCTGTATGAGGCTGATCTCCTCCGCCCTGGCCAGCGGCTGGACGGTGTGGTACAAGAACATGGTGAGGAGCTCCGGATTCAGCCACTGCTGACCGCCGGCCCCGCCGCTACCGGCCCCCACCACCGGGGGCTCCGCCAAGGCCAGGACCCTGAAGGACGGGTGGATAGGGAGGATAGACCTGCAACACACGCACGCGCACACACATATTAATAGTGTGTGCAATAATAAATAGACCTAATTTATTTATTTTTCGAGATCGGGAGTCGAACCAGCGGCACGCCGTCAGGCCGGCTCAGCAGCCTAGTTGCCCAGACGGTTGAGCTAACCGCCCGGGCCAGAAATGTGATCCCACACAGGGGAATTTGATCCCACAGGGGAAATGTAGTTTTCAGCAGCTCCACCCCAGCTGATTGCTGCCCAAGTCACAAGTGGGGAGCAGTTATAGGTTAGGTGTCTTGCTCAAGGATACCTCAACATATTGCGGGTGGCCAGGAATCAAACCTGGGACCTTCTGTTTTCCAGGCTGCCTTCTCTACCTCATTCAGCTCTCTAGCCATTCATTCAGCTATGGCAGCCCGATCTCCGTCGAAGATATGGGCACCGCTTTTGACAGGCTGGCTGTGTCATCCTCTGATTCAGGGAGACGGCAAAGTCCATTGACACTGCCCCACATTGACATTATGGACACAAACATGCACGCACCCTCTCTCTCTTTCTTTCTCTGTCAAGCCTAGTTCAGAACAAATTAGCGAGGATGAGCCGAGTTGAAACTGGCAACCACTTGAAACGCAATTCCCAAAACTGTGGTTTGCGACATTCTAAAACCGGACAGTCCACATCTAGGTGAGGAACAGGCGTTGTTTACCCTTAACCCTTTTCCCATAACACATCAACCTATTATTTGCGTGTGTACATTTGCCTAGAGACGGAGAGAGCAAGATGAAGATGAAAGAGTGGGGGCACAATCCCCCCCAAGGGGAAAATGATTAAATATGGGCTATTTTGCTCACAGCAATTTTTTTGTATTGGTCATATAGGTGTATATTTATTTAAGTTACTTGTCTTATCTGCCCTGTGCACTTTTTGTTTTAAAAAGCCTAAAAAGGTCGAAATAAATATTTTGTATGTTCTAATGTTCAATGCCAAAAACACAAATAAATAGTTAATCACAATTATTTATACGACAATTGATCGTAAAGATGTCATGATCGTGACATCCCCAATTGTCGCTACAGTAGGTCTTACAGCTACTGTACCTGCAGGTTGAACAGCAACAATCTCTGTATACAATAAAACGCTGGTGAATACACCCACACACACACACACACACACACACACACACACACACACCCTCACACACACACACACACACACACACACACACACACACACACACACACACACACACACTTTGTCTGAGCCACAGGAGTGGAGGAAGAGGAAGTGGGTTTATTTCAGCCCAGACGCCCCGCCACAAACATCCTTCCTGCCTGCCTAGGTGGAGTTTCAAGACATACGCACGCACTACTAACACACACACACACACACACACACACACACACACACACACACACACACACACACACACACACACACACACACACACACACACACACACACACACACACACACACACACACACACACACACACACACACACACACACACACACACACACACACACACACACACACACACACACAACACACACACACACACACACACACACACACACACACACACACACACACACACACACACACCTACAGTACATGTGCACAGTACATGCATTGATAAGAAAAGCAGAGGTCATTTGAGGTCAACAATAGCAAGACATAAGAGACCTGTGACCATACAGTATGCTGTATTAAAAAGGATGAAATGTCGTCGCGCTAAAAATAAAAAAAATCACCTTTTCACAACATTTTAGTCACATATCCTTTCCTTCATCACACATACTGTAAGGCAGTGGCTCCTAAAGTGGGGTCCGGGGACCGCTAGGGGTCCTTGAGGGAGTTCCAGGGGGTCCCCAGCTAAATGATAGGCCTTTATGGGTCTGTAACTCTGAGAGTGTACCAACGGAACCAAATGGACCCGTCAGGGTCTTGAACCACAACGCTGGGTACAGAAGTCTAAATACTGTCTCCACGGGGCATTATAGGCAGATAAACTCGCAAGCTTCAGCTCAAATGCACAAATTAGAATACATACAGTGACAATATAGCCTCAGTTTTGGACGGGCCTTCTAGACACACCACAGATTCAAACCCACGACCACCGCGGTGGTGGGCAGGCACCACTGTGACAGCCCGAGCACCCACTGGACAGTACTCTTTGAAAAGCAGCCGGAGAGTATACACTTTGCAAAGTAACGGACAATGGTACTTTACATTCACATGCTTTCTGTCCCAAATGCCTAAACAGAGACTGGAAAATTAAAGGCCAGGTGTTCATTAAATTCTGCATCTGCAAGCCTGGAATAGGCCACAGAAGGACATGATACTTGACAAATTAAAATCTTCAAATGTTCCGGGATCTAATATGAAAGAATTGGATGTTTGTCAAATTGTTGATGGGTCTGGATTTCACACCTCTGCTCTCTATCTATCTCTCTATCTCTCTATCTCTCTCTCAATTTCAATTAAATTCAAAGGAGCTTTATTGCCAAAGCAAAAGTGGAACAAGACAATAAAACAGAACAATGTATTTACGAATACATATTGGATATAAATAGGAATTATTATCTCTCTCTCTCTCTCTCTGTCTCCTGTTAAAGGCTGAAAGGAGTCAATGTTGTCTTGCAGAGTCAGGGATCACATCTGTCCCGTTTCCACAAAAGCAGATTTAGAAATACTTCAATCCTGGACTCATCAACTGTAATGGCAAAATCCTGTTTCTTGACCTGTGTCTATGCGTGCGTGTGTGCACCCCTCTGATGGTAATTAGCCTATGACAGTCAGTCCTTGACAACAGGTGTGATGATGTCATGCAGACTTCATCAACACCCAAGAAACTATACAGATCATTAAATCACTTCACAGCTATGTTTCGCACACACACAAAACACACACACACACACACACACACACACACACACACACACACACACACACACACACACACACGCTCGCGTACCTTTCCTGCAGTTGCTGGTCAGACAGTTGGAGTTGTTCTTTCAAGGTCTGGTATCTGTCCCACCTCAGTAGTCTGGTTCCATCATACAGAGCCAGCTCACGGTCATGAAGCAACCTGGTATTAATCGATTGAATATGCTATTAGCAGTTTGCATAAGAAAAGCACAGGGAAGTACAGTTCAATACACGGTAGAGGATGTGAACCCAAGAAAGCCTATGGCTCGTTTCCATTGGGGTCCTCATGTACTCAATTCATCGAAACGATTAATAACAGACAAATATACAATACTATGCAAAACAGCAATTCACTAACACTAACATCAGTCACTTTCCCATTCAATGTGGTAGAAGAGCTGACTGTGTACACCGCAGATATCTCGTCTTCGCCTACAGGAGATACGTTGGCTGTGACCAGGGGACCCGTCTCTGAATGCTTCTACCGGTTTTTTTTTTTATTCAATCTTTTTATTTATAATAGTGTTGTGCCTGCCTTGTTTGTTATTATGTTCTTGTTGTGTAATGTCTGTTTGTCTTTAAAAAACCAATAAATATACCTTATAAATCTTTTTAAAAACACACACTTCTTCACTTGGGAGTAAGCAAGAGAGGCTGTGTTGGTGAGCTCATCGCTCATGATGATTCATAAAAACATACATAACCTACAGTTTTATCTCATCAGATTCGGAATGAGCTCACTATGGGGATGTGAAAACTCCTGGCTTGCCAGAGAACTACAGTCTTGTGCCAACCAAACAAGTCTTACTCATAAACGATAAACGGGCTGCTCCCCCACTGGGAGCCCAGTGTAGGAGTGCACTAAATCACCAAAGGTAGCTCCCTTAAAAAGCTCCTTCCGTCTAAGAGTCAGACCTGAACTCCCCCAAACAAACAATAATGGAGAATCCTGCGTTGGGGAGTTCACAGGACACCAAGGACAGAATATGCCAATGAGGACGCAGTCACATCCAGCCTGTAGAAGCGGACAAAATGTCAAGGGAGAAGCCCAGCTAGCTCAGTTCAGTCAGACAACTCTTAGAATGAATTTAGCATATATTTTATTGAGCAAAGTTGAGCACAGATATATGAAGCATATAGATTGGCGTCAGGCTCTGTCCCCATTCATTCCCTGAATATGAATATACATTTTGATGAGATTTAAGCCAAATAGAATGAATACGCTACAGGGAAGGAATTAAGACCCCCATGCAGGGGGACCTATAGAAACAGAGCCTGACAGAGGTGGATGCTGGGGAGGCGGATACTAGGCAGAGAGCAGCAGCTGTCTCTCTGCACAACAGGAGAGAGAAGCCAGGAATGACAGAGCGGCAGTTTAAATGAGCCGCCCTGATATGGTAGAGAGTGCACTAGTCACCCGATCAGGTAGGCGCGTTCACAAGTTGTCTGCCTGAACTATAGCTACGCAGGCTTCGCATCATATAATATGTTGAACACTTGTACCCCTGAAAAAAGCCCAATATGTAGCCGTTTCCCTTGTGGAATTAGTGTGCGTGCGTGCACACGAGCTTTCACCGAGCGCAAAACCAAATTAACCAAATACAATAATAATAAGGACCTTGGTCCGTAACAACTATAGGCATAAGATAGGGCCCTGAGAGTGCAAACTAGAATGTCTAGAATGACTAGAAATAGGAGAGGTCCATGAGGACAACACTGAGGATCTGACATGTGTACCTGGAGAGCACGGCGAGGGTTCCCAGGTTGACCCGGTGAATGCCGTCCAGCACCAGCAGCTTGCCCTCCTGGGCGGCAGTGACCAGCGGGGAGGCCCTCCACGCCGTGTCCCCGTTAGGGAGGGTGTAGCGCTGCTGCAGCAGGTCCCTGGCCGTCATGTCCTGGAGAGGAAGAGGAAGAGGAAGAGGAGAGGAGAGGAGAGGAGAGGAGAGGAGAGGAGAGGAGAGGAGAGGAGAGGAGAGGAGAGGAGAGGAGAGGAGAGGAGAGACAGTGAGAAAGTGAGAAAGTGAGAAAGTGGGGTAGGGCCCAGTTCTCTCCGGTATATTATTCTGCCACGCAAACCATGGAAATTTGATGAACTGACAATAAGCATAAAAAATGTCACCATCATTGGGATTACCACGTGAACATTTAAACCACGTTTCTGTTTGTCGGCTGCTGAAATGATATCTGTGTTTAGCCGAAAACAGTCAATTATGCAGGAACGGTCTTTGCACAGTCTGTCAAATCCACCGGAGCAATGCCATATCATTGACAAGACAGAGGAGCCACAGAGAAAAGTATTCCACGCACCGATCAGCGATCACTGAATTGCTGCTTCTCGGCCAAAAAGGTGCTTTGCTTTCAAAAACTGGCCACTGGTATTTATGTCTATAATGAATCGGGTAATAAATGAGGACATGCATAAATTATGTGTGGTGTGTGAAGAGACACAATGACGAGCCTTCTGTTGTCACGGCAACGTGACCAGACAAGACGCATGTTGGAGAAAGCAGTCTCTCTTGGCTCCTTTAACGCGTAGTTCCTGAGTCTGTCACCGACGTGTCTGCTTGGCTGAGCTATGGCTGTCTCCTAACCTGGAGCAGCCTGACTTAAGTCATTTTGACCTGAGATCAGATTCAAAAAATGTCTTCTACATCCTGACATGTTTCTATGTCAGTCGTTCTTCGATTTTTCAAAAATAGCAGACCTACAGACCTAGCGCGCCCAAAGACTGGGCAGAGCGAATGGGAAGAGGCAGGGTATCCCGCAATGTGGGACCCGCCACGGCATGTTGTTTACACATGGCTGCTAAATGCATTCTGCCAACTGGTTATTGTTCATTAGCACGCCAGACTGCACTCCGACGTTGAGCGCTGCTCTTATTGATTTGTTTTAAATTGTTTTCAATTCAGGGTGCGTGCCACTGTCATTTCATTGTGTTGTCTTGCACAGCAGTGAAATGACAAATTATAACGTTTTCTTAGGTTTTGTTGGTATAAACTCACACCGTACAATATATTTTCAGTTGCTCTCCAGCCTTCATGGTGTGTATCACTTGGTTTTCCCAAAATGGGAATTTCTAGCCTGACAAGATGAATTGCCTGACACGGAATTCCACAACTCCCGAAGCCAAAGTAACCCCTGACCTCAGCCGGCTAAAAATAGCAGCAGCGTAATGCATGAATAAATAAGCCTGCAGTGTACACACACACACACGCACAGTCGCACACATGTGTGTGTGTGTGTGTGTGTTACACACACACACACACACACACACACACACACACACACACACACACGGGGAACTCATTTCCTGTACAGTCCTCACTGCATTCCACAGGTTGTGTGTCTCTCTCTCTCTCTCTCTCTCTCACACATGCACGCAGCCACGCACGCACACACACACACACGCACTTGTGTGCGGGATCTCCAAAAAATAAGCTTTTTATTTTTGCTTCAACATCGGACAACATGCACTGAAAAGGTGCCATGGTTACATAGGTAGTTTAGTTAGCTTCACAAAAGGTGCTGTTCAATAATACTACAATAAATAAATAAACATTTTTTTGCGATCATGCGATCATCGGTTGTTAATTTAGTTGTGAGCTGTTGAAAAAAAAGCTTGTTTTGAACAAAAGCTCAGTCTGGGAGAAGAATCCAGCAGGGTCCCTACACATTCAGAATTTCAAAATTCCATACTTTTTCCAGACTCAAATTTCAGGCTCGTGGGCAAGCTGCGGGCGAAGAATTGAGGTGTCAGGTATCAAAAGAGCACGGTTCAGTGTTAGAGAGACTTTCAGGGCGGCAAGTGGCAGCCCTGGGAGTACGGACACCCCAAGTTAGGGCGACAGCACGAGCTTGAATCACCCACCGGGCAGGGAGGGACCAGGGGTGCAAAGTGTATTTATTCTCGTTTATGGCCTGGGCGGCCACCAGAGATTTTATTATTTATTGTTACACTGTTTATCAGACCTGCATTCGGTAATTTTTTTTGTCTTACGTTATATTTTGTTCTGTCAGCAGTAAACACAAACATTGAATGCCATTGACAATGAATTGAGTGTTTCACAAACATTGTGTAACACAAACATTGAAGACAAAAGTGAGGACGCAAATTGTGATTGTCCGGAATGAGATGATGTATGATGAATGTACAGTATGGTGATAAGAGCGCCCCTTACTGATTTAAGCAATATTACACGAGAGGGGGTGGTTTAACATCATTAATGCACGCCTGTGACGCTGCAGGAACTAGTTCGGAAAGCAACACAGAAGTGCAGTAATGACGTTAAACCACCCCCTTGAGTGTAGTATTGCAATTATACAACAGTTACCCTTAAAACTAAGAGAACCGCTGATTTTTTTTATTTTTTCAATGACAGATGTAGCCACTACGACCACAAATGTCCCAATAAACTAGCTAGCCTAGCCACCGAGTCTGCTGCCCTCTGAGAGAAAAGCACGGCTGAATTGTTTGTTTTGATTAGGTGTTGAAATAATGTGGTTTGAAGCGCGGCTAGAAAGCTGTTTCAACCAATCAGATTGCTTCCTCAAAACGACCTGTTTTTATTTTATTCATGTATTCTTTAGGGGCACGCACGCTGAAAAATAATTTTGAATGACAGATGTAGTCACTACGACCACAAAGAAACTAGTGACATTTGTGGTCGTAGTGACTACATCTGTCATTCAAAAATCAGCGCACGCACGCGCACGCACACGCACACGCACACACACACGCACACACACACACACACACACACACACACACACACACACACACACACACACACACACACACACACACACACACACACACACACACACACACACACACACACACACACACACACACACAGTGATCTCTGGGCAGGGCAGTTCCCAGTGTGTGGCAGCCCCAAGTCTGACAGGGGGCTTGGGGGCCCAGGTAGTGTATGTGATGAAACCCAGATGTCGGTGCCTGGGCCTCTCTCAGCCAAACCTCTGTCTCTCACCATGAAATAAAACTAAACTGTTACAAACACAGATGGCATAACTACGTGGTTTATAACGTGCCCATAACCAAAGCCAGAGTATGAATCAAATGCGGGTTTAGAATGTTGTGAATTCCTCTTGGTTATCAATCATCAGGGCATCCAAGTACAGGACAGTTTACTGTATATTCATAACTTGCTACGAGACAGTAGTAGTCGTAGTAGTTTTAGTATAGTGGAAGTGGATGACGTTGTTGGACCAATGAAAGTAAAGTAAGTCACAGACCACTCCATCAAATCCCAGAGGTTTGAACGGCATCTAATAAGGTACAGAGTACTACAGACATCCCTTTTTATTTTAATCACTTACGCCCTATATACTATATATACCGCTCTCAAAGTAGTAGTAAGTAGCCTTGCCGAGCCATGAGGCCCATAGGGCAGGAGCCTATCTCCTGTTTCTGTAGCGTGAGGCAGCTTGATGTACAAGTACACCCCCTGGACATGACGCTAGTATGTCGCAGGGACTTACCCCCAATCCAACCCTTGATGCTGAGTGTCAAGCAGGGAGGCACTGGGTCCCATTTTTACAGTCTTTGGTATGACCCGGCCGGCTCTCAAAGAGCACTTATGAAACAATTTGAAACTGGCCCCTGTAAAAAAGCCCCCCTCTATTCTTCTATATTGTACACATTTTCCGTTTTTTCTAACCATGTATTTGATGATTTAGTTTTTGTCTTTAATTGTTTTGATGAATTGAAAATGGAGGACCCTGATGTAAACAAGTCTTAGTGCTTTTTCTGGTTTTATCCACAGTTTTTGTATTGATCTGTACCTTCCTTGTAAACATTCTGCAATCCGTTAATAAAAATCAATCACACTTCATCATACAGTGAATAGTGAAAATCTGCCATTTTCACAATTATTTTTGTACAAAAGAAATCACACCCATGTGAAGTGATCGCTCATCATAAATCATCATACATCACATTCCATGCTCAGCCAATCAAATCATCATAAAAGTCATTCCGGCCAATCGCTTTGGGCGTCTTCACTTTTCTGCTCTCACTTTCACCTTCAATACTGTATGTGCTTTGCTGGGCCCGGGCCGCCTTGCTCAGCCAATCAAATCATCGCTATGGGGGTGATCAGGCAATCATCAATGTTTGTGTTCACACAGAACCACATAGGAGGGGCTAGCGCCCCTCAAAGAAAAGTGAAGATTATTTTTTTCTCTGCCGGCTAGCTGTTAGCATTTATGAAGTTCCCAGTGCCACCATACGCGTTCACTTTAAGAGAAGGAGTTTGCGGGGTCCGTATATATACGGACCTGTCTGATGAAGTCCCCTAGCGTCCCCTAGTGGCGGGTCTGTATATATACGGACCTGGCTGATGAAGTCCCCTAGCGTCCCCTAGTGGCGGGGTCTGTATATATATACGGACCTGGCTGATGAAGTCCCCTAGCGTCCCCTAGTGGCGGGTCTGTATATATACGGACCTGTCTGATGAAGTCCCCTAGCGTCCCCTAGTGGCGGGGTCCGTGTATATATACGGACCTGTCTGATGAAGTCCCCTAGCGTCCCCTAGTGGCGGGGTCCGTGTATATATACGGACCTGTCTGATGAAGTCCCCTAGCGTCCCCTAGTGGCGGGGTCTGTATATATAGGGACCTGTCTGATGAAGTCCCCTAGCATCCCCTAGTGGCGGGTCTGTATATATACGGACCTGGCTGATGAAGTCCCCTAGCGTCCCCTAGTGGCGGGGTCTGTATATATACGGACCTGGCTGATGAAGTCCCCTAGCGGCGGGGTCAGTGTATATATATACGGACCTGGGAGAAAAAGAGTTAAAGTATTTATTTATTTTTGACATTTGCCTATAATGACATGCCCAAAACCGGCTTCTACTCATATAAAAAGGACTTCTATTTAAGGAGGTCTCTTCAACCAAAGATACTTCTTCCATGTTTAGCAGCAGCTCATCTGCCCCTCCTCTCCCACTGCTGGTGGAAGTGTCAACGCAGGGCCGACCCCTCCCCGTGACACCACAGGTCATGACCTCTGGAATGCCAGTGATGTCTTTGCCAGTGATTTACTTCCTCTGACATGCATGCACTCATATACACACACACACACACACTTCCTAAATCACCCGGCTGGAAAGCTTGACTTTAATGGATGCGTATGCATGTCCGCTGTTACAGATTTAGCTACAGCATCATAGCTGAGAAAACTTGAGGTGTCCAAGAATAATGTTGTCTCTGGTTGCTTATACTAATAAGAACAGATTGTGTGTGTGTGTGTGTGTGTGTGTGTGTGTGTGTGTGTGTGTGTGTGTGTGTGTGTGTGTGTGTGTGTGTGTGTGTGTGTGTGTGTGTGTGTGTGCGTGTGCGTGACAGAGTAATCTCATTCTGATAGTTCATACTATGGAAAAAGACCATTCAGCCTTACCTGGTAGAGCATGACTTGCTCTGTGCTGTAACCCAGCATCTCTGCAAACTCTCTGGCAATCACCGACTTGCCACATCCCTATAAAACACAGTAGTAATGTTAACACATAGCAAGGCTAATAATCACTGACCACCATTACATGGACAATATTTCTTAAATTCAATGAAAATTATTCAGCAAAACTGTTAAGAATAAGAATCTAAACAGTTGTGGTTGAAGACCCAGATTAAATGTTCTAAATTCAACTGTAGCTGTGCAGAATACCAGGTCATCTCAACATCAATTTGGGATCCACTCAGGGTATGATGAACCAGCCAAAAATACAATTAAAAACGGACAGGGTTATTAATGACTCAGAGTGCGTCAGAATGGCGGTGCGTGCGTCGGAATGCCGGTATGTGCATAATACATTTCTGTAAAGCTCCAATTGTTGCTGTAACATACAGATGAAATCTATTTTTGCCCAATGCATATACAGTAGTGTGTCCACAAAATACAATATTTGAGTAGTTTGGCATTTCAACTCACTTTCATAGTATATTATGTATATAGTATATCCTGGTAGGACATTTTCTTCTATGAATCACACTATGGCTTTTTGATATATTATTCAGATAATACTTGAAATTGATAAAAGTACAGCTATAATCGGGCAATTTTTTTAAATAATTAAGTCATTCCAATCAGAGATAAATGAAATGACAGGAATAACTTTTTATATGATTATTGTATAAATATCTTCCAGTTGAAAAGATTAAAAAAGTTGAAACCAACCCTCAACCTGATTAAAAACAATTTCTGATCAGACCAAATAGGACCAGTGTCTTCCAATTGAGGTGTTTATGGAATTTTCATTCTGATTGAGATACCATTACGATTAATAGTGGAATATCAATGTCAATGCGGTGACTGTTTATGTGTGTGTGTGTGTGTGTGTGTGTGTGTGTGTGTGTGTGCGCACGGAGTGCGTGTGACAATGTGTGTTACATACAATAGGTACACATACCTTGGCCCCTATCAGACACATGTCCTTGACCATGTGTGACTGCATCATCTCAGCCAGAAGCTGGGCGTGGCTTCCCGTACTGATGAAGGAGGAGCTACTGTTGGGTGGGCGGGGCTCCTTGGTGCCCAGCGGGACCTGGAGTACAACAGAAAGAGGACGTTCGTCAGTGACTACAAATTATGCAATTTTACGAACTGAATCTTTTAGATCTTGGATGGGAGCAAAGTACATTTCATTCAGTATAATACTTTCAGGCAGCTTGTGGTACGTATTTTACTGTTTACTGCAAAACCAAAAGATTTTTGCTGTCCCACAAAATGAGAGCATGGCTACAAAAAGCCCTGATGTTTGTTACATCATTTCCGTGGCTCGGAGTCAACCACAACTATTCCCTGAACTCTGGGATCTTGCAAGTACTACTCGGAGCCCTCCGACACCGAATCCACAAACACTGTTTTCATTGTTTTGTTTTTTTCACCCAGTTTAAGAAGGAGTGATAGAGTGAGTCTCTCTAGAGATCTGTGGTCAGCTTGCAGCATGGTGGTCGCAGATAAGAAGGCCAAACTACTGGTAGGGTCACTGCGCGTGTGTGTGTGTGTGTGTGTGTGTGTGTGTGTGTGTGTGTGTGTGTGTGTGTGTGTGTGTGTGCGGTCTGACAAATATCTCCATTATGTGCATAAAGAATGGATATGCCTGCAGATACTGAATGAATGAATGAATGCATGCATGAATGCATGAATGAATGAATGATGCTGTGTTTCTCTAGTCTAGAGCTACAGATATTTCACTTTTTTTTATTATGGTCACTCGTGGATAATAATAAGTGCATGCTCGTAAACACAAGAAGTCAGATTGCCAAGAGCCTGTATAACAACTCACACAAAATTCCATAGTCAATAAAGATTCTGGATTTATTATTTTGACATTCTGATGAAGCCCTTACACTGGGCTGAAACGGGTCTGTTTTTAATGCGTCGCAATGAATAAAACATGCGTGCAAAAGCTGCACCAATGTCCTATAGATTTTATATTTAATGGAACAATATATATCGTAGACAGCAGTGCTTTACATTTTCAAGGGCAGTACTGTAACATCCACTTCATACCAGCAGTGTTGACACTAGACCACATACATTTTTGTGGACTGCTACTGTCTGAACATTTTCTGTATGGGAATAGTGCAATCTGAAAATTGACCTTTTCTAAGGTTTGACGTCATGCTTTTGTAGCTGTAGGCTGTAAAGCGTCCCGGTGCTGTGAAACGCTCGTCTCTCTCCACAGACTTTGCATTGAAACGTACTGCTCAATCAGAACGCTGATTGAACGCTGCTGGTGTGAATTGGGCATCATCGCAACCACCTGTTCATCATCATCGTTACCTGAAAGCTGATGTCCTTGTCTGCAACGCGCAGCGTGACGTCCACGTGGCCCTGGTTGTCTGTGGACGGGGCCACGCTCACCACAGCACTGGGAGCAGGATGACGACGACCGTCCAACAGCTCAAACCTCTGGAGAGAGAGGAGTTCATATGACGAGTGGGCGTATAGGCCAGCATTGTGCATTGTGAGAGAGTGTGTGTGTGTGTGTGTGTGTGTGTGTGTGTGTGTGTGTGTGTGTGTGTGTGTGTGTGTGAGATGCGAGACAAAAAGGCTATGTGTCCTCTTACACTGAGGACTCCTTCCACGGCGGAGCGCCCTTCCTTTCCCAGCATGCTTTGATAAGGGTAGAGTCTCTGGACCAGCTGCTGGGAGGACAGCATGGGGAACACATTCTGCAAGCAACACAACAAAAGCAAAAGACTATTTACGTCCCAAAAAGAGAGATTTTATGTTTGTCCGACCGGGACCCAAACTAGTGAAAACAGCACATCGCTTGTTATGTTGTGAGCTTGTAGATTGGCTATTTTCATTACTTCTTAAACATTTTGTTTTCTAATTTCTTAAGATTTTTCTTTTATTTATTCATGAAATTACTGAAAAAATCATTGCATTTAGTTTTTAATTCAGGAAAGAAAAAAAAAAACAGGTCGTTTCGAGGAAGCAATCTGATTGGTTGAAACGGTTTCTAGCCGTGGATCAAACCAGCACTGTTCACCACCTAATCAAAACAAATAATTCAGCTGCTCTGTTTTCCCAGATCGCTAGCAAACTCGGTGGCTAGGCTAGCTAGTTTCTTGGGACATTTGTGGTTGTAGTGACTACATCTGTCATTATTATTTATTTTTTTCAGCGATTTTCTTAGTTTTAAGGGTAACTGTTTCAGTGATGCTTGCGGAACTCGACTTCGTCTCGTTCCTGACCGCATCACTGTCGTGGCAATAATCACGTTAAACAACACCCTATCGTGTAATATTGCTTAATTAAAAAACCAAATGCAGGAAACAAAAAATAAGGGGACCCATAACAATGTATCCCCGACACACACAGACGGGTACTCCGACCCAGTGGTGGTGCACTGGTGTATCTCACCAGCACTTGTACAGCAGCCTGCAGGTGGTCGATGGGGAAGTCAGGCAGGCCCAGGGCGGAGGACTCCTGGGAACACAGCGTGGTGGCCAGGGACAGCAGCTGGGACACCCTGGTGTTTTCAAAACCACACTTGGGTTAGGGCGCAACGGTTAATGATTTATTTTAATGATTTATTTTAAATGGTTAACCCATTTTGACCTGGGAACGATTCTGCAAATGTCTTCTAAAGCCTGTTTTCTTGAAAAAGCAGTTTTTCTATGTCAGTCGTTCTCAAACACTTTCATCTCACTTTTCACGATTCTTCAAAAATAGCAGACCTACAAGCTCGTAGCGCGCCACTCGGTGGCGCGCTATGAGCTTGTAGATCTGCTATTTTTCAATAGCTAAAGCATTACATAATGCAACACCAAAAGGGGTTCCCGCCCAAAATGGGTTTAAATCGATGACAAGCCCATAAGGTTGCAATGTAGCTTGTAGATCCGCTATTTCTTTTTTATTTTTTGCCGTTTTTGGCACAATACCGAAAGAGGACGTATGGTTATGGTGACTATACCTCTCTGCTGGAACATTTGGTCCTGCCGTGTACAACAACTCCAACTGGTCCTGAGGGAGTCAGTCGCAAATGAGTTAGGATAAATGTATGGGAGCGTCGCTGTGTGATCAAACAGTCAATAATTCAACTAAGACAATGAGATTAGCATTGTTATTATTAGACAGGAAGACGTTTGACTTCTCTGCGGTTGTTGCTCTGACCTTGAAGGGCAGGTAGTAGACGTCTCTGGCCTGGAACCGGGAGCGGAGCGGCGGGTCCAGGGGGTTGCCCTTGTACTTGGGGACAGGAAGTCCCAAGGCAATGACCCGGAAGTCTTCGCTCACTCGGACGATCTTCCAAGAATCCAGCTCCTCTTCAGTGTGATCCTGGAATAAACAGATGAGTGTGAGAGAGGGCAAAGCCTCAGAGACATACAGTACGAGAACAGTCTAACCTATAGTCTCTTGCACAGCACATTATGAAAATAAATAAATACACTTACTAATAGTAGTAGTGGAGTGGTAGTAACTACTGTTAACTAAGCTGTATCTCAGTATTTAATCTCCCAGATCTCAATTACTTTATGTCTTTTTACCATGAAGCCTAGTGTCCCTATTCTGGGCATGCCACGATAGGCAATATTTTAGTACAGAACCCCAAAATTGGCGCGTATATAGGGTTTAAATAGTCGCGCCTATTTTTGGTGGAGGACACACTTCTATAGAAGACATGCTGACTTCTATGGAATCACAAATGACTGAAATCAGTCACGATGGCGACTGAGAACTTGAATCCATGCCTGCAGCAGTTTGTCGTAGCGCTCCGCCGACATGAGGAAGCGTCCGTCCTCCAGCTGCATCTCCCGGTTCTCCAGCAGGTTGTTGAGGACGGGCAGGACGTTCCTCTCGGCCTTCTCCAGACCCTCCAGCACCAGGATGCGGCCCTCTGTCGCTGCCCGCACGGCACACTGGAAACACGCACGCACGAGACACACGCACAGCACTATAATTGTATTGTATATAGTCATAGCACGCCATAGTACATATGTATAGCATAGTAGTAAATATGTATAGTTTATATGTATAGTGTATGTATAGTTTCATTATATAGATATTCCACTGTTACTTTCTTAGCTTACGCATGTTTCATGATAAATGTTTTTATGTGATGTATTCCCATGCTTTTGTTCTTGCTTAAATGTAAGTCGCTCTGGATTAAGAGTGTCTGCTAAATGCCTAAATTGTAAATTGTAAATTGCACACAAACAGGAACACATTGACATTTGTTCCGACACGTGTGTGTGTGTGTGTGTGTGTGTGTGTGCGTGCGTGTGTCACTCATTCAACACATGCAGCGACGTAAAGTACCACCCGCGCTGGAGAATGAGACGCATGAGACTAAGGCGAATGGTAAATTGGACATTAAAGCCGCTGGATTCGGTGTGCGGTCCGACTGGATGGATCTTAATGATCTATGCCAGCGATCAGGATTACAGTTAAAGTGGGTGGCGCCTGATACAACAACTGCTGCGCTCAACAACAGCATCATCATAGATCCGCGTGTCCGTGCATGTGCGACCTACGAGCAGGACGGTGCGCACCATGAACTGTCAATCAAATCCGCGACCGCAAGAGCCACCATTCTAGGAATGAAGCGATCAGAAAGTGCACAACACTGGACCAGTCTGAGGCTGCAGGGAAAACTGGCTCTCCTTCCCTTTGCAAACCACTCATTATCACACTCTATACTGTCAAATAACACCATAGGTGAGGACATTCTCATTTTCACTATTAAAGCCCGTTTACAGGTGTTGCCGACCAAGTTCAACTTGGCAACCTGGTACCCATCAGCACACGACCCACACTGCATCCTACATCCAGTACCACATGACAAAGAAACAGTCGCACACATATTAAATGGTTGCAGCCACTATAAAGGACTGTACATTGCCAGACATGACCGTCTGGTGGACCTGGTCTCAGACAAGATCAGAGGAGTACAGGACAGGACAACAAGAATGTATAAACACAGCACTGTAAAAATAGACTGGTTTGATCACAATGACACGCATGCCAATTCACTACAAAATATTCCAAATACCCCAGATATTGTGTTCATCAATGAAATTAGAAAAACTGTTACTATATTTGAAATAGGTTGCCCATTTGATTTGTATATGGACACTTGTTTTACATCCAAACTTATGAAATATCAGCTTCTGGTGGAACGTATTATGGCCTTGGGATATAACTGTCAACTTATTGTCCTTGTATTTGGAAGTCTGGGCCATGTCCATAAACTTGTGCTCAGGGGTCTGCAATTGGGTGGATTGTTAAAAACAAATGCAAAAAAGCTGGCTAAATACTGTTCTGTCTCAGCTACTATGGGCAGTCTGTCTGTCTGGAGAAGGCGTTGTTTCATTTATCCCTACTGTAGGTGGCTTAAAAAAAACCCAAAACAAACATCCTGTCTAGTAGTGTCAAGTAATAGTATGTAAACAATGTGCTATATATATTTATTTTTCTTCTTCTTTTCCCTCTGTGTGTTAAGCACGTGCAGCAGCTATATCTGGTTGGACCATATAATGTATAACCTAATTCTGATCAGTTTTTGGGTCTATTGTATTACGCCTCTTGTGCAGATCCAAATAAAAGAATTCAAATGTGTGGGAGGATTGTTTCAAATCAGCAACCATACAAATTATATGTCCACCCCAAACCACATCAACACTTCAAGCCATCGCCTTGTCGCATCCTTATAGCTTGAAAACCGTTATGTTCAGTGAACGAGTATCAATTAGGCTCAACGGGGTGAAATACGCTTACACAATGAGCAATCTTTTAATATGTATCAGCTCTTACTGCCCACGCTCCATTGAACAATACAGGCTCGCCATAAAGCCTTCCTGAGGATGTCCTCCGTTGCTCCGTTGCACACAACAGCCCTCAGACATTTGCAACCACGCTTCAAAACAGAAAGGACTATTTTCTACCACCACCAAAATTGTGGGATAAGAGTTAGTTCTGTTCGGATTAGTTGACTTTGCGTGTTTGTGCAAGGGCATGCGCGTGTGTGTGTGTGTGTGTGCGCGCGCGTGTGTGTGTCTATGCATTGCGTTAGTGCATGTGCAGAAATCAAACAGCCCTGACTGACGTCAAGAGGCAGGAAACTCTAGCTGTCTGGGAGGACCGCAGAGCGAGTGGCCATATAATTAGGTTAACATGTAAATACGTGGCACGTTGTGTGGAAAAGCGGAGCCATAAAACTATAGTCGGGACCAGATGCTCTATATTTAACTCCCGATCCATTTTCGTCCTCCAACGCTATAATCAGATAATTGTTAGAAATGTTAGTGACGCAGGACGGTTGGTGGTGGTGGGGGAGGGCACCGCAGGCAGGCCATGTGCTGAGCCTGTGACTGACACTGCAGAACTTAAGGAAAACATCCCCACCGAATACTGTAAACACTTTCCTATGAAACGGTCTCGTTGAGAAATAGGTCAACGATTATGTGGGTGATATAATGTAGAGCGCAATGAAGATATTCATGGTGACTCACGGTGACTTTTAATCCATCGTTGTTGACCATTTTCGCACAGCGTCCATTCCCTTACTCGTGAAGTGGGTAATAACTAACCCCACCCCATATGTAACCTGTCAACCGTCAAGTTTCACCTGTGGGAGATTTTGTGGCCTGAAATGAAAATCTATACTATGCTATACTAGCTAGTAGTTACTTTATTGACACAAAATGTATAAAACATTGGGTCCAAACAATCCAAAACCCATGAATAAAAACTTAAAAAAGGTAAAATAATTAAAATGTACAATGCGGTATACAACACAAAATCCCTTTGCAATCAGTAATACGCCTGAGGGCGAGGACCTCGAGCTGGAGCGTGTCTTGAGTGTACAGGGTTTGATGAGGTCAGGTCAACATAATGGAATGTCAGAACAGGTCAGCTCCATATATGGAGATCTAAGGGTGGCAACGGGGGCAGTGTCTTGAGTGTACAGGCATGTAATATACGCAAAGTGTACTAGCAGTATGTGCTGTTCGTTTTGTATACCAGTCTCAAATACGTGGCTCAGGTGGTATGCGACTCCATCTTCCCATTTCCACGCGCAGCGGACAACCGAAACCGTGTAAACTAAAGGTTATCCTCAAATAGTCCTCAATGTAAGGTGGTACTGCTGGTGTTGGTATGCACAAAAATGAATTTCACCCAGTACTTCTGTAAACCTGTGATGTGACAATATATATATATATATATATATATATATATATATATATATATATATATATATTGCACACATATGTGCCACTACGGCAGTGTTACACCAGTGTGTCTAACAATTCAAATGGCCATAACTCGGTTGACGTCAATCTGTCTGGGAACTTGGGAACTGCCGGTAGTAGACTGTTAGCTTACGAACAACAATGTGTTATTACTTGTATGTGCATGCACAAACAAGTAAGCTACGTAGATGCTGACTGCCCTTGAGAGTTGCTCAAACCATTTTCACAATACAAATGACTCACATGCAGTCAATCAGGTTGGGACGTGTCGTGTGTGTAAAACGGCACAATTTCTCTTGACAATTATTATTCAATGGAAAAAACTGTCCAATAATTTAACCTGGCACAGGTGCCCCCACTGGTCCTGGTTGTGCTCGACAGTGGACCTCTTGGTATAGGTCAGGGGTGGGCAACTGGCGGCCCCCACCTTCACTTAATGTGGCCCTCAGGTTAATGTCAGAATACTGATCATTTATAATATTGGTTTCAGCTGCATACAATTCCACAACATGCAAACATGACCCGCTTTAATTACTTCAGTCTAAATTAGTAGCTCATTGCTTCAACACATGCATAATTAAAGGCATTTGAAATTACATAAAAATGTAATGTTCAAAAATAGCGAATAATAATTCGAATATAGCAAAGATAGCCGATGTACAAGCTTGTAGATCGGCTATTTCTGATACGCCCGTAATATATGGCCCTAGGGAGTGAGTGTGGGAATATAGTGGCCCTCTCCATCGTCAAAGTTGCCCACCCCTGGTATAGGTAGTCACAGTATGATGTACTATAACCAAAAACTTGAAGATCTCACATGCCTTCACCATTTGCATAACAAAACAAACTATCTATTTTTCATTAAAAAAAGCTTATTTTTTCTGTTTTTCTCCTGTGTGTGTGAATGCTAAGCATTCTGGGTCTCAGTAGAGAGTGTCAGTTCAAGTGGAGGTGGGAAGCTATTTTATTATTGTCTATTTGGAGCGTGGGTTTGAGGTTAGGGTGCCTTACATAACAGCTTGTGCCGACTTGGGAGAGGAGGTGGTTGAAGATGGCAGAGAAAAGGCATGCCTATGATTACTTCTATATCTATCCTACGTACATCTGGACTTTTGGGGGAGGAGAGCTGGAAGTTGAGGAGGAAGGGATAAAGACAGAGAGAGAGAGAGAGAGAGAGAGAGAGAGAGAGAGAGAGAGAGAGAGAGGGGGGGGGGTGGATGGAGCGAGGTGTGGAGAGATGGTAGAAAGAGAGCCAGCATAGGGGCTGACACATAAAATCTGCTTATAGAACTTCAAATCAGCCCAGGACCCATAGGAATATTTCGGTGTTCTAGTTAACACACAAACACACCTCTAACTGATACGCCTACGCTCACTCGCCCTGAGAGAGAGAGAGAGAGAGAGAGAGAGAGAGAGAGAGATGCCGTGGGGAGCTCTAACTCACACCCACACACAGCTCGTTCTATTTTTGTGTCTGTCTTTTTCTGGTTTTGGTGTCTTCTAATCAACTAAAAAAGGAAAGGGTCATGATTTGTTCATTCACAGCTTCTAATACTCACATAAACTAACACGTGTGTGTATACCAGACATGCTGCATTTTTATTTGTGTATGTGCATCTACATGTTGTAGATGCACATACACAAATAAAAATGTTTACATGTTTAAATGTTTACACGCAAGCAAACACATTTCGCTATAAAAACACATTTTAATGTCTACTGAGGCATTTGTGTGTGCACGCCGGACAGTTGCTTTAAGTTGCTTAATTCCATATTTATTTGATATTAATTTAAATCAGACACACACCCCTCCTATATAAACACAACTATCTTGTCATGGATGCACACAAGACACAAGAAGTAGACCCCAAAAGTGTAACATAAAGTGAAATACCACTTTAAAAATAGGCCTACACTTCACACCAATTAGCCCAATCGGTAATGCTGTAGCTATTCAAGAGCAGTTTCCACGGAAACTGGTTTTCATTTTTGGGAAGGAGGTGAGACAGAAGGGGGGGGGGGGGCTTTCCTTAATCCAGCCGTAATAAAATCTAAAATACAACTCCTCTTGCTATCAATGGATGACATGGGACACAGTGTTAGAGATTCAGACAGCTTCCCACTAAGCATTTTTCAGGCTATTAGGTGGCTAAGATCTAAATGGCCGTCTAAAAATGGGTTATAACTTTTGTAAATAATATGAACTTTTTTTGTGTTTAGGCTAGACGTTTCAACAGATACATATAGACGCCAGCCGGTCTATTATAGACGTTTAAAAAACGGCTAATCAACATCTAAGCTAAGAATAGACCACTAAAAAAAACGTTCAGTTTTAGACCAGTTATAAATAGGGATGGGTCCGATTAATCGATTAATCGATTATCGTTGATAGGACCCGAAATCGATTATGAAAATTAATAATCGATAATCGTTTTTTTTTTTTTTTTTTTTTTTTATGAAAATCTGTTGGAAAGGCAATATTGTCATCCAAACAGGACAGGGCTATAGGCCTACCAAAGTGTGCCTGGGATGTGTCTGTGTAGCTGCATGACTGAGTGGAAATTGATTCCAATCAAGATACAGGTTTGGAGGATTTAGCAGGTGTTGGGAATTTACCTAATCAGGCCTGGGCTGGGGTTGCTATGGTGATCAATTGGATCAACAGTGGTCCTCATTTAAAAGATGGAGTTAGTAACCAAATGAACCCTTATTAACTCTCAAGAGTTACAATTATTGTTAATCAACTACATCAGGGGTTCCCAAACTTTTTTGACTGGGAAGATTTTTTCGGGTTTGTAGGGTTCATAAAAATAAAAAAGCCCCCCCCCCCCCCAAAAAAAAAACGATTAATCGATTAATCGTTAATATTTAATTATACAAATCGATTTTCATTTTGGACACATTTACACATCCCTAGTTATAAACCATTTTTAGACAGACGTCTACTATTGCTCCGTGGGTTCCTTTACTCCTTATGCTCACTCAGACCAGGAAACAATGCTGAATGTAAAAATAACAAGACTATTCCTAGTCGGTTCACTTATAGCATTTGTGAACTAATTATAACAAATGCACGTATGCACCTAAGACCTAACCTACAGCGTATGCATGGAATGATTCTTAGATGTCTCTTTAATCACAAAGACACTCAGAGAAACAAGGGTCAACAGCACTCAGTCTCAGTCCCACTGAATCAAAAAGAGAATAGAGAATATCGTATTACTTGGAATAGAATTTATAGAATTTCCCCAATTCCAAATGGTCACCTTCCTGGGTCCCAAGAGAAAATTAAACGAGTAATGGAAAAAATTATAATTCTGTCTCCATGGGGAATTGGGAATGATGCTTGAACTGTTATGCAATAGTTATTTCTATGCACAGATATGACTATATCTATACTATGACTATGAACTAATTATTTTGTGTAACAATGCCACAAATAAACATCTGGTCACGTTTGAAACGTCCTAACCACGCAAACAGGTTTTTTCACCACAACCCTATATACTTCATTGACGTTAAAATAGCTGATCTACACATTGTGAGCTTGTAGATCAGCTATTTTCACTATATTTGAATAGTGAATATACATTATTTGAAAGGTCATAAATGAAACTTAGCGTTAGTTGATGCAAGTCACGGGAATAACAAAGGCTCAGCTGTAATCAGCCGTCAGTCTGCTGGTTTCAATTAGCCACGCTTTCCTACACACCAATCACACCTCATTCACTCATCAAGGCGATCCGTTTAAATACGCCTCTCTTCTACTCGAGACCTCTGCTTCAGTTGCTTCACACTCTGCTGGTGCTGCCGGCGACGCTTGCCTCCACCACCCCATTACTCAAGCGTTTCAACTGAATGTTGAAATGAAATTCATGTGTGCCGACTCTGAAGTACCCTGGAATTCAATGTTACATAGCTCTAAACTGATTCAATGTTCTATGGCTTTAATGTACACAGATACAGATACTTTAATGTACAGTATTCATTATTCAAGTAAATAGACTTTGTTCACTGTCCACCAACACTGGTTAATGAACAGGCTTCATGGTGGTTTCTGCAGACCCCTGGGAATGATTGGATGATGAGCTCTGATAATGAGGAGCTGCTGGTCTCCATGGTTACCCGAATGTCAAATCTGCCTCTAACCATTTTGAATTACCCTATTGTCGCACTTCCAAACATCAATCTTTCATCAAATTTAGAGGCCCTCATCTATGGAACTCCCTAGATGCTTCACTTAAATCCTCATTATCCTTGCCAATATTCAACAAACATCTAAAGAAATATCTTATTTCTTCCTCTCTGTAGATTACATGTTTTACTTTGATGCGTTATATTTTCTTTTGTGTGTTTGTTGTATTGTTTATTTCCGTTTTTTGTGCAGTCTGTGTTTTTATTTCTTTACTGCACAGCTGCCCCCCTTTGCCAACTTGTAGACTTTTGTACTGTTCTTTATGAACTTTTAATCTGTTTAAACCAATGACCTCTTCCTACAGGAAAGGATTCCAAATAAGCCAGCCTATTTTTTGTACTACATGCTAAATAAATAAACCTAAACCTAAACCTGTGTCTCTCTCTCTCCGTGTGTGTGTGTGTGTGTGTGTGTGTGTGTGTGTGTGTGTGTGTGTGTGTGTGTGTGTGTGGTGTGTGTGTGGGGGGTCTGAACCGTCATGCGCGTTGAATCTAGGAATTGGCAACCCACGTGAAAATGTATTTTCAGTTTCTTCAAAACTCCTGTTATTGTACAAACACTCGTATACCAAAGATGATCATTATAAGAATGTACGAGATGTAATCCATTTAACAAACGCGCTTTTGTTTTCAATAATCAGTAGTAGTTCCAGCCCAAATGAACACCCTATAGCCTATACAGTACACAGGACATTACAATGGTCCTGTGGAGGGTTGTGTTTGGCAGCAGTGATGTACCTACCTGGTCTATGTAGAACGCCGTTCCTGAGCGGATCTCTCTCCTCTGTTTCAGGTCTGTCTCTGTGGTGTCTCGAGACAAGGCTACGTATTCTACCTCTCTCCTGGTCAGCTCCTGCTCAGCCACAGCACACACACACACACGCCATTATTAAACAGCAGCACACCACTTCTCAACTTCACACCTAAGCACAGTGACAGTGTCCCATAATAATGCTTGCCTTCGATGACGTGAAAATCCGCTATTTTCAGCAAGTGAGTAACACCATTGTGCAATGGAGTGTACAGTAATATTAAGATTATACACATTCATATTTGCTAACAGTCAGTAAGAGTGAAAGTTATTGCATAGCAAATACAAGTCCCTACCTAGTAACTAGTTGTATTAGGTAGAATTATAATAGAATCGTTAACATGAACAAAGAAATAAGGCAAGCAACATAACGTGACATGATATAAAGCTTTATTGGTTCCTAGATGAACATTATAGAAGCCCGGAAAGGGAATACAATTTGCTACCTTTACAAAGCAACGCTTTTAGCAAATACGTTTAATTAAATTACATGCATCAATAATGTCACTCCCTTTGTTGTCATTGGTGCCACTCCAGGTTTATCTCTTGTCAGGTACACAGAATGTTTCACTGGTTCTAGACTGACTTCATCAAGCAGATTTTGAATATCAGAAATTTTATTTATTGATCGAATATCATATGTCTTTACTGGCTGAAATGTAAAATGATTATCGTGAAGACTTCTGTAAATGTAAAATAACTTCAGCTGTACTTTAAGGCTATGTTCTCTAACTTTAAAATCGGAGCACAGGTCTGTGAAAAGGCTGCCATTTCTTCTTACGCTTTTCACGGCAGTTGGACCGTGGACGCTACATTTATGATTTGAGGCATTTTGTTCCAAAAATGTATTTTGCAAAACTCAACCTTCAACCTGTTGATGGCGCTATAACAGGCCAATGTGAAAAGGGTGGGATTTCTTTACTCGTCCTATTGGGAGTGTGCATGCACAACGTCATGTAAATCGCACGTTGCGTTCATGAATGATTTGAGGCATTTGTTCAAAACGGACCAATCCTGCAAACTTTGGAAGCCAATATTAACCAATCAGGATGGAATATGGAAAATCAGACAGATCCATGTTGATCACATGACTAGTGTCGATGAACCTACCAATTTGCACGATGTTTGGATGAAATATGTAGGAGTAAAAATGATTTGCAAAAATATAGCTCCATAACGTGTGTGTGTGTGTGTGTGTGCACAATTTCGCAGCAAATGGGGCAATGGTGCCAGAGATTAGCTGGTCGCAGTCAGACGGACAGGGTGCAAAACATAGTCTTGGCCATGCCCTCGGCCTAGCAGAGACAATTAGCTAAATAGGCTGTGTAGTAACCCAGATTTTTAAGTGCAGGAAGGATTGTGTGCGTGTCTTCTCACCAGGTATTGCATAGCTATGGAGCGTCTCAGGGGTCCTGGTGGTCCAATGAGAAAGACATCCTGACCTAGTAGGTCTTTCTGCATGATCCATCGTAAGTGCTGGGCAACTGTCTGAGGCAGGGAGTCTGGTGATACTATAGTATAGCAGACACAAAACAAAGCTCAGAAAAGGTTGGGCAGTTCTCATCCTCTCTCTCCCTCTCTCTCATGCAGTACACATAGCACAGCACACACACTGCGCACACACACACACACACACACACACACACACACACACATTATGTATACATACTGTGTTTGACAGGGACAAGCTCTGGATTCCGGGGTGTTTTCAGTTGATAGGAAATGTCTCCTATCGTCACTGTGTCACCTATAGGAATTAGGCACATGCAGGCAAAATGTAAATGAGCACAACAAGGACCACTTCTTTCACAGTGCTGTCATACAGCTGTAGGAGTCCTAAAGTTCATTGTGGTAATTATGATGGACAATACGTGGACATATTAAAATGCACAGGCTAGTAGTGGCTACATGCCGTACATGGCACAAAGGACTGTCCAAGACTTGGATTCCAAGTAACTTCGCAGAGAAGACATGAGTCTGAGGCTGTGGATGAGTCTCTGGAGCAAAAAACGACACTCACACTTTTCAATATTTTTCATATTTCACTCTTAGCCTTATTCCTTATTTAATGTAAATACAATTCATGTGAAGCTTGTGAAACTGTAAACTTGTGATGTGACAAAAAAAAAGAAAGAAAAAAAAGCGTTGATGGAGCTAGTCTGATATCAGTCTTTTTGTTCAGTTTATCGGCATCCCGACCATAGTACATACATCTTCACCATAATGAACTGAGATAACTCTTAAGGGCAATACAGTGCATTCAGTTTAGCTAACAGTTGTGTCTAACTTTAATACTAGCCCTGAAACATGACTGTCATGATGCATGGTGGTACCTTTGACACACTTCCAGGCTCCAGCGTGACACTGTGACGACACCGGGTGCAAGCTAGCTCATTAGCATATTGCTAGAAAGCTGTCAATCTTTTCAACCTTAATTTACACGTTTCTCATACAAATGATATAGTACACTACACGCCAAGGCAACTCTCCAGTACTAGGTCTATAGCTGTCCTACATTTACCTGCGGACGTGTTGAGCAGTTTGACCTCATGAGCCCTCCATGTCCAGCCGTCCCTGCCCAGCACAGCTCCCACTATGTTTCGCATCCTCCTCGCAGCGACAGCGGCAGCTGCTGTACTTTTACACAATGTTTGATAATGCATGTTCAATACTGATCCTGCGAACGCGACGCAGACCAGAAAGTCCAAAGTACACAACGTTTCTCCCCTTGTTTATGTCGGTTTAACGTTGCCCCTCATGATGGTTTCATAATCTCGCGCAGTGCAACTGCATTTAGCAGCAGGCGGAGGATAATAACAGTTGGACAAAGTGGTCCGAAAATAAAGTCTTCCGTAGTGGCATGACGGTTCAGACCAAATGTTCCTATCGTTGTGCACTATGTGCAGAGATAACATAGTAAAACGCCTGTAATAACCATTCTAGAATGCTGCTGCTGTTAGTTCATTAAAACTACTACTACTACTAGGCTATGTCTATGTCTATGTCTATGTCTGTCTATTTGTATGTCTCTAAATGTTTGTATATGTCTCTAAATGTTTTGATGAATTGAACAATGTGGACCCTGTTGTAAACAAGTGTAATGCTTAATTGGGTCGTCCACTCACAGTTAACAGTAAATTCTACAAACTGTTAATAAATATTTCAATCAATCAATCAATCAAAAGGCTGCTACTACTACTACTACTACTACTACTATAATAACAATAATAATAATAATAATAATAATAATATGGATCATATCTTAAGTGTACAGGGTTTGTTATGATGAATTCCTGTTCTGTTCTTTGACTATATAGAAGTGTCTATTTGTACCTCTCTAAATGTTTTGATGAATTGAACATGGTGGACCCTCTTGTAAAGTGTAATGCCTAATTGAGTCTGTTAATAAATATTTCAATCAATCAATCAATGATGAGGTCAGAACAACATAATTGGAATGTCAGAACAGGTCAGCTCCATATATGGAGATCTAAGGGTGGCAGCGGGGGCAGTCGTCTTGAGTGTACAGTTTGAGGTTGGGCCGGGCCTTAATCTTTCGGGCCTGTTGAGCACTCTAGTTTCAGCTGGCTGGTCAGATGTCAGAGGTCAGTTACTGGCCGGCTCCATATATGCAGATCTATAGGTGATGATCCAGTCTTCTCCATGTATGGCTATCCAGGGTTTGATGAGGTCAGTGTCGTGATCTTCATATATGGAGACGGCCATATATGGTGGCGTGACGTGTCACGAGGAGCGATGTCACGAGGCGTGACCATATATGGAGGCATGATCATCACGCCGTGATGTCACGAGGCGTGAGATGCAGTTTTTCATAGTAAACTGCGACCTTCAACAATAATAATAATAATAATAATAATAACCTAATAATTATAACTTACCGGTAATTGTTTATTATGCATATTAATCATTTATGTTTTTTCATGTTTCTCTTTATTTTGGCTATTAAGAGCAGCATAGAAGATGATGACAATGATGGCTGTGCGTGCGAGGAAGAGATGCACGCCTATTCTACTATAGGCTACAGACCTATCACAAGCCTTTCAAAACAATGAAATAAATACAGCCTACCGGTAATTAGAAATATTTATTGCATGTGAATTTGTGATTGTGACAATGACAAGCCTATTGGGAATGCATATAAGAAATAGGCAATCATCATCTTTTTCACGACAAAATTCCCCATTTGTCATTTTCATCTTCCAAATGTTGCCCAAATACTTTCCTCATAGTGAATTAAATGAAATATGCCTACTTTGAATTCGCATACATAATATCCGCGTATGAATCGTATTAAGTTAATAGACTATACTTTGATTGATTGATTTAGAGTAGAGTAGACTGCCTGCCGAGAATACCATACCACCCGATGGATGACGTCATGTACAGTAGCTTTCTTTCTCCCGGGTTGTCCTGTGATCCCCGTGCCGTGCCGTGCCGTGCTGTGTCGTTCCGTGCCGTTCATTCAGGCTGGCTTTTTTGACATTTATCACGTGGAGCGCGCTGGGCTCAACCCTTGAAAGACTAGCGAGGGAAAAGACGGACAGTGATCGAGTGGGAAATGTAGGAAGAGGAAGCGGAGGTGAAATAATCCCGGCTGTCCAGGGCTCGTATATGAATGGTTTTTAGAGTAACTGGGCAGGTTCTGCATTCCTCCACCATTCCCTGATTTCCCCGGAGCGGCCCGGACAGAGAGGACTGGGACTATGGACGATGTCTACCATTACACCCGCAGCCCTGTCTGGGAGGAACTGCTGGTTAGTCATTTTCCAACAAAGGACACTTTTTTACTGATTTCAATACGAGCCTGTCCTCGTTTGCTTTTAGGGCATGGGATAACTCGACGGAGTTCTTTGGTTGTTTGTGATTTGATCTGTTTTGTTTTTTACTTTGGGGTGACTTTGTGCAGAGATTCATAATGGTAAAACTAAAAGGTTAACGACGGATGAGGATGTGCAGTAGGCTTCTCTTCTCTTGTCTTCGAAAATGGTCATGATCATGTCAATACAATATCAAAGCTTACCGGTATTTACTTTCAGTTCGATTTCATTCTAATACTTCTTATTCTTACTTCCGTTTTGCCACGTTAAGCTAAAAAATAATAATCGGCGTAACAAATCACAACAAGCGGGGATTGACAAATGTAGCCCATTGTTAAATTAAGGGGAATCAACAATCTATCTAACAATCTATAGGCCTACCCGAACATAGTTTGACTATTTCCTCTCACACTCACACATCTTTTTTCGTAGACTGCATTGTTAACTTTTGGAGGAATTGGAGCCCATTCATTAAACCAACTTATGCGTTTTGTGGCAAATAAAAAAATAAATAAACAACAAATATATCCCAAAATACCCCGAATTATTTAATAGCCTTAGTTTTGATCACTAATTAATTTACTAAACAAACACACACGACATGGATGTTTGTTAGTCCGCCGCTAGGGTCTGCCACGGCAACGCGCAGCGTCCGGGACTGTGGCTGAATGACAGCCTGCCTGCCAAGCCGAGCCGAGGCGGTCTCTATACGTCCTCAGTCTGGTCTTGAGTCTGACCATGTAGTCTGTGTCGGGGCCATAAACACCAGGCAGTAAGCAGCAGGTTTTATGGTGTGTGTAGTGTGTGTGTGGAGACCATTTCCCACCGTACCGCGACATGCGTCTATCAGCTCACACATCTCTGAGAGAGAGAACACAGCGGGCTTTATTCTAGCGGCTACAGGCAGCCAGCAGTGGGAAGATGACAGCGAGGAAGGGCGCTTTCCAGCCGCTGTCCAGCAGCTCTCGCATCCAGGAGAGAAGGAAGGGAGCGGCTGACCGCATGATGAAGGCTAATCCCGAGTGGTGTTATTACTCCCCGCTACAGGAGCCGGAGAAAGGGCCCCCGTCCGCCGCGGGGATCCATGCGAACGTCGTGGGGGCTGTCGCGGGATCCGGAGCAGCGGACGAGTCGTCAGACAGCGAGGCAGAGCAGGAAGGCCCCCAGAAACTCATCCGGAAAGTGTCTACCTCTGGACAGATAAGGAGTAAGGTAAGGACGGTAGCCTATCCACTATATGTCGAGGCATCAGGCATTTGATAATGGCAGTTTAGGGTTTAGGCAATTTGATCGGTTCATATAAACAGGCTTAGTCTCTAATGGTTTTTTTCACGCTCAGGATCGCAGTGATAAAACTGACTTGACAATCAACATGTGTTGAAGGGCAAATAACCATAGGCTACTCGCTTTGCACAAGAGCAGATCTGCTAAAATGCTTCAATTGCAATTGTAAATGAAAGTAGTGAAGTAGGATTTCACGGTGTAATAAATGATCTATCTGTTCATTCTGTTGTATTTTATCTTCTGCTTAGAATTCATGAATTAGGTGTGCATGCAAGCTGTCTTGCTCAACAGGTTGTAGAAATTAGACATTTCAAAAGAATCAAACTCCGCACTCATATAGGCTATATAGCTCAGTTGTTGATATATTTTATTACAATTAGGCCTAATACTACTACTAATAATACTACTAATAATAATATAATAATATAATAATTAATATTATATTATCATACCTTGTTCATTGTCATTCAGACTTGGGTTGTCCTTATAAGACCACTGGTATACAAGCATGCCTTAATTGGACTATAGACCTGCAGTATAAGAGGATGCGATATATTCTGCTCCTTCACACTGACACCTAAGCTGTGCTGGCCCACTTTACGCAGTAAATGTCATGAGCGTCCTCCTCCCAAGCCAATGGATCCATTTAATTATTGACCGTCCCGTACTCCGCCCTGCCTAAATTATTCAATGTGGGAGGTATATATAGATGCTATGGGGCACGGACCAGTGTGCACGGTTGACTGGCTTTCCTTATGCTAATTATCTGACCAGAGGTGTGGAGTAAAGTAGCCTAAATTGGTGTTCCAGTTCCACACACACAGGTGAGGTCTGGTGATATGTGGCATGCAGTCAGTGCGTTGCTCAATGTTAATATTCTAGTTCATGTGTGCGCAGCTTGGATTCACGACCCGTTCACTATTCTAAGTCTGCTATAGTGCACACCTGTAGAGTCTATATATGACACATTCTTCATTCACCTGTTCTTGCTGAAATGACGTTGATAGGGTGGCCAGACTATGGGGAGTTAAAAAAATTCACACTCACGTGAAGTGAGGGCCGCCCGCTGTTGCTGCCACATGACGTCGCTGCTTAAAGCAAACATTAAAATGGTAAATGGTGCATTTTATATAGCGCCTTTATTATCCAAGGCGCTTTACATAGATTGTGCATTACATTCACCCATTCACACTCACATTCATACACCGATGGCGGCGGAAACCATGCAAGGCACCAGCCAGCACATCAGGAGCAATTAGGGGTTCAGTGTCTCTTGCTCAAGGACACTTCGACAACAACTCTGGGGGAGCCCGGGTTCGAAGTTCGAACTGGGAACCTTGTGGTTATCCACCGGCTACCCCCTACCGCTGATTTGTGGGAGATTGCTGATTTCTGGGGGGAGCATGAATAAGACAAACATTAAAAGGCCATAGACTTGGCTTCCACATGAAAGGCAGACATTGGGAGGGGATATATAGCGCCCCTCAAAAATGGGTGTATGAGAGGTTGATCAGGGCGGGCAATGATATGACTTTGTTACTCTGTTCTCAAGGATGTAAAGTACACTGCGGCTTAGTGCTTATACAGTAATGTACACTGAACTTGAAGGGATATTAATGTCATTGAGTGAGCTCATCTGTTCCCTGGGACCATACGTCTGTACTGTTGGCTATACTGTATGTCAAGCTGGTCCATGAGCCTGTCTGCTTGTTACACAATGGTACTATGACTGTACTTACTGTACCTTACTGTACTGTACCGTACGGTACCATACCGTACTGTACCGTACCGTACCGTACCGTACCATAGTATACTGCAGTTTTGGCTCACCCCTGTAAATAACGTTTTCATCCATGGCAGCTCTCATTGTTAAATTAAAACGTATACTGTTATTCAGCCCTGGACTTACAGTACATCAAGGCACCCACTTTGAGAAGCCCTGCTGTACTGTACTGCATACTATACTGTAAAAACATATAATGGAGTTTTCTTCCATGTGCTCAGTGAGTGTAATGTATGGGTCCATTTGGATCAATGTTTACAATGAAACCACCACTGGAGATTTTACTATGTTGTAACAAACTAACAGAAGGCTACGAATGAGAGGCAGCAGTGAGTGTATCTTCCATCTGCAATGCAGTGTATGTTTGTGTCCTGTGTATATACAGTATGTGTGTGCGTTTGTATCATGTGCCTGTGTCTGTCTGTGTGTGTGAGTGTGTGTGTGTGTGTGTGTGTGTGTGTGTGTGTGTGTGTGTGTGTGTGTGTGTGTGTGTGTGTGTGTGTGTGTGTGTGTGTGTGTGTGTGTGTGTGTGTGAGTGTGTGCATGCCTGCATGCCTGCGTGCGTGTGGGACAAGTGCTGAGCAGAACTAATGGATCATGCAGACACTAGCTCACTGAGTGTTCTTCCACCAGGTTGTTTGCTAACCCCCGGTGTGTGTGTGTGTGTGTGTGTGTGTGTGTGTGTGTGTGTGTGTGTGTGTGTGTGTGTGTGTGTGTGTGTGTGTGTGTGTGTGTGTGTGTGTGTGTGTGTGTGTGTGCACGCGCATGCACGAGTGCGTGCGTGCGTGTGCGCGTTTGTGTGTGTGTGTGTGTGTGTGTGTGTGTCTCTCTCCCTGTCCACCATGGCTCTGTACCGGAGACACCCTGCACATCTCTCTATACTGTATTGGCTGACTCCATGGCAACACTGCCTTTAAGAGAGAGCCGATCGGGTTGAGGAGACATGTATTCTCTCAACACATCAGAACAAGTCTCAGATTCAGCAATCTGCTTTACAATGGCATATATTCAATGTTATTGTGCCAGCCAGACATTCTGTTTCAACATATAGTCTCATGTGGCCAGACTGTCTCCTCTCGCAATTTTCAAATGCTTCTGTCATACAGTCTGGAGCACGGAAGCTCTGATCACGAGCAAGTGATAAAGCGGAATTTATACAACAGGTAATTTCGAGGAAGCAATCTGATTGGTTGAAACGGCTTCCTAGCCGTGCTTAAACCACGATATTGGAACAGCTAATCAAAACAGAGAAATCACCTGGTCTGTTTCCCAGAGCGCACGCAGCGGACTTGGTGGCTAGGCTATTTGTGGTCGTATTAGTGGCTACAAAAATGTGATTTTTAGCCAATATCTTAGTTTTAAGGGTAACTGTTGTATAATTGCACGAGAGGGTGTTCCTTATCGTCATTAATGCACTTCTGCTCTGCATTACGGAACTCACCTGCAGCATCGCAGGCGTGCATTAATGACGATAAAGAACACCCTCTCGTCACGTGTAATATTGTCTAAGTGAAGCCTACTCCCCACTTCCGTTTCGTCTTTACAGTCGCGCAAATGTATCGTATTATAAATTGAAATCATATATACCGTAGCTTGCTGCTTAGCAGAAATGGGGAAAATAATTGAACGGAAATGGCAGCTTCCTTGTTTTCTGGAGGTATAGTTCCAGTCTATATAGCATTCAGAGATTGTTGAATAGTTGTCTGGCTACGCGAGACTCATTTCAACACAGTACTCACAGGAAACGTGTCATGTGTGTTCATGAATCAAAGTACAGTATCCACACTTATAATGCAAACATTGCAACGTTTTAGACTCCCCGACTGTGTGCTGCTGATACTGTACAGCCAATTCCCTGCTCTCTGTCTTTGAATCTATCTGTACCCATTTGACGATGATAGCCCTTCATAAACTCATCACAACCGGCCGATATATTGATGTGTGTAAATAGCGACGACTGTTGATGATAATGCACCGATAAGCGTTGAGATTGTCGCCCATCTCTTAGAGAGTAATGGGATGAACGCACACAGAGGGAATCTGATACTATGTCATATGGTACCCATTAGAAACTCTGCCAGTCTCTATCTGTCCATCTATCTATCTCTCGCTGTCTTTTACTCTCTCTCTACCTCCTCTATTTCAAGTTTCTCGCTGTCATACATGTATATATACAACTACAAATCACCAGTGGTGTTGGTGTAACTGTAAGCCATTAGACTAGTAGAGCTATTATTAACTGTAGCAGCCTACATGCAGAGAGCTTTCATTTATGGCAGAGTCGGAATCCACGCGTTGCTCAGTGTTCATTAACGGTCCACTCCTTTCACACCTCGCTCTCTCCTCTTGATTTGCTTTTCGCTGTTCCTTCACTCCCTCAACCCGACCATCCCTTCTTCTTCCTGTCCTTTCACGGTGTACTGCCGTATAGCTGTGGGGAGCTTAATAACCTGGGATTGATGGCTGTGTGATTGAAAGCAGAGCCCAGGGGCATTCTGTCTAGCCTAGGCTTGTGCTGGGCATTGGCTTTCCTCTCAAAGACAGTGTGTGGCAGCCACAGGCTGATCCACACATCAGATAGTTTGGGGAGTTACACAATATTTAATTTGTACAAAATATATCTCATACGGAGAATTCTACTGTGTAGGGGCGTAGGAGTTACATGTAGTGGCCCGTGGGCCAGGAACAAATTCATTGTCCTGGTGCAATTGTTACTCGTGTACAGTTTGTACACACTGTATGTACGTACACAAGACGCAACAATAAAAAACCTTGAACAGAGGGGTATAGTCCAACTCTACCTCGCCGTTGTGTCAGATACAATACACACACGCGCGCACACATGCACGCACGCACACACTTACTGAAATTCATTGTGTAGTGTCAAAAAAATGCCTTTTGTGCCCATCTCTGAACCTGGAGATAATTGCGTTGAAATTGCCAGACTTCATGTCATTAGCCATGCAAATCTCCCCTTATCACCCTTGTAAAAGCTCATAGTCCATACCAAGATGTGAAAATGGGTGTGCATAACTGGTGATGTTAAGCGGGGAAGAATTACACCTTCTCAACGACGACCAGATTGCACTTTTCCATTTTGCCACAGTGACAGAAAGGCGGACAGAGGAGGGGGAGGAAGGGTTGACAGGGTTACAATTACACCCCTACAAATGTAACAGTGTGGTGAGAGGGATGGAGAGGCACAGATGCACACAGTGGGAGGAATGGAGAGAGAGGGAAGGAGACAGAGAGACAGAGAGAGAGAGAGAGAGAGAGAGAGATACAAAGAGGGGAGGAGTGGAGAGATTTCAGCAGCAGCCCCTAAAAGAAATGATTGTACTGGCTCCACAATCACTGCACTCTTTGTCAGACGGAGAGGATGAGTGGGTAATGGGGATAAATCAGTGGCTGACAAAGTAGGCAGATTCCAGGCCCAGACAAGAGGCCTGTCTCTCATCACCTCAGTCAGTATATAGTATGCAACTGCCACTCTACAACACTCAGCAATTGTCTTAATAGGCCGGGCAATTACGATTACAGCAATTCAGAGCTGTCGGTACACACACACACACACACACACACACACACACACACGGACACACGGACACAGGGAAATCCGGAGTGTTCATTTAACGTTCAGCTGGATTTTTCTGTGTGGAAGGCTTTTGTGGTTGACTTAGTCAGACAGGGTCATTCTTTGTATGCAAGGGATGCCTGGTTGAAATTGTTGTTCGTTGTTTTGAGATTACATGGCAGTAGCCATGGTTCACATGACGCTCGACTCGCTCGTACTTCGCGAGCATCCCTGGCGAAACGTCAGCCTGTATTTTTGGGACTGCTACATTTTCAGAGCAAACGTGTACATCAACGTTCAGATTTCAAATATATATAAAGTGCTAAAGTGGCCACTGATTCCTGGATCGGCTATTAGCACCCGTGCATTCCGCGTTGTTTAATAAAAAGCCCCTTTTCAACTACGCACTCCTATCGGTTGGGAGGTGTGACATTGCACTCTGATAAACTGGGTGTGTTCGATACAGGCACACTGACCGCACTGCCAATACAAACTAATAGGCGAGTGCGCTCCTGGTGTGCAACTGTGAGTTTTCCGAACACACCCTGTTTGAGAAAAATAGCGGAGGCGCTCGGATAAAAAAATCCTTTTATTAAACAATGCGGAATGCACGGGGGGCGTGCATTCGCAAAGTTCTAACATCCGTGGCACTTGGGTGAGTGCTTTATATTTGAAATCTGAACGTTTATTTACACGTTCGCTCTGTAACGGCCCCAAAAACAGGGTAGAAGTTGCTGCATAAGTATAATTGGTTGCATAATTGCCAAATTGCTGATGCAAAAATTCTGTCAAAAAAGGATTAATAATAGCTGATATATCAACCAGACGATATATTGGTCTGGATATGGTCTTGATAGCCCAGAGAACGGATAGAAGGAACATTGCTGGGGCGCCCGCTGGCCTAGCGATCCATTCGCAAACCACATAATGGGCTGACAGCGTGTCTCTGGTTCGAGTCCCGATCCCGACGACAGAGAATTCCTGTCTCTATTCACTATGTCCTATCCTATCCTATCAGACAAATATTGCAAAAAAAAAAAAAGAAGAAGG